>NC_080775.1:28903515-29209348 GCF_020826845.1 Diceros bicornis minor
GGGCTGATCTTCCTCACAAAAAAAGAAAAAAAAGTTCCTTTTACCATCATTTTAGTGGGTCAAACTACCTGAGTTTAAATCACAGCCCTGATGTATATTAGCTATGTGTATATGTATGCATGTGTGTGTGTGTGTGTGTGTGTGTGTATATATAAGCTATACTGTATATGATCTTTCTAAGTCTTAATTTCCTCATCTATAAAATGGGGATGATTATAGTACTTATCTCAGAAGTGTTATGAGAATAAGTGAGATAATATATGAAAAGTACTTGGTACAATGGCTTTAGCTATTATTATTTGTAAATACACCACATTATTTTAGACTGGTTATAATCTATTTAGTTACTATTTAAAAAGCACTTATAATCTGTAAAATATTAGTTCTTTGGTTCTTTACTACAACTGCTGTTGCTGCCGCCACTACCAAGAATATCTTCAAACAAGCAGACATAGTAATTAGCAGAAATTAGTTTAGGGCAAAATAAGGACAAGATTTGAAGTTTCCTTTCCTTGGAATTTTTCTTCCAACTTTTTAAATTTTCAAAATTTTCTGTTTAAGCCTACAGAAAAGTGGGAAGAACAATTTAATGATTCTCATGTACTTTTCACCTACATTTACCAACCGTTATTCACGTACATTTTTTCCCTTGTTGAACTATTTGAACATAAGTTACAGATACCATGAAATTTATCCCTAAAATATCCCTTAGGCATTTCCTAAGAATAAGGACAATCTTCTCATAACCACAATACCATTATCACACTGAAGAGAATTAAGATCAATTCAATAATATTATATACTATACAGTTCCTTTAAAAATTTTTCCAATAGTCCAAAAATGTCTTTTTACCCCCACCCCCACCCTAAGATCCAGTCTGTATTCATGTGTTTCTTTTGGTTACACTTCTTTGGTCTTTTCTAATCTAGAATAGAGCTCTTGCCATTTTCTGTTTTTCATGACATTGTCCTTTTTTCAAACTCTGATCTAGTCGTCATGACAAATGCCCACATCCTGAGTCTGTCTCATTGTTTCCTAGTGATTAGACGCAGTTTGAACACTCCTGTCCAGAAGTGATGCTGTGCACTTCCTGCTTGATCCCATCAGGAGGCAGGTGTAATTAGGTCATCCTGCTTTGGGTAACTCCCAGTTTGATCACTTAGGTGAAAATCATAAGATCTCTGCATTTTTAAGGGGACACTGTAGTTTCCAGATTCATATTCTACCTTCATTGCCACAGATTTGGAATCAGACATTTCTCTGTGGAGCCTGTTGATGGGTCCCATCTGGAGATGGGACTTAGAAATCAAGATCTAGGTGCCATGTGTGCTCTATGCTGGTGTGGTGTCCTTCTTTCTAGGACTCTTCTGTGGACAGAACTAGGAGGTAAATTTAAGGAAAAAAGTATTAGTTCATACTGCTACTCACCCATTCCTCCCCAGCGTCCTTCCTCTCTTTTCCCTAATTCCATATTTGTATCTGCCTTTTCCCACATTAAAAACCTGGGATCTCAAGAGGAAGTATATATTTAGCTATTTGCTTTATGCGACCTACAGTCCACATACAAGAGGATCCCTGTTCCAGCGCCGACGGCTCTACCAAGGAAGGGTCGCAATTTCCTGCAGTTCTTTGTAACCACTAGAAGATGCGCTGCTTGGAGTGTAGATCAAAGCACCCTGGTCCAAAGTCACTTGAATTTATTTTCTCTGTTCTTTCTTAGAGTCTTAAACTGTTACATATTATTCTTATTAAGCAAATATGGAGCTATTCTCTTTTGTTTCTTTATTATTTTGTTTATAAATGTTTCAGATGTTTCCAGGATAAATCATAGTTTAAGGTCCTGATAAGTTTTGTCAACTAACACATTTAGCCATTTTCTCAAGTGAGGCGTGCTCTTCACTGAGCAAACATTGCTTAGTTATTATTACAACAGTTTCTAGAAATGGAGAGAAAGCTATGGGTATAAAATTAACAAATTTTGAGTTCTCCTTCAGACTTCTATGTCTATTATTTAGCCAACAAATACAGCCTGAGACACAATCAGAGCAGATCACAGATAAGGTGTATTCTTTCAAGTTTGGTGTGGTGAATTGCTGGATCTCTTTCATTCTTACTTTTAAATTAGAGTTGAATCACTTCCAACAGATATTTCTAATCCTAATATGTAATAAGAATTATATCTAAGAGCTGAATTAACACTGTAAGATTCAAGAAAATATATCTTGGGGCCGGCCCCGTGGCTTAGCGGTTAAGTGCGCGCGCTCCGCTGCTGGCGACCCGGGTTCGGATCCCGGGCGCGCACCAACGCACCGCTTCTCCGGCCATGCTGGGGCCACGTCCCACATGCAGCAACTAGAAGGATGTGCAACTATGACATACAACTATCTACTGGGGCTTTGGGGAAAAAAAATAAAAAATAATAAAAAAAAGAAAATATATCTTTATTATAGAACAAAAATAAAATGCAGATTTCCAATGATATCATGAATATGATAATGATGGGAGGGTCTTGGTCTGAAATGGAACCAGAGCTATAGCTTCTGCAAAGACTAAAGGCACACAGAGCTTATTAGGTCAGACTTAGAAGTTTACATGTTTGGGTATGAGAATTTGTAATTATTCTTTTTTAGACTTTTGATCAGCTAATTTGGAATCAAACAATCACACTATATTAGTTTCCTGTTGCTACTGTAACAAATTGCCACAGACTTAATGGCTTAAGCAACACAAACTTATTCTTTTACAGTTCTGGAGGTCAGAAGTCCAAAATGAGTCTTTTGGGGCTAAAATCAAGGTGCCAGCAGGCTGCATGGCTCCAAAGAAGAATCTGTTTCCTTGTCTTTTTCAACTTCTAGAGTCTGCCCACATTCCTTGGCTTGTGGCTGCTTCCTCCGTTTTCAAAACACATCTCTCCAGTCTCTGTTTCCATCCTCATGTCGCCTTTTCCTCTCTAGTTAATCTCCCTCTGCCTCCTTCTTTTAAGGGCACTGGAGATTATGTTGGGCCCATCCAGGTAATGCAGGATAATTTCCCCATTTCAAGATCCTTGAGTTATTACATCTGCAAAGTCTTTGCCATATCAGGTAACATTCACAGGTTCCAGCCATTAGGACATGAATATCTTTTTAGGGGCCGTTGTTCAGCCTACCACACATACCTTTTTTCCTTTTGACCATGAATATTTATGCAGCCTACATTGTCTTTGGCTGTACTGCAGATCTCTTTGGATAAGTTGCAAATTGAAGGAGAAAATGCTCCTTCCCCCCAAATTTTCCTTTAATTACCAATATCCAGGGATAAAGAACTTCCAATAGTTCATGGTTTATATTATGTGTATTTTCAGAAAAATAACTGTGAAGCTCTCATTTCTAGTCTCCCTACATTTTGAAAGGTAATAATATGTTAAAAATTGACACCACATTTACCTGGTTTAAACAGATCCATTGCAAGCACCTCAATTTAAATGTAAAACCAGTGCATAAGTGAGGGGTAATGTTTTTTTAAAATGTATTAAAAATTAAAGTAGCCCCCCTGGACTCCTGAGAAGCATCTGTGCCTGTCTTTTATTTTGGGAGTTAGGCCTGGGTTATCTTTGCTGATGGAGGAAATGATTGAGGGAGCCGTGAAATTGAACAGGTACTGAGTGGCCAGTGCCGGGTTAGGTGTGGGACCCGACCATGGCTCCCAGTTCAGCCCAGTTCAGTGTGAGCTCCAGCTTGCATACTGTTCGTGTAATCCCCCTCACTCCTTTCCACCGGCCCTTCCCCATCCTGCTTCCACCCTCCTCAGGGACATGGGCCTGTTAGAACATGCTGAGGAGGGTTTTATGCTTTGTGTATGTGTGTTCTCCAGATCGCCTGGAGAAAGAGAGGGGAGGACTTGGCAGTACTTGCCCAGGTACTGTGTACCAGGCACTGTGCTAGGGGCGCTGACAACGACCCCATTGAGTGGCAGCTATGCCTGTTTTATGTAAGTAAAAGGAGGGAGAAAGATGAACCCCCCCAGACCTGCCTGACCCTCCTGTTCCTGTGGGTGACCATTTGCTCCCATGAACCTCCTCTGTGATTTGGGACAGCTTTTCTGACTTTTCCCACCCTTGGCCATGGCAGTGGGATTGGCCATTCTGGCGTTTGTATCCTTACGCGTTCATTTGTTCACACATCCCTTCTCTGTGCACAGTGCTGTGCTAGGTATAAAGGGGTGCAAAGAATAGACTCAGCCCTGCCCTCAGGGAGCTTTCAGTCTAGAAGGAGAAATAGACATGAGCAGCAAACCAGGAAATCCAGGATTACAAATGTGTTATGTGCTCCAAAGTGTGCATGAGGAACATGGGGGTGGAGGAGACACCTACTTTAAACTGGGTGGTCAGGGAGGGCTTCTTAGAGGAGGTGCCACTTAAGCTGAAATCTGAGGTTTGAGGAGCAGCCAGGCCCATGAAGAGCGTTGCTGGCAGCACCAGCTGTGTGTGCAAAAGCCCCTGTGTATGTACACTGTTGGGGAAGAGGGAGAATCCCCCTCCGCCCTTTCCCTTAAGGTTCTTATGCTGGCCAAATAATTAAAAGACAGGTTAGCAGGAGAAAATAATACCAAGTTTAATAACATGTATACATGGGAGAAACTCAGAAATGAGCAGCTCGTCATTCTTTCTAAGCTGCTTGCTTAAGTATTGTAGCTAAAGGTGTGGAATGTGTTGGGGTGGGTAGTGGTTTGGGATTTCAGAGGGGAAGAAGACAATTTACATGGAGAGGGAAATGTAAATGTTTGTCAGACAATTCTTTACAGGGCCACCTATGGAGAATGTGGCTGGAGAGACGGAAATCACAGTAATCAAGAGTATGTAGATTTAAGTCCTCTCCTTAGTCCTGATAAGAGTTTCCAGAGACAAGGCCATCCCCCAACTCTTCCCAGCACACAGAGGGAGATACCTTTACAAAGGGAGAGTTCCCTTATAAATGCAAATGTTTGTCTGGCAACTCCTTGTAGGGCCACCTGGAGAATGTGGCCAGGAAGAGACAGATGTTTTGATAAGAGGGGCTCGTTGGTGCCTTTCCTATTGTAACATCTATTTTGCATTATATTACAGCCATCATATGATAGTAACTCCTTCCTGGAACAAGTCTTCTATGTTAAATTCTTTAGGCAGTTTCGAGGAGGTCAAATGTCCATCAGAGAAAATAATCAAGGTAAAGAGACATATTTCAGGGGGCCAAATTTTGATCTCCCACAACACTCACAGCACACACGGAATCTTAGTGCGCCGTGCGTTCATACATCCTTTACCCTCTGCTTACTGCAAGTCCTTGAGGACAGAGGCAGGGCACTTGTCATTGTCCCTCCAAAGCTGAGCGTGTTTTGTGAATGAATGATTAAATTTCCAGAGTAATATTATTAAGTTGTTGCATCTTTTATTTTGACTTCCTGACTTGAAGAATTTGTGTTCTAGGATGACCCTTCCCACATTCCTTCAAATTAAAGTGAACGACAGTTAATTTTTCAGTTTCACCAGTAAATGATTTTCTTGGTTGTGGATGAAGGGAATGATTGGGGGCAACAATCAATAACCTGAGAAATTAAACTTTAAATGGAATTTGGTGAAAAATAATTGAGAACCTACTCGACGTGAGGACCTATGTTAGATGCTTTCGGAGGTGAAAAAAAGAATGTGAGAAAATATAATCCCTGCTGGTGAGAGAGACAGGGTAGAAACATTTCAAAAGTGTTGTAAAACAACATGTTTTATGTCACAATTTAGTGTGTGCTCAGTTACTAAGTAAACGCACACACACATAAAATGCTGTGGGTTTAGGGAGTGGCGTGAGCTATGTGGACTTGGAAAACTTAATGGGAAATCACAAGTTTGTCCGAGGAAGGAGTGGTTATAATTTTGGGGGTGGCAGGCTGGGGGCCTAGCCCTCAGAAGCAGGAAATACCAGTGAACTTTGACGTTAATAAATGTCTTAGTCTGTTCGGGCTGCTATAACAGAACCATATACTGGGTGGCTTAAATAACAAACATTGATTTCTCACCATTCTGGAGGCCGGGAAGTCCATGATCAAGGTGTGGCATGTTCTGCGTCTCGCGGGGGTCCACTTCCTGGTTCGTAGATGGCTGTCTTTTTGCTCTGTCCTCACATGGCAGAATGTGGGAGGGAGCTCTCTGGGGTCTTTTTTGTTAATTGAAGTATAGTTGACATACAATATATTATGTTAGTTTCAGGTGTATAACAAGTGATTCAACATTTATATAAATTGCAAAATGATCACCACAATAAGTCTAGTAAGCATCTGTCTCCATACAAAGTTATTACAATATTATTGACTATATTCCCTATGTTATATATTACATCCCCATAACATTTATTTTATAACTGGAAGTTTGTACCTCTTAATCCCCTTCACCTATTTTGCCCAACCTCCCGTTTGCCCCCCCATCTGGCAATCACCAGTTTGTTCTCTCTATGTGAGTCTGTTTCTGTTTTATTTTGTTTGTTCATTTGTTTTGTTTTTCAGATTCCACATATAAGTGAGATCATATGGTATTTGTCTTTATCTGTCTGACTTATTTCACTTAGTATGATACTCTCTAGGTCTATCCATGTTGTGCAAATGGCAAGATTTCATTCTTTTTTATGGCTAAGTAATTTTCCATTATATGTATATATATATCTTCTTTATCCATTCATCAGTCGACGGACACTTATGTTGCTTCTATGTCTTCGCTATTGTAAGTAATGCTGCAGTGAACATAGGCATGCATATATCTTGGAAGTCCTAGCCACAGCAATCAGACAAAAAAAGGAAATTAAAGGCATCCAAATTGGAAAGGAAGAAGTAAAACTGTCACTGTTTGCAGATGACATGATACTATACATAGAAAACCCTACAGACTCCACCAAAAAACTATTAGAACTAGCGAATGAATTCAGTAAAGTTGCAGGATACAAAATTAATATACAGAAATCTGTTGTGTTTCTACATACTAATAACATTCTATCAGAAAGAGAAATTAAGCAAACAATCCCATTTACAATTACATCAAAAAGAATTAAAGGGGCGGGCCCCATGGCATGCTGGTTAAGTGTGTGTGCTCTGCTGCTGGTGGCTCCTCAGTGCGCACCAATGCGCTGCTTGTCAGACCATGTCAGGCGGTGTCCCATGTAAAATGGAGGAAGATGAGCACGGGTGTTGGCTCAGAGCCAGTCTTCCTCAGCAAAAAGAGGAGGATTGGCATGGATGTTAGCTCAGGGCTGATCTTCCTCACAAAAAAAGAAATAAAGAATAAAATACCTAGGAATAAATTTAACCAAGGAAGTGAAAGACCTGGACACTGAAAACTGTAAGACATTGATGAAAGAAATTGAAGATTGGAAGAATGAATATTGTTAAAGTGTCCATAGTACCCAAAGCAATCCACAGATTCAATGCAATCCCTATCAAAATACCAATGGCATTTTTCACAGAACTAGAACAAATAATACTAAAATTTGTATGGAACCACAAAAGACCCCAAATAGCCAAAGCAATCTTGAGAAAGGAGAACAAAGCTGGAGGTTTCACACTGCATGATTTCAAACTATATTACAAAGCTGTAGTAATGAAAACAGTGGAGTCTGTTTTATAAGGGCGCTGAATCCATTCATGAGGGCTCCACCTAATCACCTCCCAAATGCTCTACTTCCAAATACTAACACCCTGGGGATTAGGTTTAAACATATGAATGGTGTGGGGCGGGATACAGGCATTCAGTCTATAGCAATAGACATGGATTTCTCATACCACACAGTTACCTCACGGGTGTGTGTGTGTGTGTGCGTGCACGCGCGCGCACGCGCGGGGGGGGGGTGCCTTTGCCTTTGCCACTGACAGGATCATTTCTTGGGGCCACTGAGGAATTCCAGGTGGGATGGAAACACTCCATGTTTCAGGGCACTGTTACCTGCAGGTGCATCTGGGGATTCCCCGCTTCTCTCTACCCTTTTGAGGCCACTGATGTCTGGACTCTTCACTTAGTAGAGTCGTCTGCCTGGGTCCACGTGTCCACCCCGCTGGCCCCACACTGGGGTCTTTGTCCTGAGCCCAGAGCCCAGTGGCTGCTGGAGCGCATTTGGAGGACTGGCTGACAGAGGTCCTGTGTTCTGTCCTCCTGCCCTTTCCCCGCTCCACTTGTCATGAATGAGCAGCCCATGAGCTGAGCAGAGGAGTGCATTTGGGTGGAAGATGCGATTTTCAGGAGGGGGGCTTCTGACAACAGGTGGCGGAGATGGCTGAAGGGCTGCCAGCTCTTGATCAGCACAGCCAGCCCATGGAGGGGAGTGCAGACGTGCTCAGTATCTGGTATCTGACCGTGAATTGACCCAGGTTAACTTCAAATCCACTGTTAGGAGGGAACCTTATATAACCGAACCCAGAGAAATTTTAAAATATTGGTGAAAAACCGTGAAAAATGGGGAAGAATCATGGATCTGTTTTGAAGTTAGAATTTTTTTTTTCTCTTTACAAAAACTAAGCTTTCTCTTTTTCCTGTATTAAGAATAAATGTCTAGATTATTTCACATTAGCCGTAAACCTGCATTGGGCCCCCTCACATTTTTGGAGTATCTTTTATTAAGATCCTAATATCCAAGGTTTTTGATTTTTTTCTTTTACAGCAAAATGAAAGGAAATATGATTTATCCACTTAATGAATATTTATTTGTTAGCCTGTCAAGTTCCATTAGAAGCTGGGCCGGGAAGCAAGATCAGTAAGACTCTCCCTGTTCCTAGGGTTTGGGGTCTACCACAGGAGGCAGATGTACAAAAAATGAGGTGTCAGGCGGCCTGATGGCTTAGTGGTTAAGTTCGCGCATTCTGCTTTGGCAGCGGCGTGGGGTTCAGCAGTTCACATCCCGGGCGTGGACTGACTGACCGCTCATCAGGCCATGCTGAGGCAGCATCCCATGTAGAAGAACTAGAAGGACCTACAACTAGGATGTACAACTATGTACTGGGGCTTTGGGAAGACAAAGGAAAAAGAGGAAGATTGGCAACAGATGTTAGCGCAGGGCCAATCTTCCTCCAAAAAAAAAAGCTGCTTACTAAACAAACAAACAAACAAACAAACCCAAAGTGTTAGTGGAGAGCTGTAAGTTGGAGGTTTGTATCAGGAACAGGAGCAGCCCAGAGGCAGCTCCATGAGGAGGTGACGTGTCTGGTGAGTAGATTGTTCACAGATAGTACATTTGAGAGTCAGGCAAGATCAACAGTCTGTGAAATTTGTCAGTTGAGGATTTCTTTTCAGTGTCACCGTAATAAATTTTGAACTGATGCCTGTTAGAGTTGCCTAATTTATGAAATGGAATAACTTTATTAATTATTCCTGCCACATCTGATAAGCCTCGTCAACATGTGGTCTGAGTTCACTCCCCCATTCCGGCTACAGCTTCACTCAGCGTCCAGGGAGTGGTGTCTGAGCGTGCGCAGAGGACTCGAGCCTGCAGTGGGCGGCTGCTGCGTGGACCCGTCCAGTGGTTCATCTTACACAGAATCCAGTGGGAGGTCAGCTTCTCCGCTGGTCTCCAAGGGATGGTTTTGCCTTGGGTCTCTCGGGATTTGTAAATGCTGCAGGAAGATGTCTGGATGTGCTGTTGGGTGTGGGTTTTTTTTTTTTTTTTTTTCCGTAAGTTTTCTTATTTTGATGGAACATTTATTCAAAGAGTAGCACCTGCTGGCTCCTGTATAGAAGACTCTATGGGCTTCAGCCTGGGACAGTTCACTGGGAAACACTTTTGTTCATTACTTTTTAAGATGCCACCATGTCTAGTCTGACATGATATAATTCTTCAAAAAGTATTTTATATAATATTTCAAATTTATTAGAATGTTACACTATGTTAAAAGGTAACTTGGAGGCTTAGAATTAAACCATTTACTTATAAGATTTCAAATATCAAGTTAGAACAATTTTCTGCAATACATAAGTGACTATTTTGTGAATGTATTTGTGAACAATTATTTCCTGTCCAAATGAGGAATCTTTTTGATAGGAAATGGTAACTGGGTACCTTATTAGATATATCTATTTTTTCCTATTTAAAAAAAAAAGCAACTGTTTTAAGTTTCCTGAGGAAAGTCGGGGGTTACACATCTCCCCCTGCTCAGCTCAAACTACCTTAAGCAAAACATGGAATTTGTGGACTCATGTATTAGGGAAGTCCAAGGATGAAGCTGGCTTCAGACGGGGCTCAAGTGCCCTGCTTGTATCGGCCTCACTTTCTCCTGCAGTGGATGAGCCTGAAAGATGGCTGCTGGCAGCTCCGCCAGCTTCTACCCAGAAAGGATGGAGGGGCGCCTTGTGTTTGAGCTGAGGTGGGGCTGGAAGGTGGAGAAGAGGGAAGTGACAATCCCCACGCGTTTACTGCCGTCTCCCACCTCCTTCTGATAATGGTCAGGTGAGCTTTGAGGTTATGGGCTAAAGCACAGTGCTTCTCAGAGTTGTTTTTATTTGTCCCCAAATAGCCGAGAAGAAGGAACTCATGATTGGGGTGTGAGTGTCAGGCAGAGCAGCCAAATATTGCCTCACATAAACAGTGGGAACAGTACGAGTTTCTTCACTGCTTTATAAGCTGTGGGAGGGGATTCGCTGAGGGGGAAGCCCTGAACTCTTCCTGTGACATTTTGAGGCTCCTGTTGGTGGAAAGATTTTGCAAGTGTGTCTTCTTGGTGAGGGGCGGGGTGTCCCTGGGATCACGTGGTCAGGGAGAATGTTTTTGGGGAAATCCTCGTCAAAGGGCTTTCTCAGTGAAAAATGTGACTGGTGGTGACCTTCGTTTTACCATGAGTTTCCATCACACATAGACAAGGTTAGAGCCTCCGCGTTCTCACGGGCACCTCCTTCATCCCGCGCTCGAGCTTCCTTCTGTCTCAGCAACTTTGTCTGATGCAGTACGCAACCTGTCTTGGCACAGTGTCTGTTAAGAAGCCTGCATTCGGAGCCCCTCTTTATTTTGGGTGCTTTAATTTACTTCATCTATGTCTTTACTTTTTCCTGTGTCGTATTTTTCCTTTTTGAAGAAAAATAGCAGTTCCTCCCTGAGTTTGGAGACTTACCTTCCTTCATCTTTCCTGGGGAAGCCAGAGCCCGTGAGTGTGGAGTGAGACTTTAAAATCACTTTCCAGTTCCTTACAAATTTGTCCAAAGGGAGGGTTTAGATTTTAAACCACTGTTCAATTTGTTGGGTTTGTTTTCTTCAGAGCTCACCCTTTTCACTGGCCCATCGTGCCCTGGGGAAAGGGCGCCTGCGGGGGCCCTCAGGCGACCTAGGCCTGCCTCTGAGCCGCCTTCCACTCTCTTCCCTGGAGATTTGGCCCCATCTGGCTTCACATCCAATGTCCCCCCATCATCAATACCACACGTTAAAAAATTTAGCAAATCTTGCTGAAAAAAATCTTTGTCACTTTGGCCTCCACATGTCCTGAGCTATCATGAAAAATATAGCGACTGAAGAACGGTTGTTCAATTATTAAAATCCCTTTTATTCAGCTCTCAGACAAAGAAAGGGCCCGTGAAGTCCAGCCTGTCGCCCAGTTGTTCGGGTCTGTCTCTAGAGCACAGTGACGCACAGAGTTTACAGTGTCATGCGATGAGGGGGCTTTTACAGCCGGGCTGTCGCCTATTTGCTTAAACAGGTGCAGCCACACCGGGCCCAGAGCTTCACCACCTTGTCACCTGTTACGGCCATTTATCCATGCATCTCGATTCTGAAACGGAGCTTGAAGAAGACTTGGAGCAGTTTTCAATTTGTTTGTGCGAGTGTGCTTCCCGTGGTCTGCATCAACCACCTAGACTTCTTTTTCAATACAACATATTGGGTTCATTTCCCTTCAGAGTTTGCCTCCTTTTTTTTTGGGAGTGAGATGATTTATGCAGCAGGGTTTTCTCATGGGAAGCATCAAGGTTATTCACTCTCCGAAATTACAAGTTAGTATTTTAAATCAGCAGCTCGTACATTCTGTGGGATTTCACTTGGCTGTGCTTCTGGCTGCTGAAGCCCTGATTTTTGCTGCATCTTCATTCCTAGGCTGTCTTCCTTTTTGTGGAACCCAGGGCCTCTGAACCTCTAGCAGAAATTGTCCTCTAAGCCCCTGGAACCCTGATTCACACGCGTTTCCTGACTCCTGCCCGCAGAAATACATGAGCAGTGCAGCAGATGCAGAATAGAGGAGAGCCTGACTCGGCAGCGACTCCTCAGTCCTCTCCCTCACCTCCGCCGTCTTGCCTTCTGAATCCACAGTTACTCCAAAACGCCCAGCTTCTTAGAATTCTGTCCCTAAGGCTGTTAGTTCAAATGGGTTAGTGTGTCAACCTCTCACCTCGAGGTTCCCCACACATTCCAAATTCTTCTTTAGTTTTCCTTTTCCCCTTTGGTTGCACGAAGAGAACATTAACTTGTGTTTTGGGAAACACTTATGATGCAACCATAACTATATTAACCATAACCGCAACAGTAACTATATTAATTTTTGTTATTCCCATCCTTGTTTACACAAGTGTATACCTTCTTACTGGGGTGCAGTGGTCACTCACGAGTCTCAGGGATCTCTCTGTGGGAGGGGGGAGATGGGTGCTGTGGTCTTTCTGGAACTCACTGGGCTCCTTAGCCGGTCATAGAATCTAGAAGTTGGAGTTTTAATTATATAATATATATTATATATAATACATATATATCAGTCACTCTGTAGCTTAGGGCACAACACTCTATCTCTTAGGCCTGCCTCTGAAATGGGGATAATATTTAATGGTGAGTGAAGATTTGAGTCATGTTGGTGATGAATTTGAGACCAAGCACATGTGTTTCCATCCTTGTTTCAGTAGCAGCTACTGGTATTCTGGCTTTTCTCGCATTTGAAGGCATCCTGTTTAGGAAGAATGCTTTGGGGACTGTTTCCAGGGAGAGAGAAGGGTCTGGAAAGCACAGGTGTCTTGTGTTTGTGCAGTTGTGATAAACACAGCAGCCTGGTTCTAGAGTGCGGTCAGCTCCAGAGCAACGCCCTTCTGTCCAGCGACAGCTCTGCAGGTCTCATCTCTCTGAGCTGCTGCAGGACACCATCCGCTTGACGCCCAGGCCTGTCTTTTCTCCTGCCTCTCCAACTGTCTCTAGGAAAACATTGCCCTTTTCATAAGACACTGAACATTTTTATTTGAAGAATCAGCCAGTGAGAATGTACTTGGTGATGTCTTCACAGTTGAAATTTTCTTTGGTGTGTGTGTGTGTGTGTATGTCTTGAGGGGGAGAATCTCCTAGATTGTTTTGTTTTTTCCTTCTTCTTCCTTCCCTGCCTTTCGTCTCCCCACTCCCCAAATAAACACGAAAAACAGAGGTCCTGGGTGGACTCTGCGGCTGCCCTGCCTGCCTTGAATCCCAGCTTGGCTGTGACACCTGGATGAGTTGCCTCACAGTTCTGTGTCTCAGCTTCCTGATCTATCAAATGGGGACGAGGACTGTTCCTGCCTCATAGGATTATGAGTTTTAAGTAAGTTAACATATGGAAAACACTTTGAGTGCCT
Source organism: Diceros bicornis minor (assembly GCF_020826845.1). Taxonomy (NCBI): domain Eukaryota; kingdom Metazoa; phylum Chordata; class Mammalia; order Perissodactyla; family Rhinocerotidae; genus Diceros; species Diceros bicornis. The sequence goes on from NC_080775.1 coordinate 28,917,060, forward strand.
GGTGCAGTGTCAGTGCCAGTCAGCATAAACCAAAATCATAGGGGTTGTATCTAAACTGGAGTAACTGCTTGGAAAAAGGATTTTAGAATGCTGCATTCTGGAGCATTACTTTTTCTGTATTTTCATAGTAATAAAAAAAAAAATTTCCTGGTCACTATTTTGGGTGGAAAGGATCAGCTGTTTTTTTGCTGAGGAAGATTTGCCCTGAGCTAATGTCTGTTGCCAATATTCCTCCTTTTTTGTGTGTGAGCTGCTGCCACTGACAGACGCATGGTGTAGGTCCACACCTGGGAACCGAACCCGGACCACCGAAGCAGAGTGCACCGAACTTAACCACTAGGCCACGGGGTCGACCCAAAGTTCAGCTTTAATTAGAGAAAACATCTAATGCAGCTTCAGAGAAAGTAGAAAGTTATTCTATTCTGAATGTAGCAGGAAAAATAATCATAACTAACCCCCTGAACATTTTGTGTATGCTGAGCCCGGTGCTGCATGCTTCACACTCACAGCTATCAGCATCGTGAGTCGGTTCCTATGCCCGTTACAGAAGAGTAAAGAGGTCTGGAGAGGTGAGGAAGCTGCCCGAGTTAGGAAGTGGCTGAATGCCACAGTCTTTCGGACTCCTGAGCCCACCTGGCCCACCTGGCCCACCTGCTCCCGTGGCGGAGATGCTCTGCCTCCCTCTGGCTAGAAGGCCGCTGAGCAGCGCAGGAGTGAGTTAACTGGCTTTATCATCTTAATCACCTCATCTCATCTCTTAGGGTCGAAAGTCAGTCTAATGCGTTTCCTGTTAAAGGCAGTTTTAATGTTGAGAAATATCTGCTTCTAAGTCAGTTGGCTGAAAATAAGGAGCCAAATTCATGACTTCTTGTTTCCTGTGGTTTGATCAAGCTTCCCTGCACAAAAGCGTCCTTGTTATGGCCATGAAAGCACTGAGCTTCTTCACTGAGGTTGGCGGTCACTCACCTGAGTGAGCTGGAGCAGGGGTCCCCTGTCCTTGAGCTTCCCGATGTTTATTGGCTGCTCGCTGCTTCCCTTTCAGGAAGGGTCCGGAGCCGAGGCTCTTCTGATTCACTTAGCATGAGTCTCAGGTACTTGGGAGGTGATTTTGAGTTTACTCTTCTTCTTCTTCCTAGACCACAGTGGTGACATAATTCAAGCGTCCACAGTAGAGCATGGCAGACATTCTGCATCTCTGTCCCTCTGCCTCCGGTGGCCATGGGGGACCCGGGGGCTCTGTTGTCCTTCCCGGAGGGAGCTAATAGTCACAGCTTAATCCTGAGCCATACATTTACACTGATTTGGGAGATAAACAAATCTGACAGCAAGACTGAGTCAAAAATCTTGGTCTTGACCTTTGAGACAGAATTAGTAAACAAACTGAATCATAAATTGTTTATTATTTTGGTCATAGAAGCTGAAAAGTCCCCAATAAGTGAATCTTTAAAAATGATTTATTATTCCACATAAGTTGTTCATCATCGATTATTTGGACCCCTAATATTGTTACTGATTTGTAAAGTAAAAGAAAATATATCTTTCTACTATAGAATGTTGCAATTTTGTTTAATGGAAAAAATATCCTCTTACATTTCTTATTCTTCTAGAAGAAAATGTTCTATTAAATAATTGAGGCTTCTAAAATGAAGTTTTGTGTTTTTATGATACTAGAATAGCTCTCATTATCTAAGTGAAGGTTAGAGAGCCTTGAATATTAACCATTTTCGTGTAATGAACGTTTTGAACATAGGAAAACTCAGCCAACTTGATTGTTCTCAGGTAAAGTTCAGACCATGAATTATACAGAACCACAGATAATTGCAGGTGGTAAAACTAATCACAGTATGCAAATCAGCAACTATTAAGAACCTCATGAAGGTTTTTCCATGGTTTTGTTCAAATAAAATAGGATATTAAAACTGGAAACTTAATTATATAATTCAGGATGGTAAATACATTATTATACTCTCACACTTTTTAAAAGAATTGGGACAAAATAGTCATTTGTGATTTTGTAATCTTTGTTTTTATTTTGTGTAAAATGAAATACAAAATGCATTGTTTTTGAGGACAGAGGGGCCAAATAGAGATGTGATGTCCCTTAGTATTTCATATTCTGGATCTGAAATTTCTGCTTCTAAAATGTATGCTTGGCTTGAAATGATATAAATATCCTCCATATCACTGATTTATACTTAAAAAAATTCTTTCTGGGGGGTCGGCCCGGTGGCACAAGTGGATGAGTGCGCGCGCTCCGCTGTGGCGGCCCAGGGTTCGCCGGTTCGGATCCCGGGTGCTCACCCATGCACCATTTGGCAAGCCATGCTGTGGCGGCGTCCCGTATAAAGTGGAGGAAGATGGGCACGGATGTTAGCCCAGGGTCAGTCTTCCTCAGCAAAAAAAGAGGAGAATTGGCAGGTGTTAGCACAGGGCTGATCTCCTCACAAAAGAAAAAAAATTCTTTCTGAAAATTCTACAGCAGGTCCTTGTTATCCGAGGATAATTAGAACCAGAAAAAGGCCATTTAAAGTGAATCCACTTAAATGAGAACCAAAATTTCGTAATGTAATGAAACAAAGCTTTGGGACTTTACCTTGCAAACAATAAACTGAAAATTATGAAAATAAGTTTATTTTAGTTTATATTTAACAAAATTTAGATTATCATTTTCACAATGGCTGTCTCAGAATGAGCAATGCAAAACTCAAGTGTTAATTGTTTTGAGATGAGTAAATTTTTGGACAAAATTGTATGATTATACATTGTGGTACTTTTTAAATCACATGTGACGTTTACATCACATTTTAAAGATGGCCAGTTTTACAAAAATATTCCAGGTCTTGATCATTTTCCTTTGGGGCCTTTTCGATTCTTTAATATTAAACTCATTCTGTATTGAAATCCCTAGCTTGCCACCAACTTACAATTTTTCTCTTTAATGATAGTCTCTTCCTCCAACTGCTCAGTCAGCATCTGCCATTGTTTTTACCAGTTATTGGGGAAGTTCTCTAATGTCGTTTTGATTAACTCTCTGAAATTCTGTATTTAGGGGGCAAGATTTGCAATTTCGCTTTACAGTGGACGCACATGATTTTGTGGGACGTACAAGACACTAACAGACAGGATCAAATGTGGATGCTGATGGTGAACAAGGGTGGAATTGTGAGTGGGAATTCAAGTCATAAAATGATTGGTTATTAGGAAATATTTTAGTGTTTTGAAGGCATGCTTTCCTGAAAAAGCTCCTAACTGTATAGGGATTTGGATAAACTACTCAGAAAACAAAGACCCCCCAATTTATTTGCATAAATCCATTGCAGTGGGCTCTATAGAAAGAGGGCAGATTTATGAGTGGGGAGATCCCAGTGCTAACCTTGGTTGTGCCAGTGAGTAGCTGTATGATCATGGATGAGTCACGTCATTTACTTTGGTATAAATTCACTAATCTGTAAAAGGAAAAGGTTGAGCTGAAGTCCCTTCTAGTCACAACATTCTGTGATTCTAAAGTGTTGGATATTTTAAGCCTGGCAAGAGCTACATCACTCTATTTTCATGGAATCCTAGAATTTAATAGTCATCAACTAACTCCTTCTTTTAGTTTATTTGCACTATATGTATCTGAGATACGTAGATCTCTTTCTCTAGAGTAAATGTGTTTTAATATACTTAAATATGTCCTGACCAAGGGGCCACTGAGCCTCTGCATAGTTTAGAGTTTGAGGGGTTTTTTGGGCCATGTTACTGTAGACATCTCTGTAGGTAGACCATTTTGTAAAAAGAGCTTCTCACGCGTGTAGCACAGTTCTGTGTGCACTTCAGTACTTAGTTGCCTTTTGCTGCTGCTGTAAACAGGAAGAAACAAACTAAGGCAAAGCCTCTGGCTGAATGAAGCAGAGGGAGGAACAAGGAAAACTGAACGAACATTGCCTTTTGCTGCTGCCAAGCAGGGCACATAGAGATCCTGGGGGGTCTGGCGTTAATAACAAAGGAAGCAGGGAAGGACACAGAAAACCAGGGTTCTGAATGCTGCCCCTGCCGCACTACACCTAGTATTTGTTCACCTGGGAGGGTTGGTGACCTTTGGCTTCTGAAATTGCTCTGTCTGGTCCAGAGAAGAAAGCCATCCGTCATGGCCAGAGGGGAGACGGTCTCAGGAGCAGACGTGGTCACAGCAGTCAAGCATCCACAGCCTGAATTAGCTAATCCTACATTATTAAAAATTGCAGCACTTTTCATTTTAATGCAAGATCTTGGAAATTTTCAGTGCATCCTTGGGGGATAATAATTCATTCATCCGTTATAATTAGATTTGCTCCCTCTTATTGAGATTAAAGGAAGCATAATAGACACTTTTCCCTTCCTACTGGCAGTATCTACTGTGGATGGTCTGTGGTGTTGTTGCTTCCTCCGCCTGTGTGGCTGAACTGTTTGCAATGCTTGTCTGACTTAACTTGCCACAATGCTGAGGTGGTTATTGGGCAAGAAAGGGAACTATGCATTGCTGAAATTGGGGGTAACTTGGTTGTTTACAGTAGCGATGGCAAATGTTTCAAGTTAGGTCAGGTTAAAGTGGATTCAATCAAGGTGATTTTAGTCATGATTTAACTTACCAAGTAGAAAAAGACTAGAGTTATAGAAATTATGTGTCAATTTCCAGTTCTACTGTGCTAGGTCATATGGGAATGAGGGATATTGATAGGATGTACTCCAGTATTTTCAGAGGTTAACTGAAGGACAAACCAACTTATTCCATCTCACATATGTATGTATTTCTCAGCTTTGGAAGTTACATCCTATAATTCTAAAACTTTCTTTTTTCCAGATTCTAGCTACGTTGGAGACTGGTTGTTTTCCAAAACTAAAGGAGAAGCCCATGAAGGGAAGGTGAATTCTTTTTGAGTTTCTAGTAACTCGATAAAAGGTAATTATTGATGATTTCAGAATGTGTTTGCAGTACTGTTGTGGAGGCCGGCTGCAATGGTGGCAAACAAAAAACAGAGTTTTGGGTATTTTCTCTCACAAAAAAGAACAGGTATTTTTCTGATTTAGTACTGTAATTTTTTTTTTTTTAACAAAACTTAGCATATTATTCTTAAATAAGCTTTTCTAGGTAGGTGTACCTGAGGATGAAGGTGTGACCCAGCTACACAGTTACTCCTCTTCTCAGACCGAATCCCTGGCCACGTCTCCCTTGCCTGTGCTGTGACATCCCCACACTTAGAGAGACTGTGAGAATTTCCAAGATGTAAGTTATAGAAAGACAGCTCAAGTGTGGGCACTCATTTTAATCACACATAAATCTGATAAACTTAATGACCAGCTGCCTTACCCCCTTCCCCAGTCCCAGCTAATTTAAGACCCATGAGGACTGACCTCACCTTGACAAGACCAATTCTTTCTCTGGGTTTCAGGAGCAGTTCTTCTCTCCCAGCTACCTAATCCTAAAGCTGGTTATCTTACCCAGGCCAGAATTCCTTACCTGGATGCCCTCAGTTCTCCTCTTTCCGAGAAGCTCAGCCAAAAGCTCAGGCCCACCGTCAGCTCACTTACTGTTTCCCAAAAGATTGTCTTTCCAAAATCTCTTCACGATATTTTGTTTTAGGGACAATCACAATTCCTCCTCGCCAATTCTCAGATTATCCATTTATTTTTCCCCTCTTCTTCAAATTGCTCTGCTTAATGATTGGATTTATAGTTAAAAAGAAACCATATTTAAGTTCATACTGATCGCTTTTTTAGCCAAATCAGTCCTAGGGCCAATGGGCTGAGGATATAAAGAAACATCAAGAGAATTTTTGAAACATCTGACTGTCTAATGAATAGGTTGCCTTGCCTGGAGGGAGGTCTCTGTTGTTGGAGATACTTCTATAGAAACTGCACACCTGTCTGATGAGGATGTTGCAGAATGGGTGCTTGGCTGCACTGGGATGAAGGTTTTCTAAGTCCATTCCAGCCAAAAGGAATTCTATAATTTCTCAACTGATGGCCCAAAGAAAGTGAAGATTTTGGTTCTTTTTTTTTTCCACACATTTGAAAAATTAAGCAGAGATTCAGCTAGATTCCTGCACTTGTAATTTCTGGTGCATCTCTCATGCTTTGGGGGTGACTTTCTTGAAACTCTCGTTGTCAAGCATATTTCCTGAATGGCTCCCTCTCACCCCTCCTGACCTTGGAGGGCTGTCCGGAGAGAAAGGACTTACTTCCATGGTATTGAGGTGCTCAGAGAGTGCTTCAGGGCAGAGCGGGAGCCCAGAGTGCCCTGGAGAGAGAGGGCCAGGCACAGGCAAGGAGCAGCCTGCACTTGGCTCCCAGTGAAGGTCTCAGTGCAGGCGAATCAGGGTAAATGACAATTAGGAGCCACCCAGGGGGAGTATGTGATAAGAGGCTGTCTGAAGTGGGTGTGTGTGTTTTGCTAGGTTGGGAGGGAGAGGAGAGGATTACCATGAGTTGATTATAAACCTGACTGTTAGGAGGATCTTAACATGACCTTTGAACCCCACCTGTTCTACCCCCCTAGAACCCCAGTATCTGCCTCCCATGGCCAAGCTTCCCCACTACCATCCCTTGGGTACGGCAGGGGAGTAGTCATTAACACAAGAGAAAACACAATGTGATCACTGTTTTAAAATGTCTGAATGTCCCGTGGCCATCCCTGGAGATCATATGTCCTTGAGCCTAGAAAGGCATATTTGAGTTTTAACAAAGATTGATGCTCCTGTTTCCTCATCACGCCTCGCTTATTCCTGCGAGAAGTGTTTCCTCCATCTTCCTTCTAAATCTTCCTTCTTTCTTACCTTATGTCATTGGTTTGGTCCCTTTTATTAATTATGTGTGAGGTTGTCTCCTCACTTATCACTAGAGTATTAACGCCATGAGGCAAAGGATTTCCTTCTGTTTTGTTTGCTACTTTATGCCAAGCTCCTAGAACAGTGTCTGGTACATAGTAGGTGCTCAATAAACATTTACTGAATGAGGTAATAAGTGCATCTCCCTGACGAAACCAGAAGTTCCTTGGGGACAGGGCCAGTCTTCATGCCTGAGTTTCTCGCTGGGCTGACACAGCAGCTGCTGTCTTCACTGACCACTGGTCTGTGGGGTGTGATAACCCACACTTGGTCCCCTCTCTCGGAGGGCCTGAGGAAGGGCACGTTGTGTTGTCACCATATCGGTGACCATAGGTTAAGCTGTGCCTGTCCGTTACTTAACACATAGAAGATTCTTTCCAAGATGCTTACAAATGAGATGTGGAAGGGAAGCAGAAGCCAAGAGCCAGCATGGGTGTCCATGGCAGGACGTTTTACTGGCTGTGTTTTCCAGCCCCACCCAGGAAACCTCTCTGATGGGCTGTGGGGGGGGGGGGCAGGAAGGGCGTGCGCTGGTTGTCACAACTGAGTCTTCCCCTCTGTCAGATCTGAGAGGAAGTGTGTGGTGAGTCAGGTGGAGGCAGAATGTCTGTCCCTGAGACGGGGCTGAGGTGCCCTGTCTAAGAAGCCTGCCTCTGTTTAAATGAATGAATGAGCACAGAGAGAAGGAGCTTTTCTGCAATGTGCATAATTTGATTTGTAGCAGATAAGAAGTCTGGCTGATGGCAGAGTCAAATCTAATTCTGATGATCTAATAATGTCTTTGAGTCCGTGCCCTGAGGGTAAGTTTCGGTGTTTTGGCTTCCCCTCCCAGATGACCATAAGGACGAGGGTGGTAGGCAGACTTTTCCAGAACCTCCATGCTAAGTGAGTTTATCAGGAAAGGAAATTTTAGGTACAAGGACTTTATGGCACAATAATAATTACCTTTTCGTTAGCTGAGGAATAATTTTGAGACAGTTATGAGATATTAATTTAATGAAACCATGGACTTATGCTCCTTTTCTTCTTCTCTCTCCTGTCTCTCTCTCTCTCTCACACACACACACACACAGACACAGACACACACACACACATCATTTTGACTTTAGAAATTGTCACGCCTTCGCGTGTCAGGCTTTGTGCTGAGGTAGCTAGAGTCTCTCTTCGTCACCAAGTATTTGTGAAGCTCACAATTTGTGTCACACGATTGCTGCCATCTTGTCTACCCTCCTCTCCCACACAGGCCCTCAGTCTCACTTTCCGGCCCTGTCACGCTCTTCTACTCCACCAGAGTGCCATTCTCCTCGTGCCATCCCCTTCCCAATTTCACTAGTCAAAATCCTCCTCCCTCCGGGCCCCCACCCGGGGAGCTCACCCGTGTCAGGCCCACAGTGCTCCTCGCTTCTCCCACGGCCCTGCCCTTCTCCCGCCCGCCCATGACAGCTGTGGGGGGCAAGCCCGGCAGCTAGTGCCAGGCATGCCAGGCCGGTCGGGAGCCTCATCATCAACTCGTTCTCCTCCCCCCCGTTGCCTGCTCATTCTTGATCTTGCACTGAACTCTGTCGCCTTTCTGAAATGCGTGATACACTTGTTAGAGCCTAGATCTTTGGCTGTCACCTTAGGGCTGATGTCAGTCTAGAGCCTCAGCCTGGCATAGAGGGAAGAGCCTTTGATACAGGCTTCCACCCCCCGCCCCGTTGTACCGTGTCCTAGTCATGCATAATTGCTGTCAGTCTTTTGAAAAGCCCAGGCTCAGTCTCAACCTTATGGCCTTGCACGTGCTGGTCCTACTCCCTGGAATGCCTTTCCCCTTCCTTCTCATCAGGCTGAACCTGACTGGTCACTGATGATGTCGTTTAGGTGCCTCCTCCAAGAAGCCAGCTGGGTCAGGTGCACCTGGGGGGAGGGGGCTTCTGGACCCACTGGACAAGACTCATACTAGAGCGTGTGCCGGATGGTGTGTGTTAGGTGCTGGTCTCCTCAGGTGAGGACTTCTGTGCAGGGCGGACTGGATCACTGTCCTCTAGCATCACACCCAACACATAGATGTTTAGAAACTGTCTGGCTGTCTGATCATTCATCCTTGGACCTGCCAACTTACGCTCAATGATTTTGTTTTAGGTTATTGTTTTTCTAACAGAATCTTTAATAAAGTCCCATCTGATGCAGAGCGGAATAGAGTGGGTAGATTGAGATTGCCAATCTTTCTTAAAACATGGCTTCAGTGGCTTTATTCGCTGCTTCTCTTCTCACAGGGATACGCCATATGCATTCACCACTACATTTGAGAATTCGGTAAAAGTTAGTGGAGCAAGATAATCCCTTTGTTGCCTTCAGACAACTATAAACCCAGGTGTTTTTAATTTTATATATGGGCTGCGACAAGAAAACCACTGCCAGGAGGTCGCCATGCATTCAGCTTCAATCAACTCATGGTCCCCTTGTCCTAAAATGGGAGAGGAGAACCATAGGAGAAACAAAGGGCTGGGAGGGCACTGGCGGTTCAATAATCACCAGACTCTTGAGGCTTCTACTACGTTTAGTTATTTCTGTTTGGACAAAACTTGTTCTCTGTACTCAAGGTTAGTGCTAGACATTGTGCTGGACTTAATTTGCCAGGGAACCATCTCTTAGCTTCCCTCTGGCATACAACCGTCCTTCACAAATGGGGGGCTCCAGGAAGAATCTAGACATGTTGCCTTCCAGATGTGGCAGACTCTGGCTTCCCTGCTGAGATCTGTCCCAGTACAAAGACTAATGACTTTCTAGTGACGTTAACCTGTTTCTCACAAGCATTTCTTCACCCACAGATGAGGGAACTAGGCAGGATGATCTCTTGTTTGCACATTTTGGGGTTCTCTAGGTTGAAGGTGGAACATGAACATATGATGGATGTAGAGGGGAGCATCAAACACGAATGAGCTTCAGACAGAGTTTACCCAAGAATGCAAATAACAGCGCTCAAATGGAAAGGGCGGTTCTTTCTTCTTTGCTCATGGAATTTGGGAGATAACAATAAGTAGCCCATGAAACTATGTCTCAGGTGTCACTTTTAGTGGCACTAAAACCACTCAGGTCTGAGCAAGGCCTGGTTCTCCTGATAGAATGTTTACTTGGCTTGGGGATTTTGAAGTGCCTGGCAGAATAAAGGAGCAAGAAAAGTGGAAATCTTCCAGTGTTTTTCACCTCTTATGCCTCGGAGCATTCCTTGGGGGAGGGAAGTGAACACGGCATCTGTGTTCCCAGGACGAGGGTGCAGCTGAGCTGAGGGGTAAAAGGGAAGAGGAAGAATTTGTAGAATAGGACATTGGGTGTCTGGGAGAGTCACATGGAGAGAGCGTCAATATAATTCCGTCTGTTTCCTAAGTTTAATTTTTTTTTATTTGAAATTTACAGAATGATCACAAATAGCAGTGGTTAAACACCCAGTTGATCAAGGTATTTTATAAACCTTTGTTTTGAAATGTTTCTAAGGTGAGTGATTTGTTGTCTAGTGGACAGATGGGCTCTGATGATCTGAGACAAACTCTAGTACAAATGACTAGAGCTGGTTCTCAATAGATGCTTCCAGTACCCAAGGGTCACGACTGTGTGCCAGTAGGAAAGAGAGTTGGAAAATCTGTTCCATACAGCCAAATGGGCATTACATCCTAGGCAAATGCCAGCTGAAATGAAGCCGTATGTGTGGCCAAAGGCTGTTGTCAAAAACAGAAGAGCTGGCTCTAATTCCCCCAAACAAGAATCCAGCTCAGTGTTCCAAGAGCCAGCAGCCCTGGCCCCCTAAGTTGACAGCTCAGGGCCCAGAATGACCTCTCTTGTCCCACTGGAGCCAGCCGCAGCACACCGTTCTTTCCACTTACCTTTGACGAGAGGAAATCTGTACAAGACTCTGAGTACAGTCCCAGAAACACCTTATATTATTGTCATGGTCAAAGGCTGCTGAGTAAGCTCCCTGGGTTGGAGGTTAGCTGACCAGTATTTACTAAGTGTCTCTGTTTAGCAAGTTCAACAGTCTTTGCTCTCAAAGAGTTTATATAACACACATGTGTGCGTAAACACACACGTGTCTATTCTTTGAACTTTAAAAACAGAAGAATGAATGAACACATGTATGTTTAGGTAACACAGCAACAGGACATAGATAAATAAATCTTTACTGTAATTAAAATCTTTGTGTAACACTTGGGCAAGGGGGTTTTATCCCTCACTAGAACAGAAGGATGGAGAAAAGGGCACAGTTTTCCCTTCATTTGGTGGAGAAGGGAGAAAAATCACTGGTTTTATTCTTAGGACAGTTGAGGGTGTGGTTAGAACATGGTTTGATGAATAGGAAATGGCAATTTCCTAGGTGGGACTGGTAAAGAACAGAGGTGGTCTGCTTCTGTGAGGCGTAGGGGGACTGCATGTGCAAGAGTAACATTCTAGCAAGTGGGGAGGACTGGTTTCTAGGAGTCATGTTGTTCCAGGTTTCACACTGGAACATACATGTGACCTGGGCTCGTTCACCTGATCGCTACAAAGATGTGTGTGGTAGGAAGAATCATAGCTCCCCGAAGAATCAGCGTTTCATGTCTTAATCCCAAGAAGCTGTCAATATTGTAGGCTACATGGCAAATGGGAATTAAGGTTGCTGGCCAGCTGACTTGGAGATGGGGAGATTATCCTCGATGATCCAGGTGGGTCCGCTATAATCACAAGGGTCTTCTGAAGTGAAGGAGACAGGAGAGTCAGTATCAGTGATGCCAGTCTCCACGGCCTTTGCGGCTTTGAAGTTGTAGGACGGGGCCACGAGCCAAGGAATGCAGGCAACCTCTAGAAACTAGAAAAGGTGAGAAAATGGATTCTCCCCTGGAGGCTCCAGAAGAGATGCACCCCTGCCAACACCTTGACTCTTAGCCCAGAGAGACCCTTTTCATACTTTTAAGCTCTAGAACTGTAAGATAATAAATTTGTGTTGTTTTAAGCCACCAACTATATAGTAATTTGTTGTAACAGCATAGGAAACCGTCCAATATGGAAATCTGTCTCTATTTTGGAAACAGAAGACCCTCTTGGTTATTTATGGAATATAATATAATGGAAAATTCATGGACTGTAAATAACTCAAAAAAGAATCTTGTCAAAATGATTCTGAGATCTTCCTAAACTCATTTACCAGAGTGAGGGCAGGAACTTCATTTCTTCACTGTGATATCCTCACTGCCTAGTCCAGAGCCTGATTCACTCTTTTTTTTTTTTTTTTTTTTTTTTGCTGAGGAAGATTCGCCCTGAGCTAACATCTGTGCCACTCTTCCTCTATTTTGTGTGTGGGTCGCTGCCACAGCATGGCCGCCAACGAGTGGTGTAGGTCCACACCTGGGAACTGAACCCAGGCCGCAAAAGCAGAATGCACCAAACTTAACCACTAGGCCACGGGGCTAGCCCCTCATTCCTTTTTAAATGAATGAATCTTTTTTAAATAAATCCATGAAAACCAAAACTAATGTCTTTTCAAAGAAATTGTTTTATGCTAAAGTATATCACCATAATTAGAAATCTTAAATTCAGGCTCTTGTTGTAGACAAAGAATATCATACTTTACATTGTCATTCAAAGATGAGAGGCTTGGTTAGAGATTTTTTTTAAGTTGTTGGTTTAAACAAGAGTCATTATTGCTTCCTTGGGTTTGAGGAACTTCTTTGTACCTACACATGGTTGGAGTGTTAACTTGCCCTTTCCTGGCTCAATAAAACTGCTCTAATGTGTAGCAAGTTATAACCTTAAATTGGTGATCCCCAAAAAAGTGTTCATTATTTGTGAAACTCAGTTTAGGAAGCCTGTTTTTATTGACTAATATATTATTAATGATTTTTGCATGGCCTCTTTTAGAATTTAGAATATTTCCAATGTTGATTTGCTATTTCTTCACTCACTTATTCCTTGAAAAAATCTTTGCTAAGATCTTACTGTGTGCCAGGCCCTGAGGAAACAAGCTAACAAGATATGGCATTTCTCCCAGGGGAATCCACATTCTAGATGGGAAGAAAGACAAGTGGTTAGATAATGAGAATATGGCAGAGCCAGTGTTGAATAATTTGGGGAGCCAAGGGGAGGGAAGGTCCAACTCTGCAGGGAGAATTCAGTACATTTGAACCAGGTACTGAAGGCTCAGGAGGAGCTTGCCAAGTCAAAGAAGGGGACATATATTCATTGCCTACTGAGTCTCAGGCACTGTGTGTAATTTTGTCATTTAATATTTATCCTGAGGAACATGATATTGTACTTAAGTAACTTCACAAAACCACACGGAGGGGGATTTACAATCGTTGTCTTAGAAGTCATTGATTTTAAAGCTCTTGACTAGAAGTGGGCCTTTTTCTGTAAAGGGCCAGATAGCAAATGTTTCAGGCTTTGTGGGCCATATGGTCTCTGTCACAACTCTTTAACTCTGCCCTTATAGCATGAAAACAGCCATAGATAATATGGAAATGAATGGTCATGGTTGTGTTCCAATAAAACTTTATTGACAAAAATAGGCAGTGGGTCAGATCTGGCCCATGGGTTGCAGTTTGCTGACCCCTGTTCCAGAACAGCAATTTTAGCCACCATTTTGTTTTGGAATATTTCTGGAGAGGGAGCTTATAGTCTTCATTAACTTTTCAAATGGGTCAGTGACAGTGTCAGAATGTATTATAGAATCTCACCAAGAAATGATAGCAGACTGGATTAATAATGGAGGTTAAGACTGACCCAGTTTTCTAACGTTTCACATCATCATGGTTAATATTTAACAGACCTCTGAGAATCCAGATATAATACATCTTTAGGTTATTATAGATGAGTCCAAAGAGAAAAACCACACTAATTCAGTCTTGGCAGAAGATTTGACATTGCGTGGGTATATGTATGTTTTAACTCTGAGATTTTTAAAAAACAGAAACAGAAAAGATTTCTCTGGAGCCACTAGGAAGAAATAAGGTAAATATCTGAATGGATGACCTGGGTAAAGGCCCAATGCCACTGTCTTCTGAAAAAAAGCAGAAACATCTGGTTAGTGTAACAAGGAGGGGCTATGTGAAAGGAAATCCTAAATCCAGATTAACAAAGCAGTATACATCTTGATGTCTTAAAGCAACAAGCCAGAAAAATCTGTCTTTAATAGCTATACTGTGGGAAAAGTTACCAAACTCAGATATGAGTAAAGAATCTGTTAGAACAAAACAGTGAATTGTTTTGAGAACAGATCTCTCCAAGAGTATATTCTAAGAGATATAGTGTGGTAGGAAAACACCTCAAAAACCATTAAAGGACTTCAGAAATGTTACCAAAAGGAAATACTGGGAAGCTGTTTAAGTCACCTGCCTGGCCCTTACGTGACTAAAAGGAGATTTTTCTCTTGGCTGATGATGGAGAGCTGGATGAGTATGGTTACATTGGGAACTGATTTCTTTTAAGTAAACCTTTTAAAAAATCAAAAGCAGACTAAGTTTATAAGATGGTTTCAAGTTTGGATGGTTCCAACTGCATCGAAACCTTGTCTTGGCACCAGGAATGGATTAAAAGTGATGTCTGTGCCTATTGTCTACAGAAGTCCCTGTGCCTGGCGTCCCCAACTGTGTCTGATCTGGTTCTCCATCAGGCTCTGTGTTGTTGCTTTTAGGGTCGAATTGGGAGAAAGAGAGAGGAAAAGATGGAAAATATGGGAGTTGATATCTTCCTGGAAGACACTATGCATGTTAGCAGGCTACAGTTATTCCAATCAAAACAGTTTAAACTTTTCCTTGTGTTTTGGATCCTGGGCACGAATCTTGTCTTGGACGAAGCAGATGTGATTTGGGATATGTGCAGAGTCCCAGAATGCGGAAGCCGAGCTTTGCTGGCTCTCCTGCTACTGTACCTCACTCAAACCTAGAAGAATCAAACTCGGTCCCGTTGTGCATTTGTGTGTTGTTTCTGGCCTCTTTCTAGGTTAAATGCAGCTTCATAAAACTCAGAAAGAGCTTCCTGAACACAGAAATCTTAGGGCAGCTGAAGAAAATAATCTGTAAAGTGGTTAAATGCTTTGATGTGGATTACGTCGAGCAAAGTGTTTGTATAAAAGGCTTTAACATGTAAACCAATTAAAGACTCTTATAATTTGACTTCTCTTTTCCATTGAACAAAGCTTTTTTATACTGTAACTATGGTAAAGAATATCTATACTCCACAGTCCTGCTGACATTCTTTTCTTTTAGCAAGGGTTAACTAAAGGGGCTCTTCAAAGCATTGTTGATGCATTGTAGAAAGCTTTGAAGCTTTTATCAGCTTCACTGGAAATCTTTGTTTCCTGGAAAGTTCACTAATGGAGTATATAGTTTCTTACAGAAAATCCATTTCTTAGCTGTATATAGTATAGAACCTAGTTGGTGGGGATGCTACTGCAAGGTAAAATTAATGTCTAAACTGGTCCTGAGTCAACTCTTTCCATTTTCAAGCTTTTAAAGTCTTAAGGTTGATGTTATTTGGGTCAAACTAACCTTTTTTAGAGTTTAATTCACCTAACTCTGTAATAGCAATATAATACACATTTTCTAGCAACTGAGACGGCTGGTATTGGATATGAAACTAACCTTCCTCATCTCAGCACCTTCCATCTCAGTGGATGGCACCATCATGCACCCAGTTGTCCAGTCTGGCCACTTATCCTCTCCTCCACTGTCACCATCCAGTCCAGGGCTTACTCTCTCTGCCTAGATGGCGGCGGTGGCCTCCTGTCAAGCTCTCTGCTTCTTCTTGTCCACTTCCCCATCTACCTACCACCAAAGTCTATTTTTCTTGGAGCAACTAGAGTGATTCTTTAAAACTAAGTCAAGATCAAGTCACTCCCTTGCCCACACCCGGCAGTGACTTTTGGTAACTCCAAATAAAACCCCAAGGCCTTCTTTGGCACAGGACTGTGTGATCTGTGCTCAGCTCTCTCTGACCAGCGTACCCTGCTGGCTCCCCAGGCTCTCTTCCTTTCCCTCACTCCGCTCCAGCCACACTGGCCACCTTGCCAGTCCTTCGGGCACACCAGTCACACTCCCATCTCAAGACTTGAGAATTGATGCGTGTTCTTTCCTCCTCCTGAACTCCTTCCAGACGCTTACCACCTTTCTTCCCCAGTTCTTCCAGATCTCTGCTCAAATGTTACCTCCTCAGACACCTGATGACTTTATCTAAAGTAGAAGCCCCCCATTCTCTTACCCTGTTTTTCCTTCCCAGCTCTTATTAACTGACATTCAGTCTATTATTGATTGATAAGTTTGTTTATTTGTCCATTCATTTACTTATAATTTGTCTATCCTGTGAGCTCCATCACCACGGGGACTTTGGTGTATCATTGTGTCTCTCGTGCCTAACACTCACAGGCAATCAAGACGTATCTGCTGGCTCTGGAACGTGGGAAAGAACCAGAGTCATTCGGGTTGTTTTTGGCCTGTGTATGTAGACCAAATCCTAGTGCAGTTATGTTGTTCAGTAGTGCAGTGAAGTTTCTGACTCTCCCACCCTACTAAAGGTTCACGCTTCAACAGTCAAGGTTTATCTTCGATTTACTTCTTGCCTAAAGATTTCAGCAGTAACCTTGGTTGACTTTCAATGTAGTTCAACATAGAGCTTGCAGAAGCTGAACTTCTTGGTGATTTAACGGTCTTATAGTGGCGATCTGTGTAGATGGACAGAGCCATTGGAATCTTGCTTGGCTTCTTCCTCAGTGATTAGCAGCCCCATATTTAGCACGAAGCAAAAGAGCCACGTACTCAAGTCTATTTTTAATACAGGAGAGTTCCCATAATTATCTAAACACTGAGAGTTTACTTTAAGAAATTTTATATGGCTAAAGGAGCTTTTTCTCCTGCAAATGAGCAACCAATAATCTTCCTATAAATATTGTATGAGAAGAAATTGGGGGTAAGAGTTAACTGAGAAAGCTGGAGAAATGGTTTGTAGATCCTCATAGAAGATAATAATAGCCCATTCCGTGAGATCAATTTGTTGGCATAATTGTTCTGATCTGCTTTTAAAATGTCAGATGTATTGATATATAATTTACATATAGTAAAATTCATTCTTTTTAAAAGTGTACAACTATGGGTTTTGATAAGCGCATACAATTGTGTAACCAATTTATAATCAAAATATAAATTCCTATCACCTTAAAAAATTCCTCGTGCCCCTTTGTAATCAATCCCTCCACTCAGTGCTGACCCCTGGCAACTACTGATCTGTCTTCTGTCCTTATAGTTTTGCCTTTTCCCAAATGTCATTTAAATGGGGTCATACAGTATCTAGCTTTTTGAGTCTGGCTTCTTTCACTTAGCTTAATGCACTGGAGATTCTCCCATATTGTGTGTTACCAGTAGTTTATTTCTTTTTATTGCTGAGTGGTATTCCATGGTGTGGATATATTTGCTGATCCATTCATCAGTTGCAGTCTATTTAGGTTGTTTCCAATTTTTGGTAATTATGAATAAAACTCCCGTAACATTCATGTACAGGTTTTTATTGGAACATATGGTTTCATTTTTCTTGAATAAATACCTAGGAGTGGGATTGCTGGGTCATATGGTAAGTATATGTTTAACTTTATAAGACAACTGCCAAACTGATTTCCAAAGTGGCTGTACCATTTTCCATCCCCACCAGGAAGATGTGAGAGTTCCCTGTTCTGTTTTGAATCCTCAAGGGCTGATGCCCAGGGTGGTATTCCTCCTTGAAAAGAAACCTCAGGATTTCTCTCTCCCCTTTGCTCTCCTCAATTTTGTGTTCCGGTCTCTTCTACTTGAACCTTTAAATTACTTTTACTTAAAAGTCTTTCAACACTTCACTGTTGCCTGAGTTTCTTTTTTGCTCCTCTGCGTGTAAGGCAGTGCCTTATATTCAGTGGATGCTCAGTTCCCATCTGTTGACGTGGTTGTGGTTGTGGTAAACTAAATTAAACTGGTCTCAAGGGGAATGGTTTCCCTTAGCGGGACTTTGGTGCACGTGTAGCAGGCTCATGGGTGTCTGCGCAAGGTGGGTGAGCCCCACTCCAAGATCTAGGAGAGATTCCTATTATCTCTCTCCTGACAATAGGGTGTCACCCGCCAGGTGTGGGATGTAAAACTGTGTTTGGACTTTCACAGTGATGAAGATCCATTTCGCCCTAGGCGGAAAAGCCAGGAACAAATCTGTGGTTATTGAAAGGTATATAGATTTATCTTGGAGATACTAACCGTGAAGTGTGTAGAGTCCAGTGAAAAGGTTTTTCTCTCTCTCGAAGCTTTTATGTTATTTTTCAACCAATGGTGCAGTGTAGCACAGTGGTTAAGAATGAGAACTCGGGAGCCAAACTCTGCTGCTAACCACCAGTGTGACCTTGGGTGACCTATCTATGCCTTAGTTTCTTCATCTGTAGAATGGGGATAGTAATAGCAACTAGTGGTGACGATTAAGTGGTTAATATGTATATAGTGCTTAGAACAGTGCCTGGCAAATATTAAGTGCTATAGGACTATTAGTTGCTGCTGTTGTTGTTAATAACTAAACTTTACCTGCATACTCTGAAAACGTGTGTTTTTCATGTATTGGTCCCACTTTCACAGCTGTCAGTTTCTAGATTCCTGTTCAAAGACTGACTAAAATTTAGTTAACAGTGAGAACCAGAGTGGAGTAACATCCACCTGCTGATGATCCTCCAAGGCATGTATTTATACACACAGATAGTGACTCAGGTCACATTTTGAAGCGGCATCAGTTCTCTGGTCTAGCTTGCTGATTTTTTTTACTCTTGGAGGCTCAGGAGGAGGTTGTGATTTCTGAGGTGCACTGGCCTCCACCCTCAGACCCTGCTTCCTCCATCTGAAGGGTTGAGTCCGCCATAGTTTGGTCACTATGTCTGGGTTAGAAGTTTTGGCACAAGATTTTTAGTTCTCTCTCTCTACCTACTTTCGTTGTTGCTATCTCAGAAATGATTTCTCTAAGTACTGCTATTTTGCCATACAAAAATGGTTTCTTTTAGTACTGCTTAGCAACTTTTTTCCTGACATTTCTTTACAGTGGCCATCTCTCCAAGGACAGGCCTGACCTGGATTTCCCATTTAGGACCTGTGGTTTGTGGGAGTCAGTCAAGTTACCTCTGTGTTTTGGGGCCACCGCCTCTGGGCTACAGCACGCGGTCCTGGGGACCAGTGAGCATGCACACAGCCAGCAACAGGTCCATTGTGCCCACTCAGGGACGGGGTAGGCCTGCCCCCGTGTGTGTGCCCGGCTTTGACACAGCGCTGCTTCACTCCTGAGCTTCAGAGTTATCGCCGGGGTGAAGGTGTTGTTCTAAGCATTGTCTGCAGGCTAACTCATGTCTCACAAGAGCACTGTTACTTTAAATGCCCCTAAGTGCTGGGACTTATAGACTGTAAACCTGTGATAGGCATTATGGAATTCCTAGTAGCCTTTCAACGTTGTCTTACTAAACATCCAACTGCTGGCATGGGGCGGATATGAGAAAATGTCAGTGTTAAAAAGGGGCTCCTCATGCTTGAAGCTCTCGAGACCCTTCTGTAACAGGCACCCAGAAGACGTTACTCAGAGATGAGAGGAAGGAGGTGAGGGGACCCAGAGTCTGTGATGACCCATTACCTCCTTACCCGTCATGAGGGTTGATAGGCAGAGTATGCGGGAGAATGAATTCCAGCCTTTAGTGTATATTTTTCTTATCAAACACAGTTGGAATATCAATAAGTTTTTTAAATTTGGTATTTGTTGTTCAGTTAGGACAAAAAGAGCAAGGCCTACCATAATCATCTTATTTTCATGAAAACATGCCCACGTGAAGCCAGTAGAGGACAATAAAAAATACTTGCCCTCACCAGTTGCTGAATTGCATGGATAGACTGTTGGTGTCCAGGAGTCCAAAAGCGGTCACGACATCAGGGTTGCTTTGAGCCACTGCCATCCACTGGGAGACCCCCATTTGCCTCTGACAGGAACAGCAAGTACTTGATTCTGTGAAGGGTCTTAGTCCTCTTTTTGTTGTGGTGGCTGTACATCTAGAGTGCCTCCTGGAACTGCCTGTAAAAATATACTCATGTGGTGGTTTTCAGACTTGTTGAGGTTTAAGGACATTTGGAGAGAGTCATACTCTCTGAGGCACATTAGAGGAAATGTGAAATGTTGAAATATTGCATTCTATTTTGAAACTTAGCATATTATGTTTTGTCATTATAATTATGTATATGTGTCTATGTGTGTGTGATGTATGTGTGTATGTATACATATGTGTGTGTATATATATTTAATTAGTAAGTATAAAATTGGCTCTTACTATATGTCTTAGTTCGGGCTGTTATAATGAAATACCATAGACTGGGTGTCCTAAACAACAAACATTTATTTATCACAGTTCTGGAGGTTGGAAAGTCCAAGATCAAGGTACAAGCAGACTTGGTTCCTGGTGAGGGCCCACTTCCTGGTTTGCAGACAGCTGCCATCTTGCTATATCCTCAATAGTGGAGAGAGAAAATAAGCAAGCTTTCTATGTCTGTTCTTATAAGGGCACTAATCACATGGTGAGGGCTTTACCCTCATGACCTAATTACTTCTCAAAGGCCCCACCTCCAAATACCATCACATTGGGGATTAGGACTTCAACAAATTAATTTTGAGGGACTCATAGCAGTATATTTGGGTTCTGTAAACAATATAAAATCATATTCAGAGCATGTCTATCTATCAAACAGCAAGCTGAATTTTTCTTCAATGTTTGTTTGCTACTTGTTTATTCATTTTGTAGTTGCTTTAGGCAAATAGTAGGAGGCACCAAAGATTTTGAAAAAAATATGTGAGAGAACTTAAAATTGAGAATTCTTCTCATTAACTTAATTTTTCTACTTATGATTTTGGATAATACTTACATCCTTTGAATTCTGGGTTCTGCAGGAGCATATTTGACAATGTATGAGGACCTGACATGGCCTTTTAAGAACTTGTGCTGTAATGGGATATATGGGAAGCCCACCCAATAGAAGCATAAAGCCCATAAAGTGGGAAACGTGTCCCCGTGGGAAGATATCCCCAAGGACGGAGAGGTGGTGGCGTTTCTGGATCTCACCAGGGAGGATTGTGGTGCTTATTTTAGCTCCCTCTCCTTTATGTGTCCCGCACGTCAGTTGCTATTTTGATTGTGAGCATCTTCCCGCAGCTGGTGGCCTGCTGATTGCCAGAAGTCCTCACAGGGGGAATGAGCTGCCCCTTTGCCCACTGGTATCCCTGTCGGTCGCTCAGCATCTATTTGTTGACCACTGGACTCATGCCTATGAAATACTAAAAACATACAGTAAAGATCAGAGTCCTGCTTATAAAAACCCACAGTCTCGTTTTAGAGAAAATATATATGAAATACAGGTAACTCTTGATTAAGAGAAGTAGAGTTCAAAAAGGTTGTCAGAGTCAAATTTTACTTCAAAATGCATTTACTATATACTTGGTTAAAATTACCAACATTGACTTAGTGAAAAATATAGTATTTAGGAAAATATTTGATGTTCTCTGGATATCATTCTAATGGGTAAAAATATTACAAGCATAATAGTTCAGGATCACAAAATCTCCAAGAAATTACTTGACAAATAAAATGGACTAGTTAGTACTCTTAAAATGGTCTATTACTGGTTCTTTATCCAAGCTTTCTGTACGCCTGCCTCCCCCAATATTAAAATGAAGCCCAGGCAGCCTTAGAGTGCCGTGGAGAACTGTCCTTTCCTCTTTCTAAAGGCGTCACAGTGGGTCCAGTGTCTTTGAAGGGAGCCTCTCCCCCTCAGTGTCCTTGCTGCCCTGTCTCCTAGGGCACCTTCCCACTGTTGTCATCACTCATTTGCCTCTAACCTTGGCTCCTACACATGGCAGTCCAGTCACTTACTAATGGTTTTTCCATCAACTTGTGTGGTCCTGGAATTATTGTTAGTAGAATGACACCTTGGGCACCAATATAGTAAGGACTTGTCTGAGAGGTGATCAAAGGAGGCTGTCGCTACGCTATTACAGACCCATGGCGATGCCTGTAGCTTATTGTGTAGTTCTGGTCAAGGGATACCTTCTAGTAGGCACACGGTTTTGCTGATTTGGAGACATTTTATTTATTTTTTACAAATGTTCAAATAATAAAAATGATTACTATTTTATTATTATTATTATTGCCATGGCTAATCCAACCCTGGATGGTTGAGAATGAACTATTTTTGTCACTTATAGCCAGGTGTTTGGCCTGAATTCAGGAGAGAGAAAAGTCCCTGAGGAGGAAGTGAGACGGTCGAAGAAGGCCTCTTAGAAACTGGAGGCATTTGTTGGGGTTAGGAAGGAAGTGCCCATAGCTCTGTGAAAGTGTCTTAAAGAACCTCCTTTTCTTGCTCTGGGCATCCAGGGAAGGAATATGGGAGAAAGTAGCCACAGGAAAAGGTGGGTGTCTGGAAGCCTCATCCCCACAGTCTGTAAAGGAGTCTGTCGGCTGGCCGCCTAGTGGAGGGGAAAGACTCTGCCTAATGCTCTGGACTGTAGGAGTTAAGTAGTATGTGAACAAAACTTCCCAAAACGTCCCTTCACCACGGGCACCTCCATGGGCACCTCCTATCAAACGGAAGTCTTTTGCAATGTTAAGATGGAAGTGCACCTTTCTCTGGATATCTCCCCTCCAGATGTAATTGGTCTAGACTGAGTCACAAAGTCACGTCAGAGTTTTTGCATAGGGATTGATAATCATCTGAAAGTCAAGCAAAAGTTCATTTTTGACCAGGAAGAAATGCTTTAGAAAGGTGGAGAGAGCCCTGGAGAGATGAGACAAGACCTTAGGGGTCTGACCCTGAGCTGAACTCCTCTTCCTGTTGTACTCACCATATTGATTCTTCTTTCCCTAAGGCCCTATTTTCCTCTGGAATTTTTTCTGCTTTTATACAGGTTTGACTAGTTTATTAAACTTCAACCTGTTACTTAACTTCAACCTGTTATTTAATTTGGACCCATTCCTGATGGTGGTCTTGTTCTTTTCTTTTTCCCAAGTTATCTTGAATGCATGAAAGCTGATTTACTGTTTTGTTTTCCTGTCACTTACTATATTCTGAAGTTTTATTATCTAATGACTGAGGTTTTCCTTTGTCTTTGGGCAAACCAGATTCCTAGAACTCAAGTGTTTCAGGGACAGGCCTTTCAAACTCCTTCTTGGTCCTTGGGCTCATGATCCCTACTGTAGATTTTCTTCTTTCTCGACCCACAGTCGAGTCACAAGGGGATCCTTCTGCACACTCAAGTTTGGGAACCCCTGCTCTAGAGGGCGGTTGAGGGACGTGGGCCAAGGACGATGTATGAGTCTGGACAGACAGTAGAGCTCTTGAAGAGGAGGGAGAGCTGAGTGTTTCCTCTCCTGCCCTTGCCTCTTGGCTTCTTTTGGTTCTCTTGGCCTTTTTCCTTTTTGAATAATTTCATTTTTCCTTCCTTTGTGGCCAGTACAGAAAGAGGGTCTCCTTTTCTAAAGCCAGCCAATTCCTCCCCAGTTTAGTAGACAGAGGAGGAACCCCAGGGGAAAGAGAGGCTTAAATTGGTCTAGCCCAGTTCACAAGGCGCCAAAGCTTTTTAGTAATAAACAGAGTTGTGGGGGAGGAGGGCAAATGATTTTTTTTTTTTTTTTTGTCACCAAAAACAGTCTACTTAAACCCAATAGTTTGTCTGTGTTTACCGCAACCATCTTTGTGGCTTCAAGTAATGAGTTCATAGCTGTCTGAGTCTCACCAAGCAGTGGTGACAATAATGTTTTTTGCTTTGTGGGAACTTCACATGGGTTGACTCCCCTCCACCCCCTCATCACCACAGGCTGATTTCCTTATAAGTTGTCTCAGCCTGGGCTTCTGGGGGTGAACCCCCTTCTCTGTACACAAGGTGAGATGGGCTCTGACACCATGCCTCCCATATGCTTCTAAAAATCAAGAGCTGACGCCAGCTCTGGTCCTTTACAGTGCTGGTGTGTTGTTGGCTGCCCTCCAGTTCAGGGTCTTCTGTGCTTGAATGAACTCTTTCCTAAGATGACTTTTCAAAATGTGATACAAGGAAATGCTGAACAGACATTGGCAGAGATAGGAGGAAGAGCGTCAGTAGCCTAAAACATAAGATTTCCCAAAGCCACCCCTGTCTTAACCACTAACCAACTAACCGCTAACCAACCGATAAACCTAGGGGTTTTCCTCTTGAGTCCAGGATCTCAGGGGTGGAGCTTTGCTTGAGTTCAGTACCCATCTTCCAGGCTGTCTTCAGAATGCCACACAGGCAGTCAGCCATTTTAAGCATAAGGAATGAGTCTGTTACCACGCAAATTGCCTTGTATACAAATTATACGGAGTTAGGAAAATCACCCTGGGAGGTGTATGTTTGCCTTAGTCCTACTCTGTTGTACTTCCAGTATTGTTGAGTTTTCCCTCCTTCCCTAGCCTTTGAAGAAAATAAATGTTGAAGATATTCTCTGCCTGGAATTAATGGCATAGACCAAGTTCTAGCCCAGTCACTCACTCTGATGCCCTAGATACTCTAGTCTCCTAACTTCTTTATCCAGTGTCTCTCTTTTTCTAAGGAATCAGGCTTTGTCAGTTCCTTCTGGCTGTACCTATCCAACTCCTTGATGAGTTTTAACCCATTCTCCTCTGTTTTCTCAAATGTCCCTTTATTACAAGGCTTCTTTCCCAAAGTCCTTTATTTGGGTCTGATATAAATTTGTATTTTAGAAAATACTCATATTTACTCAAGATAACTCTTGCCTTTAGACCAAATATATAAAATTTCAGTCACCACAGAAAAATTAGAGCTTTGGAAAACTATCACCTGGAAATGATTTTATTCACTGAGTTTAAGATAAAGGAAAAAATTGTATTCTTTTTATTGAGTATTTTTATAAGAGGTTTAAAAAATACGCTAACCACTGCGTATAATTTGTAGTCACTGATGTAAATGAATTATTGAAAGGGAAAAAGCTTTTTAGAACAGAAAATTCCTCACAGCAGTGTATCCTGCTTTGTTCCTACATGCAGTCGTCTTACATTGTTTACTATTTTCTTTCTTAGATATCAAAGTAGAAATTTTCTTTCTCCTTTTTCAGAAAGAGTTCACGTAGATAACCTTGAATACTCAGAGAGCTGAGATATGAAGATTTTGAAGTCATTCAACATCTGAAGCCATGATTTAAATATCAGCATTACAGTAAGTGTTTAGGAAAGAAACATAACCGTTTTGTGGTTAACACATTGGCTTTGCCTGCATTCTGAGAATAGGTTAAAATACATTGTGAAGGGTGAATTTGTATGAATCACATTCAACAAACCAGATCTCTGAGGAATTAAAGCTACCTCTATGACTGGAGTTTTCCTTTTGAACCGAGCTGTGGCTATGAGAGAGCTTTTAGGGACTCTAAGTTAGACTTTTGAGATGAGAGCAGAGCCAGCCACGGAAAGGGAGTGGAAGCATCCTTCTAGGAACTGTGCTATCTGAACTGCCTCTCTGGGACAGTATTCCTCAAAGTGTGTTCCTTGGAACACAGTCCCTAGACTATTAATGCAGTGGGGACAGGGGTGGGAAGATGGGTCTGTGCTCAAATGAATTCGGAAAACATTAAAGTTAATCTTCCTTACTGAACAAATGAGCCTTGTGAATCACCATGGGTGCATGTAGTGGGCAGTGCTTACCAGAGTCCTGTGGAACTCTTTTCTTGTGGGGCATCTTGAGACCAGTGTTCCATTTGTTCATTAAATATTTATTGAACACATTGAACATTGAATTTATTGAGCCATGCATGGTATTAGATGCTAAAAATACAGCAGTGAATGAGATTGGCAATGCTTGTATATAGACAGCAAATAAGGTAAGAAGTAAGTAAGAACAAGTATTGATAGGCACAATAGCAGATGTTTAAGAAAATGGCCTCTAATTGGAGCTGGGGGTCCTGGGTTTAATCCTGAGTCTGCCACTTATAAACTGCATGACCTAGAACAAGACACTTAACCTCTCTTTCAATTTCCACATCTGTAAAATGGTGATAATAGCACCTACCTAGCAAGGGTATTGTGAGGATTAAAATGAGGAATACATGCTGGTAAATACTAAACCTTATACAAATGTTATCAAAACGTGTACTTAAAATAATAATGGCTGAGTGCTTTGAAGGTTATATGGTAGATGGACTGGGGAAGAGATAGTGGTAGATGGGGACTTTTAAATAGGATGGCCCAGGACTGCCCTGAAGTGGAGACCTGCAAAGATGAGAAATACTGAGCTATGGAGATAGTATAGGGAGAGAATACAAAGAGAAATGCAAGTGCAAAAGGGTATGTCTTAAGCAGAGAGAGCATTTGATAAATTCCAACACTTCTTTAAGATAAAAAAAAAAATACAACTAAACCACAACAAAAAACTAGGAATCAAACAGATCTTCTTCAACCTGAAAAGGGCATCTATGAAAAACCCACAGTTAACATTATACTTAATTGTGAAGGACTGAAAGCTTAACCCCTAAGATCAGGAACAAGACAAGGATGTATACTCTCATCACTTCTATTCAGTATTGTTCTAGCCAGGGCACTTAGGAAAGAATATGAGATAAAAGGCTTCTAGGTTGGAAAGAAGTAAAACTATCTCTAGTTGCAGATGACATGATCTTGGCTTTGGAAAATCCTAAGGAATCCACTAAACTATTAGAAATAATAAATATGTTCAGAAAGGTTGCAGGATACAAGATCAATATACAAAAATCAATTGTGTTGGTATATACTGGTAATGAACCATCTGAAATGAAATTAAGAAAATAATTCCTTTTACAATAGCATGAAAATGAATAAAATACTTAGGAATAAATGTAATCAAAGAAGTGTAAAACTGATACTAGTCAAAACTAGAAGACATTGTTGAAATAATTTAAAGAAAATCTAAATAAATGGAAAAACATCCCATATTCATGGATCGGAAGACTTACTA
The DNA here is from genome assembly GCF_020826845.1 of Diceros bicornis minor. NCBI lineage: Eukaryota > Metazoa > Chordata > Mammalia > Perissodactyla > Rhinocerotidae > Diceros > Diceros bicornis. Next base: position 28,943,879 of record NC_080775.1, read on the forward strand.
CTGTTAAAATGGCCATACTCCCTAAACTGATCTATAGATTCAATGCAATCTCTATCAAAACCTCAGATGGAGTTTTTGTAGAAATTGACAAGCTGACCTTAAAATTCATATGGAAATTTAAGGGACCTAGAATAGCCAAAACAATCTGGAAAAAGAGCAGGATTGGAAGACTCACCCTTCCTGATTTCAAAACTTAATACAAAGCTTCAGTAATCAAGATAATGTGATACTGGCATAAGGATAGACATATAGATTTTTGGAATAGAATCGATAGACCAGAAATAAACCCATACATTTATGGTAATTGATTTTTGACAAACGTGCCAAGACAATTCATTGGGAAATAGTCTCTTCAATAAATGGCCTGGGACAACTGGATATCAACGTGGAAAAGGATGAAGTTGGACCTCTACCTCACACCATATACAAAAATTAACTCAAAATGGATAAAGGCCTAAATGTAAGAGCTAAAACTATAACACTCATAGAAGACAACATGGGTGTTAATCTTCATGACTTTTGGTTAGGCAATGATTTTTTAAGATATAACACCAAAAGTACAAGTGACAAAAGAAAAATAGATAAATTGAACTTCAACAAAATTAAAAACTTTTGTGTATCAAAAGACACTATCAAGAGAGTGAAAAGACAACCCACAGAATGGGAGAACATATTTGCAAATCATATAATCTGATAAGGGTCTTGTATCTAGCGTATATAAAGAACTCTTACAACTCAATAATAAAAAGATAACCCAATTCAAAAATAGGCAAAGACCTGAATAGACATTTCTCCAAAGAATACAGGCATGATAGCCAATACACACATGAGAAGATTCTCAGCACTAGCCATCAGGGAAATACAAATCAAAACCACAATGAGATACTACTTCGTACCCACTATGAAAGACAGACAGAAACAAGTGTTAGTGAGGATGTGGAGAAATTGGAACCCTCATACACGGCTGGTGGGAATGCAAAATCTTTCCAAAGCAGCTGCTTTGGAAAACAGTCTGGTAATTCTTCATACACTTAAACAGTTACCTTATGATCCAGCCTATCCACTCTAAGGTGTATATGAAGATAAGTGAAAACATATGTCTATACAAAAACACAGATGTTCATAGCAGTATTATTCATAATAGCCAAAGAACGGAAACAACCCAAATGTCCATCAACTGATGAATGGACAAGTAAAATGTTGTATAGCCACATGATAGCATGTTATTCAGCTATAAAAGGGAATGGAGTACTGATACGTGCAACAACATGAAAATACGTTAAGTGAGAAAAGCCAGACACAAAGACCACAAATTGTATGATTCCATTTATATGAAATTTCCAGAACAGGCAAATCTATACAGACAGAAAGATTAATGGTTGCCTAGGACTGGAGTGTTTAGGGGGAAATTGAGAGTGACTGCTAATGAGTATGTGGTTTCTGTCTGGGGTGATGAAAATGTCTAAAATTGATTTGATAATGGTTGTACAGCTGTATGAATATACTAAAATGGTTGAATTGTACACTCTAAATTGGTGGATTATATGGTATATGAATTACATATCAATAAAGCTGTTGTATATATAAAAAAGGATATGTCTTGGAGGTATAACTGTCAGCACTTGGTGATAGATGAGATATAGGGAGTAAGGGCAAGGGAGGAATTAAGAGTGACTCCTGGGGCCAGCCCTGGGGCATAGCAGTTAAGTTCGCATGCTCTGCTTCGGTGGCCCAGGGTTCACAGGTTCAGATCTTAGGTGCGGACCTACACACTGCTTGTCAAGCCATGCTGTGGTGGCGTCCCATATAAAGTAGAGGAAGATGGGCACAGATGTTAGCTCAGGGCCAATCTTCCTCAGCAAAAGGAGGAGGATTGGCAGCAGATATTAGCTCAGGGCTAATCTTGCTCAGAAAAAAAAAAAGAGAGTGACTCCTAGGTTTTGACCTTGGCAACTTCTGAGAAGGAGAGGAAAGACTGCGGGAGGAGGTTTGGTATTGTTTGTTGTGTTTGGTTTTGTTTTAATGGAGAGGGTCAGCTTTGAGAATCAAGAGTTCTGTTGTGGACATAGCACGTTTGAGGGACCTGTTAAATATCCAAATAGAGATATTAGGTGGACAATTGAATGTGAGTCTGGAACTCGGAGGAGCAATCCTGACTGGAGATAAAATTTAGCTGACAGGTAAATCCATGGGAAAGGATGAAAACAGAGAGAGAGAGGGAGAGTGTAGTGTGCGTGTGTGCGCGTGTGCGTGCGTCAGTGAGGCTCAGAATGAGGTGGAATAGTGGAGGAGAGCCATAAAGAAACGAGAAGGAGTGTCCACGCAGGGAGGAAGGAAAGGAGGAGACTGGGCTCACTGAGCTCAGTGATTTTAGAAGGAGGGAGCAGTCCACGTTGCTGGTGTTACTGAGAACTCCATCACAGAAGGATAGAAGCGTCCCTTGGAATTGCCTAAGATAGATGTTGTCACGACCTTGACGAGAGTAGTTCAGTAGTGGAGACTCCAGAACAGTGGGTTGAAGAGAAAATCTAAAGTGCTAGAGAGGAGAGAGTTAGGCAACTGTTCCTAGAAGTTTTGCTGGAACCACATTCTGGTGAAAAATTGCTCTGGGATCCCTTCCTGCTCTGCTGAGACACCAGAGTGCTGGTGGGGTTTGAAGGCCATCTCTTCCCAGGAAACGAGCTCTTATGGGTGTAAATCCTGCATTTGGGAGCTACCAACATGTAGGTAGGGGTGGGAGGGGGGCCATAGAAGAGTCATTCTTTGCTTTGTTCTCTGATGATTTTGATCTTCTTTTGTTATTTTGATTGGGAGAAAGCTGAGAGAAGGATTTTATTAATGTGCTTTTTCGAAGGTTAGGTAGAATTGTTTAAAAAATCTTCATTTTTAGATGCAATGCAGGTCTTTATTAGTCTGTAGACTATATTTATTAGACTATAAAGTTCTGGCTGTCCATGCATCGCTGCTTTGCATCTCTTCAGACATCAGTGGAACCCAGTGTTTGGACCACTGAGGCTATAGCTGGTCCTGAAGTGAGGTGGAGGGAAAAGTGCTATATTCTCAAAAGGTGCACATATGAATGCTTGGGGTAGATGCATTTCATAACCCTCAAAAGTATGTTGACCATGGATCTTACGATTTGCATCAGTACATTCTTTCCCCATGCTTCTTGATTAATTTAGATTGTGTGAAAACAACTTTTTAAGATACTGTTCCTTCAAGTAACAACAGTCTTTACCTTTTCTTGAGAAAATGGAATGGTACGTAGGCCATAAAACCTATTCGATGTCTTGGGCAAACATCATGTTTTGGGAACATGACTATAGACTGCTCATTTTGGATGAGTCCAAGTGATGTTTGTTTTTTCTTTTACAAGATGTGTGTGTGTGTATGTGTGTGTGTGTGCACCCATGCACACTTTGGTGAGTCACATTTTTAAAGTTATATCTGAGTGTTCTTAGCTCAAATTTCTGGTTTTTGTTACATGGAATAAAAATGGCCTATCATAAACCAATATTGTTAAAACCCAGTATTTTCTAACTGGCTTGGCATGGAATTAGAAAACATCCTTGTTTTACAAGCCCTAGTTAAAGGCTCCATGGAAGGATTTTTCTTGTGTGTGTGGTTTTTTTGAAAAACTTTTCTGTGGTTTTTGTTTAGTTGTGTTTCACTGTGTTTGGAGAGGTCACATATTTGGGGATTTTGAGGGAAGAATATTTCAGTATTACTTTCATTAAAATATTCTTATTCTGAAAGAAGCCTCTTAATTTGTTCTAGAGCACAGATCCACAGGGTTTTTAATTTACTATTATGAAAAAATGATATTAGTAGTGTGCCCTACTTGGTTAGGAGCTAGACTGTCATCCAGGAGGAAATCACCAGCTTGAAAGAAACTCTGACTTAGAATCCTGTTTTTATCCAGCTGTCCTCTGCTCTAGGTTTAGAGATTTTACAAACTTCTGGCAACTTCCAATCAGGGGAGAATTAGAGTGGTTATCTGGGAGGAATCATTTGAACCTCAACCTGTGATTTTGGCTCTAGGCCCATGCTAAAGGGCATTTTGCATATCTTGATTTTAAAAGAGCAAGAGAAAGTGGTTGCAAAGAGAAGGGGTTTGGTCTGCTCTGCCCACGACTGCTCCTTGAGAGAACCCTGCTGCAGATCCTCACCATGACCAGGGTCGGGCCAGGTCAGTTACAGCGTCTCCTAGTTGTTTTCGGAGAATGGGACTATATTAAGCGGGTGCTACTGACAATATTTCAGGTCATGTTATAGAGGAGTCCTGATTCCATTTTTTCTGCTCAGGGTGGATCTGTGCAAATTACTTTGTTTCTCAAAAACGTCTGGTTTGTCTTGGGATGTGGCCAGGCCTCTGATGTGGGTGGTGTGTGCTCTGTCACAAACCTCAGGCCTCGGAGCCTGTACTCGCTTTGTCTGTCAGATCAGAGGAGTGTATGGAACAGGCGTCTGGCCTTTGGAGCCGGCTGAGGCAAACGTCAACGGGATGTTCAGGAGCCCTTGGGCAGATTTCTTTGAGGTGTGGGCATCTGGGTGACGTGAAGAGAGAAGAGCAGAAGAGGAGAGGTAAGGGACTTTTGGGTTTTCTGCAATAACTCCATCTGGCTGCGTTTAGAAACCTGGTTAGCATTTCTTGGGCTGGTGGGGGCCTCGTTCTTTTTCTGGTGTGTATGTGGCAGTGATTTGGGGATGTTGATAATGTACTTAGCTTAGAGCATTTCAACCGAAAATGCTACTAATTTGACTTTTTAAGTAAAAACATGTTTTTTTTTTACTGGTGTCCTAGGACCAAAAACCTACTACTATCTAGCTCTCTAAATAGGAAAAACAAACACATAGAAATCCTAAAGGAATCTCTTGGTGTTCTTTTATTAAATCGATGGTAAGGTATAGGCCTTATTTAAAGTGAAATTTGCCATAGAAGGGAAACAGAAACCTTGGGAGAATATAAATACACCTTTGGACTTCTCTGTTCCCTACCGCTCTTGCACACGCACACACCCCTACCTAGATTTGCGTGAAAAATGGAAGCTAACGTCTTGAAGGCAAACAGAAGGTACAACACAATCAAGTAAGAGGTTGACTATAAATTGGAACAAATCTTAACTTTTCGTTTCACTCTCTTTTGGATACTTTTACTAATTCTCTTTGCCGGGTTTAGGCTTTTCAAACATTCCTTGGCCCTGGGAGGGAGTTGTATAACCATAAAACTTGAGAATCCTGGCCCTGGAATAAATGTTCCTTTAAAAACCCCAAGGACAGAAAATTGAACACAGCTGTGCAAAAGAAAAAAGCGAAAAAGCTGAGTGATGGTTCAGGGCTGCGGGTGCCCTGACCAACTTTCCCAGCGCACTGGGTCTGCGGTTTCTTGATGGGAGATGGGGGTTTTGGTGTGCTTTTTGAAAGTTGCAGGAAAAGGCCAAGACCTTCCTTCAGAACTGTATGTTTCTGTGATGTGGTTAAGGGAACATTCTGACTGGAATTGTTATCCATCACCCTGCTTGTTCTATGCATATTCTATTGTTTCTCCTGGAGAGGATTCGGGTTTCTGGTCATTTTCTGAGAAGCCAGTATTCTGCAAACCTGACAGTTCCTGCTTACAAGTGAGCTTCAGAGCATAAGCAGTTGATACACCAGAGTCAGAGGATAGAACAGACAAGACTTGTGAGCCCCAAATTCCTGCTCTTCAGCTCCCTCAGTCACAGAATTTTCCTCAGAATAAAATGCTTTAAAGTGCGGTCCTGAGAACCTGGCATTGTTGTTCCTGGCTTCTCCTCCCCTGGGATGAAAACCACGATGTTGTCTCTCTGATGTTTGGTTTGTAGCCCAGGAGGAGCCATCGCCACGGACCCTAACCTCTGTGCACCCTGGGATTAATCACTTTGCTCTTTTGTCAGACCGTGTAATGATGATTCATACTTCTTCCTCTACAAGATTAGATTACTGCAATTTTCATATCCTGGACTGCCCACTAGGGATTTGAATTAATACTTGTTGGTATAGAAAGCGGTATCATGTTTCTGGGGAGAAAGAACTGAACTTACCCACTTGGCCATCATCAGAAAACACTTAGGGAAGGGCCTGACTCTGGAGAGTAATCCTGCCTTCAGGGTTTGCCATGTCAGTTAGCTTCGGGACTCTGCATGCACTTGGTCCAGGTGCAGTGGATTTGCATAAGTGATGCCATGCCTAAAAGATCAGAATGCACAGAGGGTTTTGCACGCGAGTCCTGTATCGAAATCAGGCACTGCTTAATGAGGAAAATCTTCCCCAAAGAGGTATTTTGAAAGGAGGTAAACTAATTCAGTTTTGTGGAATGGTCTACACAAAGCCAGCAGGGATTATGATCACAGATTGGGGAGTGGGGGGAGCAATGAGAGGCAAAGTAGCCTTTGGAATATACTCTGTTTTGGCACTCCCTATAAATGTGTATTATTCCTTCAACAAATACTTATTGAACACTGCACTTACTCTATCCTAGGCACTGTTGTAGGCACTGGAGATTAAGAGCAGTCTATAAAACACACAGAAACTCTGTCCTCATAGAACTCACGTTCTCAGGGCCCAGGGCACTGGGGTAGGAATGTGGGCTGAAGGAAGCCATAGAAAGGAGTTAGGAGTTCTGGGAAGAACTCCTCAATGAGTGTAGTCATTTGGAGAGATGTTTGCCTATGTGTTTCCTCTCTTCCCTCTTACACGGTGTGCACCCTCTGTCCCACTAGTAAGGTTACCAGACATGTTTAGTGGATCTTCTGGAGATAATTCTTCATACCTGCTAATACGTAGTCCACTCTGGTGTGACGAGTCCAGCAGATAACTTCAGCGTCTTTGAAGGGATTGTCTGCGTCTCTGTTAGAGGGAGGCTGAGGGGTGATTGTGTGTTTTTAGCTTTTACTGTCTACTGTCTAATAATTCCCACTCCAGAATGCCTGACATTAAAATACTTTCTCTCTCCCTGGATCCCCTTTCATTCTTTATTCCATCCTTTCTTTTCTTTCACTTAATTCTCTCCATTTTTCTTTGGTGAATATGAGATGACGCTTTGTCTCAATTCCAGAATCTCAGATTTTTAGAACTGGATAGGACCATAGGAGTCTTAATCTAGACCAGCAATTTTTGGTCCCTGGACTGAAACTAAGTTTTCACCTGATACAGTGAAATGAGAAATCTAAGAAAATGAAGTAAATGTTTCATACAGCTAAACTTAATCAGTTGATTCCTATGTCTTTCCATTATTTTCTGTTCTTAAGTTTTCAGTTTTTAGCATCTTCCACCTACCCCAGAAGTTATTCATCCTCCTGAGCTCAGCCCCTGGCCCCTCACCGTGCTGCCCCCACAGTTCACCTCACCCCCTACCCCGTTCTCCCACGCCCTGGTTTTCAGATGGTGCATTCCTCAATTTTGTAGCCCCTGCCCCCAAAACAAGAGTTGCTGCCTAAATCTTAGAGTAGGAAGTCCCCACTTTTGCTGGCAGAGAGCTGTGTTTAGGATCCCTGATTGGAGCCACAGATACATTTCAAGCTACAACCCGTATTGGTTCAGTTTTATAGAATTATTGGTACTGTGGTTCCACTTTATTACAGGTTTTTCAGGCGTTTGTGGATTGGCCCAAGTGTGTGGCCATCACTTATAACTCTGTTTCTGGAGGAAAGTGAGAATGAACTTTGCAATAGAACCCTTACTGAGCTGGAGAGGGCATGTACTGTGTTTCCAACCCAGGCTGTGTGGGATTTCTTGGTTTGTGGAGGCTGGGAGAAGATGGTTGCAGAGAAAGCTGCCTGGGCCTTCACTGTTCCCAATGTGTCTCTGAGGTCTGGATGTTGCTCCTGGTTCTCCTTTGTAACACGGTGTGGATGTTCGCCTGATCTCACAGCGCTCCTTAAGAAGAACCACAGATACTTCGTGTTTTTCATTCAGGAGTAAGAATTATCCATTCCCTCTTGGTGTTTGGGATCAGCAAAGGAAACCACTGATGATGCTAAGCTTTGTGATGTCAACAACAGCGTGGAAAGGAAAGAGCTTCTGGGGTCTTCTCTGGACTACAAGGTCCTCACTCCACCAGCTGTATTGCTTTAGGCTCTTGTTCTCACTTGAGAAGTAACCTCTGTAGTCTTGCCATGCAATGAATTAACAGAAATCACATATTTTTATATATATATATAGTGGCCTAAGTGGAGCATGTCACACTTTGTACATCTCCGATTACTCTCCAGACTCTGAGCCTGGTGTCCAGGAATGTGATGTTGGTTCAGCCATGTGAGAGGCTGTGTCCCTGGAGCCAGGACTCATAAAACATGGTCCAGGCTCCCCCTGGCACACTCACATTTCATTTTGATTGTGAGGCCAGCAGTTCGTTCATGCTGAGCATTGCTCCACACCCGTTGCTCTTGAAGCAGCAGCCTGGGAGAGAAGAGTTGGCTTGCTCATCTGTTGTTCAAGCCAGTGACCTACACATGACCTTTGAGCTCGAAACATTGTCGTCCAAAGCCAGTGAAGTTCTCCATAAGCTTTGAGAGAGAGAGACAGACAGACTCATTGATTGATTGATTTAGATTATCTGGGAGAGGGAGATTTGTTGGTTGAAAATTATTATTCAAAAATCATATCCCCCTTTTTTTAATCTACCCCATAATGAAATTATTTGTCTATGGTGCAGAAGGCCGCCATCTCAAACTCATCAGTATCAGTGTAGATATTAGACTAAGGCATGTCCCTATCCTCACTCATAGATGTCAAAATTCTAAGCTTATTGAAAAAATGGAAAAAAAATGAAATGATTCCAAGTCTAGTCCTGTTATAGCAGAAATTAGGACAGAATACAGATCCTGACTGCCTAGTCTTTTCATCCCCTGGAATTTAGCAGCTTAAAAAAATACTTCTAATGATTGCTCAAGTTCATTGCCATTTAGAAAGCAGAACCTTGCAGAAGGCGGAAGCAGTGAGACAGAGAGCTCCGTTGTCTTGCTTTCCCTGCGGTGACAGTTCTGGCTGACGCTCTGACATCATCATTACTTCGGAAATAGGTGCTTCATGGAGGGAAAAATGGAAAGTGAGGCTCTTGCCAAAAGCATTGGAACTGGCTACATCTATTATATTTTTTGCCTATAAACCAAGGAGCCAGCTTGTCACTCTCCAACTTCAGAGGGGTGTTAAGCATTGATTAGTCAAACCTGAAAAAAAGGGAGAATGTTGCTCCTGAATTAAAATGAGAAAAAGAGATTTAACTGCAAGCTATTTTGATTCTGGTTTTCAGTCTTCATATCACAAACATTTACTACATTTGTCAAGTGGCAGGCATTGCTAAGTTCTGGTGGTACAGAGATGGGATGGAGTCTCTGCCTTCTGGAAGCTAACAGTCTAGAGGTTGGAAATCATAGACCGTGTTATGGAAGGGTTCATAGGTTCAAAGTCAACTGAGTCTTGAAGGATGATTAGGAGTTTTCTAAGTGAGAAGGAAGGAAAGGCATTCTGAGGAGAGAGAACAGCCTGGACATAGCAATGACGGTCAGTGTAGTTTCTCATAGTCAGCTACAGGGGAGAGGTGGTGGGACACATGGCTGACAAGATAGGAAGGGGCCAGATCACAGAGGCTGAGGACTTTGGAATTTATCCAATAGGCCAGCCATTCTCCACCTGATGATATCCATGATATCCATATGTGTCACACACCTCCTGGGTGTGTCCAAATGTGATATTTGTAATAAAGCAAGACATTAAAATGCCTTGTAATCATCACACAGCTATTAGCAATACATCCATAAAAGTACGTAACCACAGATCTTGGTCTATATGAGATAATCTCTGAGTTGAGTGCAATTTCCAAAGTATTTGTTTGTAACTTGATCCCTTTTTCCTCCTACTGTTGAATATCTAAATGCAAGAGGGTGAAAGTGACTCTTTTACAAGGACGTTCTTACATTTACTCTTCAAGAATATTGAATTCGACAAGTTTGTCACACGAGCTTCCATCAATGAGAAGTAACTGGCTGCCCACGGGAGGAGCCCCTGCCGGGTCGAGGCTTGAGAAATGCTGCTGGGCCTATGAGGAGGTTTCAGTTGGGAGCTACGCAGCCAGGTTGGGGCTGTTGAAAAGGCATTCTGGAAGCAGTGGGGAGGGTGGGCTTGGGGAGGTTCAGTGGGGGAGGGAAGAGCATGTCGGAGGCTCTTGCAGTAGTCCTGACAAGAGGCAGTGAGGGCATCAGCAGGAAGTGGAGTGGAGAGGAAGGCGGAGGTTCAGGCAGCAAGACTCGGTGATTGCTGAGATGTGAGAGACGAGCTCCCATGAAGGGGGGGCAGTGAGGCTGTGGTCAGGCAGGAAAACAGGAGTAGGTGTCACAATGAGAGGATGAGTGTAGCTTTATTTGTCTGGAGTTTCGTGTTCCTAGGAGATAGCCTGGTATTCTGAACTCCAGGAATCGCCCACATCCTGAATTGTGCTGCAGGTGTGGTGAGCTCTCTGGGAGAGGCCGAGAAACTGCCAAGGTCAGAGTCCTGGGGGTACACAGACGTCTGAGGAAGAGGGAGAGGGAAGGAAGAAGGGGCAGTGAAGCAACTGAGGAGAGGGTGGTCAGCAAGGCATGGGGAGAGCCAAAGAAAGTAGTGTCAAATGTTTAAAAAGAGGATGTTCCAGAAAGGTGGAAGTGTCAGAAGGTGTCTGACGCCTTAGAGAGGCCAAGTCCAGATGAGGCACTGAGAGAGTCTGTTGTTGGGGGAGCCGTTCCTGGGGTGTAGAGGGAGCTGGAATCAAGTTGCAAAACTGATAGGGGAGCAAATGAGGACTGGGGGAAAGGAGGTGGTGGTTGTGGAAGATTAGTGGTGATGGAGAGAGAACTAAGGAGGGCAAGTGCTTGCAGGGGGAGGTGGGCTGAAGGAGCATTGGGGGATGGGAGATGAGAGAAGCTGGAGCAATTCTTGGGCTCCTTGTGCTGCTCTCCCTCAGTGAAGGAAAAGAAGCCTCATCCCCTCTGTGCATTACATGGCGTTCCCCAAAGCTGATCTTTTCTAAAGTAAAAGTCCAGGGCAGGTTAGGTTGGCCCTCAGGAGGGACAGGTCAGGATGTTTGCGTCTAGGTTTATGTTCTGGCATCTGAGAGGATAAAGGGCACTGAAGCATTCTCAGTCTGTCCATTCTACCACTTGGAAGGCTGAAATTTTGTGTTTTTATTTTCCAGAATGAAACTTCAAGCCCATAGAAGTCTGGAGTTCAAAAACTTGTTTTCTATGATATTCATAGTAGCATTAAAATTTAAGATGACCCAGTCTTCTCTAAAGAGTTGTTTTCTTGCTATTTCTCAAGTGTAGGTCAGGTGTTGCAAATGAATCATCTTGTGCAGTGGATTGAACTTCTGAAAATTATGTGGGGGCATCCTGTTCGACTATTGGATAGGTCCTGGGTGTTAGATATGCTCTTTTTAAGTATCCATAAAACTTGCCAAAGAAACATATTTAATTGGAAAGCAATGCTTTCCATTTCTTATTCTGTATCAAATATTTTACTTTGGATCAATGACTTCCATTCTTGTAGGAAAAAGAAACATTTCCAATTTGAATTTCTTAAGATGGCATTGATGACAGGCCAATCTATATAGATTTATTTAAAGTATGATTACAGTAAGTAGCCCACTTATAAATGGGTTGCATTTGGAAGTTTCATTTGAAGTAGGTTTTTTAAAAAGAATGTTTAATTCAACTTTTAATTTTGAGATAATTATAGATTCAAATGCAGTTGTAAGAAATAATACAGAGAGATCCTGTGTGCCTTTTACCCAGTTTCCCCTGATGGTAACAACTTGTAGAACAATATCACAACGAGCGTATTGGCATTGATACAGGCAGTAGCCCACTAGAAGATTCCATAACAAGGACCCCTCATGTTGCCCTTTATAGCCACTAATCTGTTCTCCACTTCTACAGTGTTGTCATTTGGGGAATGATATATAAATGGAATCATACAGCATCTAACCTTTTGGGATTGGCTTTCTTTCACTCAGCGAAATTCCCTGGATATTCATCCAGGTAGTTGCATGTGTCAATAGTTTGTTCCATTTTTTTGCCAAGTAGTATTCATGGTATGGTTGTACCACAAGTTTATTTAACCATTCGTCCATTGAAGAACAGCTGGGTTGTTTCCAGGTTTGGGCTATTACAAATAAAACCACTATGAACATTTGTATTCAGGTTTTTATATGAAAATAAGTTTTCACTTCTCCGGAATAAATGTCCAGGAGTGCAATTACTGGGTCGTATAGTAGTTTGCGTTGGCATGTTTTGTTTTCTAAGAAACTCTGTTTCCCAGATAGCCATTTTACATTCCCACCAGCAATGTGTAAGTGATCCCGTTTCTCTTTGCCAGCATTTGGTGTTGTCACTATTTTTTATTTGTGCCATTCTGATAGATGTGTGGGGATATCTCATTGTTGTTTTAATTTGCATTTCTCTAACGCCCAATGATGTTGAATGTCTTTTCGTGGGCTTATTTGCCATCTGTGTACCTTCTTTGGTAAAGTGTCTCTTCACGTCTTGTGCCTATTTTCTAATTGGACTGTTCCGTTGGTTTGCTGTTAGATTTTGAGAGTTTTTCATATATTCTAGATGTTTGTCCTTTTTCAGATATGTAATTTGCAAATATTTTCTCGCACTCTGTAGCATGTCTTTTCATCCTCTTCGAGAGGTCTTTTGCAGACCAAAAATTTTACATTTTGTCATTTTCTTGTTTGTTACTTTGTCCGTTTATGGATCATGCTTTTGCTGTCAAGTCTAAGAACTGGTGCCTAGGTCCCAAAGATTGTCTCCTATTTTTTTTTCTAAAATTTTTATAGTTTTATATTTTACATTTAACTTTGTGATCTGTTTTCGGTTAATTTTTGTATAAGGAATGAGCATTAGGTCAAGGTTCTTTTTTTTACCCATAGATGTCCACTTGCTCCAGCACCATTTTGAAAAGGCACTTTTTATCAAAAATCAGTTGGGTCTATTTGTGTGGCTCTTTTTCTGGGGTCTCTATTCTATTCCATTACTGTAGTTTTATAGTAGACCTTGATATGGGATAGAATGATTACTCTCACTTTATTCTTCTTTTTCAAGATCGTTTTAGCTGTTCTAAGGCCTGTGCTTCTGTGTAAAAATTTTAGAATAAGCTTATCTATATCTATCAGAAATCCTTGCTGGGATCCTGATAGGAATTGCATTAAATCTGTAGATTGCTTTGGAGAGAAGTGACATCTTTACGACGTTAACTCTTCCAACCCACGAACACAGTGTATGTCTATTTGTTTAGGTCTTTTGTGTGTCTTTTATCAGCATTTTGTAATTTTTAGCATACAGATCCCGTATATATTTAGTTAATTTTATATCTAAATATTTTATTTTCTTTGGAATGATTGTAAATGGTGTTGTGTTTTTAATTTTGGTTTCCACATGTTCATTGTTATGAAATAGGTGTTATAGAAATATGAATGTAATTTCTCTTAGAAACAATATCATAAATAGGTATGGTTCCTAGATTAACCCACAGAAGCCAGATTAAAACTAATAATAAAGCTGATATAATGAACAGTTACTAGAAAGAATAGTAGACTACCATGTTGTTTTAATATTAGGGTTAATAGCAAATGAGAAATAGTTACCTATCAAATATTTTGGAAATGTCTAAGTCTAGTATAAGTCTAGTTCTTATTTTAATTTTAATTCATAATACATGATTTTCCATTTTCTTCACCAATATATCATGAAGTCTACTATCATGCATATCAAGTCTGATTACTGTCATATTTGGGAAAAAAGTGTGTGTGATGAGAGTTTCCTGAGTTTAGTTTGACAGATGGCAAAAGTACTTAGGAAAGTGTTTAAACAGATTGCACAGGTAGAATTAACTGGGATTTGAACAAAGACAAAAAGAAGAAGCCGAGAAGAATTATACTGTTGGACCCCAGTGCGTTAATCTAGGCCAGTTTGTTTGCTACAGGGGAGCAGTGAGCAATAACTTAGAGGATCCAAAAGTTAGATGTTTGTTTTGTAGAAATGAATCTTTTTTTAGGAAAAAAAAAAAAAAGACCACATTGTTGCTGTAACAATGATTCATTTTTTCCTCTTATCTTTTCTTAAAAGAAAACACCGAGATAGTCAACTGTTTTATATAAGTTTTTATTTAATTTTACCCTGCTTTGCTCCAGGAGGAGTTTAAAGCATCTTATATAAATATATAAAACAAGATAAAATAAAATTAAAAATGGATGGAAAGCACAATTGGTCAAAGGGAAAATAAGATGAAGGCCATGACCAAGATTAGGAAGCAGAAGTCATGCTGTGACGTTTTGTTTGCTTGTCATCTTGAAGTGGTTAAAAAATTTGGCTTGGACAAATTTCCTTTAACCCTTGCACAAAATAGTCTTGAAGCTGGTGTATTTTGGCTGTCCAGGACATCTGCCAGCTTTTCATCCGGCCGCAGGACTGTCTGTTCTGGGGGCAGCATTGTCCTGCAGGGTTAATTAATAACAAGAATTCAGATCCTGCTTTGGGAGGCCCCGACTGCCTGATGCAGCTGGTGGTCTGAGAACTGACACCCAGAGGCACGCCGCCCGGGGCCTCACGGCACCAGCTCTTTCTCTAGCCCCAGAGTTCTGGCTTTGTGGTTTGTGTTGAAGTTTGGATGAACAGTGAAGACTTTCTGTTCTTCTTCATAACAGCAAGGACACCTACCATTGTAAGTATTTTTGTAAGCAGGGTTGCAATATTTAGTTTTAATATCTAAAAAACCTCAATAACCTTTTAAGAAGTGATTATGTATGAACGTTCATTTTCTTCACTAGTTGAGGTTCTTCTGGTTTTTAAGTGACTTGAGTGACCTGAGATCCATCTGAAGATAGATCTTGCCAGTTCAGAGCATTGTCTTTGGTTTCTGGACAAAATATTGGTGGTGTTTTAGAGAAAGTACTTCAGCATGATTCTTCCTTCTGATGACTCATTTTCTACAATTGTTGGGAGTGAGAAGAAATCCACAGGTGTCTACATAATTTGTAAACTTGTAAATAGACATGCACCATTCTAGCATGCTGTTTAATATATGTGTGTGTATATATATATACTTACTTTTTGAGTGTTCAGTATCTGAGCTTTACCAATGATTACGTGTTCTTTTTTAACCCCAAAACTAGAGTTAGAGAAATGTTTGCCCACTCAATTCTGTACTGTTAGAGCCTGTTCAGTAGACTGCTGTGGCATTTGTAATTCCTCTATAAAACAAGCCGAAAGACAATATGAACAATCTCCCTGCATTTGAAGTCGCTGCTGGCCGGGCCTGTTGGCAACAGCTGATGGGCTCCTCTGAGTTTCAAGAGCTATTTCTGGTAGATTAGCTGGGATCCAGGATCTCCAGTTCAGGCCATAAAAGGCCCGTCCCATGTTGAGTTGCCTCACTGCTGGTGACGGCGTCCTCCGAGGCTGCAGTGTCCTCAGGTTTCACGTGGATTTACCCAGTAATGGATGGCCCCACCAAGGCCAGATTGTGGACGTTCAGCATCAAGGACACCAGGGGACTGACGACTTCAAAAAAAAGACTCTTTTTAATATTTTGGCGATCTTTTTTCAGAGAAACTTTGGGGATGTAGCCCTCGCCTATTTCCTGCATTTGGCACCCAGGCGTCTTTTGGAAAGCACCATTCTAAATTTATCCTGTTCTGAATCATCACTTCTGGTAGATGCGCTTGCCTTGTTTGCGTGTGATATTTGATTTCGTACAGCGTTCTTTGGGCTAACTTTTGATATTTTACCTTTTGTATAGAATTCGAAAGTAGTATTTATTGAAAGGAGACTCAAAGAAAATACTTGAGGACATCCGAAGCCAGATTAGAGGATATAACGTGTTTTGTTTTGTTTGTTTTTTAATTAGAAAAATAAGGAATTACAGTGTGATTTTTTTCCCCCATTTAACTTAGAGGAACAAGGATTATACAGAAATTTGAAGTAAGTGAAAAATCTTCCTACGAATCTAAATGCAGTTGTGTTTTTTAAGTGCCTTCTGTCTGAGCATGCTACCTAAAGATTTGTTGACTTCAGGAAAACACTGGAATGTTCCACCAGTGTGTGCTAGTTACTGCAGTTACTCCTCTAGGTACCCTTGGGCATGTTTTTGGTTTTGGAATGATTGGATTTTTTTTCTTAAAAACGAAAGAACTTACTTTATGGTTCATCGATGTTGATACTAACAATGTGATTCATATAATTTAGTAAGTGCATTCTGTCTAAATGTTAGCGCTTGAAGCCTTGGAATTAAAAGCATGTTCACAGTACAGAGTACTTCCCTGGTTATATCACAGTATGGGGGTGGAGTTCAGAAGGGCAAGTTTTATTTCACTCTTGTTGTTAATACATCTGGAAATATAAATCACCAGTGATCCCTTTGCATAATCTTTGTGTTGACGGTTCTTTACCTCGGTACTCTGATTATTCAAGCTCGATTTATAAAACCTCTGATGTTCTAGAATTTATTTTAAAAAAAATCTCACTTTAGTTTTTAGATTTTGAACTATATTTCATTTTTAAGAAGAAAATGAAAAATGCTCTATCGGCCTTTTTAAGCCCTAGAGATAGCTGTGGTCTCTTTGTAATTTAGCTTGGTGATTTACTTCTGCTGAAAAATAGCAATGAGCTGTAGGATATTTACAGTTTATTTGACATATTGCTCCTTTAAAAAAGAAAAAAATATTGATACTTTATACGTATCAGAGGGACCAGTAGGAGCAGTAATTATTTTTATCAGGTGGAGAAACAGAATATTTATAGAGATGGGCTTCATCGGTGAGTAGCGCTGTGGTTCTCAACCAGAGGCAGTGCTGCAACCCGGGGGGGTGTTGGGAAAGCCTTGGGAGTGTTTCTGGTTTTCACAATAGCTGCAGCTGGCATTTAGGGGACTGTGGTTAAGAATCGTAAACGCCCTGTAATGTGGGACACTCCCGTACAGCAAAGCATTGCCCTGGCCCAAATGCCCGTGGCATCCTCTGCTGAGGGAAACTACCGAGTACAAATGTTCTCTCCCATCCTGGAGGGAAGCAGCTAGAAGCCAGGTGTATTTGGGTGCATCTTCTCGCCAAACCAGGAGAACTCTGGAGGAGCCAAGCAGTCAGGTGTCCTGTCAGGAGCGGCTCGTCTTTGTCACTTCTCTGAAGAGGAGACAAGGTGACACAGATGGACAAAGAGGGACAGGTTGCTCCTCATGCTTCTTTCTGTCAGGTGCAGAACAATGCTTGCTAGCCCTCGGGGAAATGCTAACTCTGGTGCCATGAGGGTCGTTTTCAAAGTCAATTCGATTAAAGCATCCCGCTTACATGACTTTCATCCAACAGACCCAGAGGTCTGTGCTTGTACTTTTGAGACGCACTGTTTCTTGGCAACCACACCTCTGGAAGATGTTGAATTTCGATTCAGAATGAACATCTTTGGCGACACCTGAGGTGATTTAAAATTCTACAGTTGAGGAATTGGATCCAAAGGAAAGGGCCGTTGGCTTTTACAGGGCTGTCCAGAGAGCTGCAGCGTTCAGGGGTCACGGCTGCGCGGGGAGCTGTGGAGAGTGAGCTACCAGAGGCTTCTTTTTATTGTTGGGACACAAGGGAAGTCATCTCCTCGCTCTAGGGCTGCCTGGGCTTTTAGGACAGTCGCTGCAATTTTATATTAAAGTGCTGATCACAGGGGGCCTCCCTGTGACGAGGAGAATTCCCATCTCTGGAGCTTTCCTGCAGTTCTGGGCTTCATGCTTTTGTTACTCTGAACCAGAAGCCACGTCCTCACCCTTGACTCCTCTCCCTATAGGTCACCAAGGCTTCTAAGTCTGTCTCCGAAATGATGCTGCTGCCCACCACCTCCTCCTGAGCATCGCTGTCCCTTTCCTGGGTGATTGCAGTGCCCTTAATTGGTCCTTTTGCTCCCAAGTTCTCTGCTGTTCAGTCCATCCTCAGAATGACCTTCCTGAGGATCTGGTCATGCCACCCCTCAAAAGCTAAACCCTCCATAGTTTCCCACTGATTAAAGGCTAGAGCCCAACTCCTTAGCCCGCCCCTCAGGGTCTTTCATGCCACTGATTTTGCTGGTACCTCTCTGTGAAATGTTCTGCCTTCCTTTGCCTGCCAGGGAAGTGATATCAAATGAGATCATCCCAGAAGCTTCCTTGACCTTCTGCCTTTGAGCTCAGGGCCTTGACTCCAGTCTGTACTGCAGGGCCCTGGCATCATGTCCTGGTGCTCCCTGCCTCTGTAGGGGGCACCCAAAGGGGCACTCGGGTCCCAGCCCTCTTGCCACCCCAGGGTTTAACCCAGTGCCCGCTGCCCAGTGGGTGTTCCACAAATGTGAGTTGATTGAATCGAATGGGTTGGAATGACTTGTGGATTCTTCATGTCTAAACTGAACCGTGTTCCGTAAAATACTTTTCCATTGTTATCTGTTATGCACTACAGAAGTGGGTGTTCTGTGTTATAAGTTCTGTCTTTTTTCCTTCCATATCTAATAATGCAAGCAGAAAGATTTGTCTTACTGTTGCAAGCCTGATGGGGTTTATGTTTATATGCTTTTGCCAACACAGGAAATTAAGGTGCATTCGATGAAGTCAGCCACTTCGTTATTGGAGCCTTGCCTAAAAGGAAGAAAGTCATCTAGTGGTGTGACTTGACTTATGTACTTTTCCCCGGCATTAAACTTCATCCCTTAGGTGAAGCATCTTGGAGTGGTTTGCACGGCTGACCTCAAAGTGGGGAGAGCAGCACCCCGACGTCGGTTCAAAGAGGTCTCTGTCTTGCTTTCTCGTGGACACCCCCTGCTGCGGGACGTTTTGAAAGAGGGATGTATTTCGCCTCAGAACTTGCTTATTCTCTTCTGAAAGTTGATCCTTTAATCCCAGACAAGTTCACAACCGATTTCTAACTGGCTTTTGTGTCGATATAGCCAAAGACAGAGCTTTACTATTTGCTTTGGGATGGTTGATTTACCCATGTCACCGTGCTGGATTCATTTCAGCACATAGGTATTAAGTGGGTCACCTCAGTATTGCACACCTGTGTGCGAGTCTGCGGGTTGGAGATGCTGTGGGATGAAGAAGCCTGAAGCATGTTCCCTGACTTGGAGAACTCATTCCCTAGAGGAGTTCAGACATGGACATGATGAAGCTATTATACAAGGAGGCTGGAAGGGATGAACAATGATAACATGCCATCTATCAATACTGTGTGCCAGGATCAATGCCAACATTATCTCATTTAATTTTTACAATGGCCCCTGAGAAATAGTACTGTCATCATCTCCATTCTATAGAGGAAAAAACCGTGGCTCAGAGAGGCTTGGGCAAGGGCACATACCATTGGGTCAGGGGGATAGAGCTGGATTTGAACTTGTCTATCTGACTTCAGTGCCCATGTTCATAACCACTGCTTTAAACCAGTGCGTCTCACACTTCAGGCATCACCTGCTATCTCATTAGGTGCAGATTCTGATTCAGTAGGTCTGGGATGGGCCAGAGATTCAGCAAACAAGACTGCATACAATACTGATGCCTCTGGTTTGAGGACCAACTTTGAGTAGCGCTATTTTAAACGACCTCCTTGCAGAACCACCGAGATGGAAGCAACCAGGTCTGATGGGGATTTGAAGATGCCTTCCCGGGGTGGAGGTGGTCTTCCAAGGCTAATCCACTCCTAGTGCTTTCCATGCCATCCCTTCCCACTCTTTGCTTATACAGTTGTCCCCATTTTTTCTTATTTCCAATTCCTGCCTTTCTCCTGCCTCCTCCTCCTCATGTTGAAAACATACTCAAGTTTCCTCCATCCTAAATAAAACTCCCCTTGACCTCAACCCATCACCTATTTCTTTCACCACGTGTTCACTCCTCAACACCCACAACTCTGTCAACCGTGGTCTCCCGGCGACATTGACCCCTCTGAGCTCTACGTCGGAGCACCTCTTTATGAGCATCCCATCTCAGGTCTAGCGAAGTCTACACAGACTGCTGTGTTCCTGCCCTCTCCTGTCACCTGTATTTTCTACGTCATGTTCTGTGTCTTCACTTGTGCAGCTTGCACTTCTTAGGCTCCATGTTAAGATAAAAATTGTGCTGCTCTTTATGCAATGAATTATATGCCCTGTCCATTTCAGAGGGAATATATTCATGTGGGTTTTACAGCTTATTTTCTCTTTTTAATTAGAAGTTATTCACTTCTAATTAGCTATGTTAGGGTCTGTATCCTATATAACCAGTATTGGTAGAATTATGCATAAAGAGAGAACAATTTGTTTCTGAGTGAAGACCCAAAGGGCTTTTATAAATAGTGCACCTACAATTTGTGAACTGTGTTTTGGTTAATCGGAGCCCTTTTGTTTCTTTCTGGATTTTCAAGTACATTCTGAGTATGGAAAGTTGGCAAATAACTTAAGCTCAGAAACATAGGGTCATTGAACAGAAAAGTAATATTGATATTTTTAGATTTTTAAGTTTTCAAATACTTTAAATATTTTAATCCCTGGTCTTTTCATACATTCTGAAAACACCGTACCTAATTTTACCCCATCTAACCAAAAATGTAAAATATACACATGTACTTGCACACGTGTTACACACTCAACAAGAACAAACAAGCCACTCCAGCCAAAAGCCAAATAAAAAAGCCATTGATTTTCAGTAGAATATATTAAATATTATTGAATATTATTAAATATATAATAAAATGTAAAATATAAAATATGTTGAATTAAGAAGTCAGTTATGAAAGAAAAAATAACCTTTGGAAGTTTTAATACTGCTTTTATATACATATTTTTTTAGAAAGAGTTTTTTTTAATTTAAGCTTAAATTAAGATTAATTTAATTTATTTCAGTTAACATGTGCTAGCATGGTCACAAAATACAGCTACGTGCATTTATTTTGCCATTAGTTCATTTCTTTAACAATTACTATTACGAAACCCAAGGACAAATGACATTTTAATGTCCATTATTTGTTTGCAAGTATTTTTTTTGGATGCCTAATGCAGCTAATGACTCTGGAGGTTTGAGCCAGGTTATTAAAAAACAAAAAGTGGGCCTGCTGTTAAGAGGTGGATGGCTTTGCAAATTATGCTCATCATCTTCATTTCCCCCAGATGTTCATATTAGCCACACACACATAACAATTTGGCTTTATGATTTCATACATTTTTGATTGAAAGTGTTGAATATTTTAGAATTCCGTGATGAGACAAATATTGTTGTGATGCTGTAGATGAGGATGAGTAAGCTTCATGAGATGCCTCATACCCCAACCCAGGAGCCTCCCATTTGAGATGGAATTTATTTCTTTGGATTTGTATCAGTTCTTTTCTCTGGAGGCTTTGAGGAGCTTGCAGGCAGCTAATAGTTCTTCAATATTTCAAAAGGGAGTCGCAGTAAGAAGGTGGAGTGGGAACAGATGGGGGGAAAGTAATGTGAAAGCCATGATAGCAAACAAGCTTTGTACTCTGCCCCCTCCAGCCCACCTCCCAGTGGTCCCAAGAGTATTTTCCCTCCTCTCAGTGGAGGAAGAAAATTTCCTGTGGACATTGAAGGTGTTTGACCCTGAGGAGTGCTTGGGACAATGGCAGAGTAAGTGGGAGCAGCCCTGGTCTTAATTAATAACCAGCTGTGTGACCTTCAGTAAGTTCTTAACCTCTCTGAGCCTCATTCATTAAAATGAGCATCACACGAGAGGATTTCTAAGGTCGCTTCTACTTATTTGGATTCTATAATCCAAAGATTTCAGAGCTTGAAAATATTCCAGTCTTGCCTGGAAGGAGACCCTGTATTTGGAAGGTGGTGGTTCAAGGCGGAGGAGCAGGAACAAGTTAGAAATGTCCTGAGCAAGAATACACATGTATTTGTAAATGTCTCCTCACTACACTAGCTAGCTTGCTTCTGTTGACATGTGCAGCCTATTTCTTCCTTCTCCATTGGCTTGATCACCATTTTTTCTCTTCAATCCTTTATTTTGGGGAAGGTTCTGCCATCTCTTCAGATTAAGCTCTCATTGTTTCTTTTGTGTTCATTTAAATACTTAAATTGTCTTTTCTCTAACCTGACTTATTCTTTGGGGCTTTTTGCTTTTGCTCCTGGTGTGAAACCAGAGTGATCCCAGTGAACTCCAGGAGAGAAGCTAGGGACAGAATTTTCCTGTTCACGACAGGAGTGGGCTGTGTTTGGCTTATTTTTCCCCTTTAAGTTTCTAAGCTCTTAACTGCCAGGCATTCATTCTTTATCAGCCATTATTTTCTGAGCACTTCTATGTGCCAGGGCCTGGGAAGGAACAGTAATAAACAGCATCCCTGCCCTTCTGGAGTGTGAGTACCTGTCCTCATTCAACCTTCTCTCTCTCTTTCAAGTGCTTAAATGACAGAATTTAAAATGCCCTGATTCCTAACCCAAAGAGATGCTTGTTGGATTATTATCTACCTACTGTTTGCATTGTCTATCTTCTGAAATTCTCTCTTCCAACTGATGAAGTCAATAAGCTTTTCCTAAAAAAGTGTGTTCAGTATGGGCAAGTACAGGTCAGATACCCATCTCTCTCTCTCTCTCTTTTTTTTTTTTTGTGAGGAAGATCAGCCCTGAGCTAACATCCGTGCTAATCCTCTTTTTGCTGAGGAAGACCAGCTCTGAGCTGACATCTATTGCCAGTCCTCCTCCTTTTTTTCCCCCAAAGCCCCAGTAGATAGTTGTATGTCATAGTTGCACAGCCTTCTAGTTGCTGTATGTGGGTCGCGGCCTCAGCATGGCTGGAGAAGCGGTGTGTCGGTGTGCGCCCAGGATCCGAACCCGGGCTGCCAATAGTGGAGTGTGCGCACTTAACCGCTAAGCCACGGGGCCGGGCCCTCCCGCCTTTTAACCCGTGTCCCCTCCACTGTTGTAAAGTCCTATCTGTGAAATGTTGATCCATTGCCGAGGCAAAGGTTGACCTTGATCTCATTCAACCAGGATGTTCCAGAAATAAGTCACTGAATCAAGTTGACTTCTTTCTTACTTTCAGACTTTGTCTGTCTTGAAACTTTTATTAAACTTAGCAAAAATTTAAAATAAAGGTAGTTTTCCCATAAGACTTTGAAGTGAGTTTAGAAAGAGCTGAGTCGCATCACGTGAACTGTTGTGTTTCACTAGGAGTGTGAGAGAAGCTGTCCTTAAACAGAAACTTGGGAATCTATAATCTATATTTCTGTGTGTTTTTCTGTTTAAGATTATTCATCTGGTCACTTCTACCACCGGATGAAGCAGATTTTATACCAACTAGTACATTAGCTGCCTTCCTGTCTATGTTGTATGTTCATCCTATTTTTACATTTAATTTTGCACAAGTTGTAAAGAACATTCTTGGTTCATAGGGCTATAAACATTTCAACATTTGTCCTTCACAAGATAATTATTTCATTAAAAGTAAATTACAATTTATTCGGTAGCTCCAGATAAAAATGGTAATCAGATGGTAAGTGGATGCCCTAAGATTTGAGGAAGACAAATTACCTTGGTATTTTAATGGAGAGAGTTTTCTGAGCTAATTTTTATGCATAGCATCTCTGTCTAATGTGAGAGCTGGTGATGATTTCTATAATTAATGAGCTCAAATTTTAAAAAAATAAAGAAAAAAGACTGACAGGTAGAGAACTTATGGCAAGGTGAAGCCAAAATTGTTACTGCAGGGAAATTGCGTTTCAGATGACCGTGTAAAAGATGATTTTCTTGAGCAGATGTTTTTAAACAGGTCCATGAAAACAGGCTTTAAAAGTTAGAATGTCTCCCCAAAACTATATGAAAAGTGTTCCTGTTTTGAAAGCTCATTTAGTGGAGGAGAATAGCCATTGTTTTCAGCATTTTTCTTAAAGAGATTGCAACTCCCAAAAAGTTAAGAACACATGCATGCGAGACAAAAGTCATATTCTGATTATTTGTATAGAAGTAAGGATCTTAGAAGGGCCAGAGGTGTCTAGGTGACCCCATCTGGAGGGCCCAGTGGAACCTCACTGGGTGGCTCTTGGTGACCCATCTACCCCCTGAAACACGGTCAGGGCAGCTTGTGGGTCTGAGTCATCGCTGTCCAGTGGAACTTTCTATGTTGATGGAAATGTTCTCTGGTTGGTGCTATTCTGTAGGGTAGCCACTAGCTATAGGTGGCTGTTGAGCACTTGAAAAATGCAGCTAGTGCAACTGAGGAATTGAACTTTTAACTTAATTTCAATTAGTTCAGACTGCAGCGGCCCTATGCGGTGGACAGTGCAGGTACAGAGGAAGTGGATCTGTGCTTTTTGCCTCTGCTGATGTGAGTTGGGGAACTGCAGTGCATCACCTCTTGACATAGCCACGTGATTTGTGATGCTTGGGTGGCAGAGGAAAAATACAAAATATTGTGCTTTTTAAAAGAAATTGAAGCTTATTATATCAGAGGAAGCTTTTCTGTGGATTCCCTGTCCCTCTCGCCAGTCCACAAATACACACCCTCAGTGCAAGCATGCACGCACCACACACAGTGCAGTTTTATAGGTTCTTTGTGGCCCTGACCACATTCAATGTTTATTTTCACATTCTGAATTATGTATCCAAAGATACATGCTTTACAGTCTCACCATCACTGATAGCATTCGAGTTGAATCCTTCAGGCGAACAGCATAGAGAGCACCGGCTTAGTGATCAGCGTGGATAGGAAGTGCTGTGAATTCAGCAACAGAGCGGTTAGGGGCAGGGTTATAATCTAACATGTAATCTAACAGCGTGTTCTTTGGCTGCTTTATTGTTTCTCCCTAAATTTGTGTTTCGGCTTAAGGTCATGGGGTTTGTGAGAAATTAGTTTACATGATTTTTTGTTTGCTTTTGCTTTTAACTTGTTTACACTTATGGATGCAAACTCAAGATGTCCTTTGGGATCCGGGTCTCCGATGTGTGTGGTGAGGAGACATTCCTGTGATGATGGCTTGTGTGAGATCGAGTGCTTACCGAGCAAACCGTGCGAAATACTCGTCATTGATTCATTCATTCCAGTTGTTTTTGAGTACTTACTGTGCCTGCTAAGGATACTGGGTATTTTCCCCCAAGTGTCTCCAGGCTTGTAAACCTCTGACAGTCTAGGAGGTGGAGTCGGGCAGTATGATGGGAAGAGGCTGCCCTGTGAGCCTGCACATCACAACCTCATCTGAAAAAACGAAGCGGTGCCCCACCCCTTCCCTAAGGTTCTTAGTGCTCTCAAGCCTTTGTGTGTGTGTGTGTGTGTGTGTGTGTGTGTGTTTAGCTTTTCCTCAGAACCTTTATTATTAAAATGAACCCATAACAGAAGAGGGCAGGAACTCTTGGGCAGTGTGGGAAATGTAGGGACCAAAAAGGGCCAGGCTGGCCAGTTTAGCCAGAAGGCCAAGCTTGTGGCCCTCACCCCCGCCCGGAAGCCTACAGCCCCGGTGGCTGGAGTGATGTCCTTTGGAGGCCTGGTGAACTGCTCTTGAGACCGGAATGCCTCCCTCTGCGCCCAGGCTCCTACTGCAGTGGCAGCCCCTGTTCCTGGCGCCATGGGCCCTCCCCCTCCGCCTTTGCCTCTGTGTTCTCCTCAGTCTGGAATGCCTCTCCCTGCCAGCCCACCCAGCCTTCCAGCCTCAGGGAATCTGCTGCCTTCACTGGGAAACTCCCCTTGGGATTAAGCCGGCCCCCTTTCCCCTCCCACAGCAATTGGCTAGTCCGAGCAGCTAGTCCTCATGTAGGGAATAACAGGAGCCAGTCAGATAACTCTCCACTGCACTCTTTCCATCTAGAATCAAATAGGCTAGAGTGATTTCTCACTCTACAAGTGCAACAAGACTTACCTGTTTCTTAAAAGAATGTAGTAATCTGTTATTAAATACACGGACTAAAGAGGCAGGGATGATGTTTCCCTTCCCTGGTTTAACCCTTGCCTCAAGTGTGGATGAATAAATGTGTTTAATTGGATTAGGTGACTGTATATCAAAAACAATTCAGCTCAGCTGTTGAGTTGAATGGGTGTTTTTAAAATAACTGACACGTTTGACTCTCTGAGTTGGAACTTGACCTTTTTTGGTTTTGTCGGAGGGGCGGGTGGATATTTAGGCGCAATATGAGTCGAGTCAGCCTCCCCTCCTCCCCTTTCCCGCTCCTTCTTCTCCTCTCTTCCCTCCTTTCCTTTGCTTTTCTGTCTTTCCTTCCTTCCTTCTTTCTTTTCTTCTCCTTCCTCTTCTCTCTTTCTCTTCCTCTTCCCTTTTCTCTTCCTCTCCTCTTTCCTTTTCATATTTTTACTTCCTATTTTACTTCTATTTTCTCACATTTTCTTTTCCCTTGCTGCATCTCTCATCATCAGCTGATAAGTCAAGACGTAAGCAACGTAACCATGGATATCTGTAAGTTTACTAATTTTAACTTGTGCAATGTGTGCAATTTTTAAAATATATGTAACATAAATTTATATAGACATAATATCTCCCTTTACACAGAACTGATAGCTTTTGTAATGCTGTTAATACTATAAATTATGTTTTAAGTTATTGTATTCTGAAACGTGGAATCTAATGTGTAGGATCATTATATTCTGTGGAAGGAGGCTCTCATTTCTTGTTAGTGAACTGGTAATCTTTCCTTCCCTCTTGTCTAGGTTTATATATGTATTATACATGTATGTGTGAATATGTATGAATAACAACCAAAAGATATCTACTCACATTTTTTAGAATGTGATTTGCCACTAGTAATAAGGAGAAAGTGAGCACATGACATTCTGGTTTAATTTTAGTGGAGCGAAAATGAAAATCAAGCCTCTGCTTCTGCTTTGGTGTTTGTTAACTCAAATTTAAAATTAGAAATGTGGTAATTATTTGGCAGTTCTGACTTTCTAAGGGAAACCATATCATATTGTATGTGTGTGTGCTGGCCTAAAAATAGATGTTGTCATGAGGAGATAAATGTCATCATCTACGCTCATGGCCGATTCCTGTCACTGGTGGGCTTTGTAGGCCGTGGCTGTGAGTTGGTGACTCTTCCAAGGAGCATTAAATACCAGCTTTGGCTGCACTCAGTTCATCTTGAGTCAAAGCTCTTGTGTTTTAAAAGCTAACTGCTGAAGAGTAAACACTCTTGACCCGATCATAAACATTTGTCATGTCTGGTTAGTTTTAGTTTTCCCGGACAAAAATCATTTTGCTGGAAGAATCATTAAAGTTTGACAGCCCAGCAAGTTACACGAAATTCCTCGTTTTTCTGTCATAGTCATCGACTGTGACCCACAATCCATTTGAAAATGTTTCTTCTCTGGTATTGAAACTCTTCGTAAATATGTATTCTTAAGGAAATGAAGTATATAAAAGAACTTTAAACATGGATGACCAAGAAAGTGTGTTTTTGTGCATAGTGTCTTCTGTCAGTCCTCTGAGGAATTCAAAGAGGATCCTTAATTTTAGAGTTTCAGCTTTAGATTTGAGCGCCTCGGGCCACGACCGTTGTTCATCCTCTGTTTGGTTATCTTTCCACTGGGGGATTTGATCATTGCCATTCTGGGCTGCTTAGGCGATGACAGTGCCGCCAAGATCTTTAGTTACCACTTTTAGGACAGATCCCCACCACCATGTGCGCGCACACACACACACACACACTCTTATGGGGCCTTCAAGCGCTTGGTGGCCACACTGGTGCTCCGCATTGAGGTGTGTACTAAAAGGCCACATCTGTAACCTGAGGGGAAGGGGGAGCAGAGGGTTTGGGGCAGAGACTGTTGACTATGACAAGACTCAGTGATTCTCTGGGGTCTGCCTGGACTGTTGCCTCTGGGGAGTCACACATGAGTAGGAAGAAGGCATTTGGGTTTGTCAGTGGTTCAGAGGGTCCAGGCTGCGCCAGGCCTTGTGGGTCTGTGCGAGAAGCAGAGCTGAGGCAGGCTTGAGTCTGACGGTGCTTTCACTTTTGCTTGTGTAGCCACTAATCCAGAAAAATTCTACCTGAGGCCCCAGAGGCCGTGCCTCTTCTCTACAGCAGGGACTTGTTTTGTCAGGGAGCTGTAGTCAGAGAGGACAGTGTTTTCCTTTCCATGGCCTTACAGACCTGAAGTAAAACTTGAATTAGACACACTATCCCATAAATCCCTCCCTCCCTAAGAATTATGTGTTGAGGTCTTGATTCTTAATCTGAACTGTGTGCAGCTGTTGGGTTTTTGGGTTATTATAGAGCTTTCTGTAAAATCAGATTTATTAAACATTCTCCCATCCTAAGGAAGACTGGATTAACCAGCCTCCCGTGAGAACATTCCTCGCCCCTCTTGCATCTGTGAGCCCCTAGGAAGCAGTCTGAAGTCTCTATGGATGCTGCCCCATGGTGGTGCATCCACAATCATTTATCACAGGATTGGAGGTCACTGGGACAATTTTATATGGCCTATGACATTGGCTGTGTTTTAGGACTTGAAAACCTCTTAACATCTTGGCCAGACTGTGGAATATTCAAGCAGGCATCAGTCTTCTAAATCAGTTATCCCCATTTGCTGTCAAATTTGGCCTGTATAGGTCAATTTTTCCACCCTTGTTCCATAGAGAGCCACAGAGAAACTGACTTGAGAAAAGTCTAATCCCTATTGAAATACAGAGCCCACCAGCAACAAATATACTGTGTACCTTGGAGGGCACACAGAAACCGCATGTCATGGTCACCTGGCAGGATCCCTCCAAGGAATCTCCAAAAAGGGTTTACTTTCACATACTTTATGGAGATGTTTTAGTTAAGTGGACAGAATTTCTTTTTTTGTGTGTGAGGAGGACTAGCCCTGAGCTAATATCCGATGCCAATCCGATAACTTCTGTGCCCATCTTCCTCCACTTTACATGGGACGCCACCACAGCATGGCTTAACAAGTGGTGTGTCGGTGTGCGACTGGAATCTGAACCTGCGAACCCCGGGCCGCCGCATCAGAGTGTGCGTACTTAACCGCTTGTGCCACCCGGCCCGCCCCATGGACAGAATTTCTTAATGTGAATTTGCTTATTATCTAGTTGACTTAGATTTAAGTAGCCAAACAGCAGCATGGAGAACATCACGCATAAGCATGCACACGCACGCACGCGCGCGGGCACACACACACACACACACACACCCCTACCTGTGGAGGACCTTGGCACAGTAGAGAATATTCTAGAGCCAACCAACACCCTCACCTCTGTGTGGACCTAGGTCCTGGCAGAAAAATAGCATTGCTTGGGTGTGCTCTGGCTGCACTCTGTACTTTGTCATTTTAGGATTGGGCAAAAGAATTGACTACTATTTGAAATTTAAAATAAGACCTGTTGTTCTTAAGAGAAATACTTGACCTGCCATGCACTTTACATAAAAAATATCAGTGCAGTACAGTAGATCATAATGTCAGATTAACAAGTTTTCTATGTGAGATTTTATTTACCTGAGATCTGTCTTGTATATCAATTTATTGTAGATTTTACTTGATTTTGGAACAACTTGCACATATATATCATAATTGCCTGAACTACAAAGTTATAGAACAGGTTTACACATTTTTGTATTAAAGCTCTAAATACAATTTCTCAAATAGTAAAGGTTTAATAAGCCACCTACCTATGTTTTGAAAGAACCTTGAGTTGATAAAGATTTAAACAAAAACTAAATTCAGTCTTCTTTAGGTGGAGTATTGTGTGATTTATTGTGAATTGTGTGGGGAAAGCATCAACTTCAGTTTAAACTTGCTGAAATGAATGTGAGGAAATCAGTGTGGAAGTTTGAAGTATGGTGAACTGTTAATTAATCATGCACCACATAATGACGTTTCAGTTAACAACGGACTGCATATACAACGGTGGTCCCATAAGATTAGTACATACAGCCTAGGTGTGTGGTAGGCTATATCATCTAGGTTTGTGTAAGTACACTCTATGATGTTCACACAACGATGAAATCGCCTAACGACCCATTTCTCAGGACATATCCCTGTCATTAAGCAACGCATGACTGTATTCTGAAAACTGGATATTTCCAAATGGCAGATATTTTTAAGCATATCTAAACAGGATTTGGAAAATGTTTTTGTCCTTATATTTGATATTGTTATATCTGACATTTAGGACTTTTAACCATTACTGCCTCAATAATTAATACAAAGCAGATGACCTATAAATAGTTGTGCAATGAAGAAATTAGTGAATGGAACACATACAGATACACACACACAGAGGAATGAGCTGAAGATACAGAGAGCTGAGCACCGTCTGATGTCCTCATCTGCTGAGCTCCCTGGTAAGAATTTGCTTTGTGCCACTTCTGATTCATTGAAGCCTTCTCCAGGAGGAAAGTAATTATGTGTTTTTGTTTTAAAGAGTTCCATTTTTATACTGCAGGTGACAAGTGAGGAATAATCAGTTTTAGCTTTTAACGAAATGAGGAATTAATCACAGAAGGTACTGCCAATAAAATGGAAATAAAATCTGTCATTTAATCTAGTGCTGTGTTGAATTTGCTTTGTGTTTTGATGGGGAAGAGATGCTAAATAATACACCATTGAGTTTTTTAAAGTAACTGAGAGAACTAGAGTAGTTTTAAAAGGTTTGAAAACAAGGTGGCAAATGTCTAGAAAATTATTTAATTAAATCTAAAGCAAATGTGATAAGATCATTGTGATATGATAGTTTTTAATAATAGCAATTTAAATATTGGTATGTTCCTTAGATAGATGCTGTCTTTTACCTTGAACAGTTTGCTACTTACTTGGAAGTTCAGACCTGATGTCTGACTGCTGGGTCTCTCTATGGCCCCTGGAGCCGGACCCTACGGGTTCAGATTCCAACACTTTTAGCATGGGCAAGGGACTCAACCTGTCTCAGTTTCCTCATCTGTGAAATGGGAATGATAATAGTACATGGAACATAGTGTGGTTCTGAGGATCAAATGGGCCAACACACGTAAAACACTTAAAGCAGCACTTGCCGCACTGCTGTGTTTATTGAGAGATTATTATTATTAATCCTTATTAGGGCAAAGACAATTTGTGGGTTTCAATTCTAGTCTTCAGCTGTAAGGATTGTTTTTAACTAAAATTTTATTGCAATGTTTTTTGTAACTTAGGTGTTAAAAGTAGATGATTTGAGCCTGTGATTTCTTTGAAATCTGGGGAAATGACTTAGTATTGTTAAAAGCTGTATTATCTTAGTAACAATAATAGAAAAAATGATTACTCTTATTGCCTGAGTGATCATTCCCAAGTTCCTGAGGAGGTGGTGCTCAGAACGTCAGACTTTACCGGCATTCTGAAGCTGCTTCACACCGAGAAAGCTCGGTCATAACTCTTATACGTTCCACAAGGGGAATGGAAAACTTTCCTACTTATGTGGAGTTGGGCGGGTTTGGGGAACTCATATGTAAGATGATTATCTGGATTTTAGTATCCTTAGGTGGATTCACTAAAAAAAAAAATACATAAAAGAATATAGTATTCTTTTGTTTCAGATGTCAAATTGTAGATGAATATCTGCATATTTATTCATCTAGAGGAAATTCAGGATTCATTGAAATAAAATATTTCAACTAGAATCATATCATCAGTTTGAAATAGATCATAGTTCATTAAAGTGATTTTTTTCTAAAATTGAATGATCATTAGAATTGTTTGATAAAGCTCTTAAAAAAATACAGTTTGCTGGGCCCTGCCCCAGACCTATTTATTCATAATTAGAGGGTAGGGACTGTAATCCTCCCCAGGTGATTCTGATGCGCACCATGGTGGCGTCAGTGGCTTTGGCCTGCTGTTCCTCCCTCTGCAGCGTCTTGGTCCAGTGCCACCTAGCCATCTGGCATGTGAATGGTCCCTCCTGCTGTGGGGCTCTAATCAGCTGCACAGTCAGGACAGATGTGACCAGGGAAAACACACTTACTAAGGACCTAAGGATATTTTGAAAATTGAATTTTCCTTTGCTAAGTGTTTGTGTGTTTTTTTAAACTGTGTAACATCTCTAGAAAAATCATATTTAAAATCCAAGAGAACTCATGATATCCTCTTCTCACTTTTACTGGATCCGAAGTTCCAGAGCTGTGTCATTAAAATACAAGTTATTTGTTGCACTGCAGTGAACAGGGGCAGAGGACATAGGGGAGGACAGGGCTGCCCCCAACCGAGTTCTCACAAGTAGGAAATCATATCAGTTTGCAAGTGATTCAACTATAATGCAGCCCAGCTTGTGGAGGAGATCACTTCCAATTCCATCACTGCTTTCATATATGTTAATAAAGAATGCTCAGTCATTCTATGGCCTGATGTCCTGACCAACACCTGAGAAACCAGAAGAGGAGTAAAAGGATAGCAGAGGCTCTAAAAGCTTTCCCTGAGACTAACTGGAACCAGGGGATTAAAGAACCATTAAGAACCTGTAGTCAGTTGTTACTGTCTGTGCGTCTCGAGATCCCTGGGACCCTTGTTTAGATGGCCTCACCACCCTGCTGGCACACACATGCAGCCCCAGGTCCAAGCAGATTCCCTTCTTACTCATAATGGGAAGAAGGGCTGAGAATTAGTGAGTGCTGCCAACATCTAGGCTGTCCCCTAGGGTAGATAGAATATTTCTAGAGAAAAATGAGCCAACATTTTGCTGACAGATTTCACGCCATTCCAGCCCTACCACCAGGCTATTGAGTATCTCCTGGAGCTTAATGTCCATGGAATGAGAGATTCTCCCCCTTGTTGCTGGCATGACCCCTTTTTCTTATAATATCCATATGTAAGCTTGAACCTCTAGGCTCTCCGAAAGGTGGGGGTCCCAGGGAACAAACTGGCCCTAATCATCTTGAAGGATTCACTCTGAAATCTGACTGGTTGAGACCAGAAGTTCTCCAAGTAGTTGCTTTGCTTCCAAGATATTCCTTTTCCTTACCTGCAAGATACTACAGAGCTGGGGACCTGCCAACCTTGTAGCCACATCTAACAGTAGTCAACCCTGGCTTTTGGGTCCCGCTTGAATTCAGTCACTTCTCTACCTTTGGCCTTGGTTTGCTTCCCATTCCTCTCCAGAATATCCCAGGATGTTAGAAAATGTCAAGTAATTTTTATCTTAAACAAGGGGTAGCATTTAAACCATCATATGTCATAGGGACACGCCTGCCAGAGCTAAAAAGAGACTCTTATCACATCCTGTCCTGGCTTGGGAGCAAGTGAGGATGAGTAACTACTGACACTTACTGTCGGTTCTCCCCTGCCACAGTCCTTATCTGAGATGAGCGAGAGCTGCGCCAGCACCAGTGTCCAATCCTTAGGTTTAAAACAGTTAAAGCCTTCAAAAGGAGGGGATTTTGAGTGCTTTTAGACCCTTAAAAAATGTGGAGGAACAGTGTACTGAAGATAGCGAGCAAGCTTCCTTCTCCCTGAACAAAAGTAAACCAAGAATTACAGTAAGAGGGATTTAGGTGAGCCATGAGGAGACTGTTGGATTGTAAAGATGGTCACCCGTGCAAACACTTAACTGAGGGAGAAGGCAGTATTCCTCTCAGGCACTTAGTGTTATGTAAGTGTTACTTATTATTATCCAAAAAGGCAAAAAGAAAGCATGATATTACGTATTGAAAAAGCAGAATGAAGTAGAGATCTCTGATATGCATAGCAAATATGAAATAGCCGATCACTCCATGAACAAATGCAACTTGGAAATTTCTATGAGTAAGTAAGCAGTGCTTTGGGTACTGCAGAGCATCCTCAGGCAGCTCAGGTCGTCACAGGTGTGTGTCCACACCAATAATCACAATTCGATGGAGCGTGTGATGAGGTTTAAGAGTTGAAGAGCAAGAGGCCGAGGGAGTCATGGATGTAAAGGATGTGTAGGATTTTGATAAGTGGAAAGAGGGGGTTGGTGGGCAGGAGGGAAGGGCAAATGGAGGTAGAGTAGATGGACATTGTTTGGGCAATGGAGAGTCTTGAATGACAAGGTAAGTGGTACGTGTTTTTGGCCACAGGAAACCTTGGGAGTCTTGACGGGCAGATGCTCATGGCCACGTGAAGGATAGAGGGAGGAGGAGGCCCTGAGGAGGTAGTTAGGAGGCTACTGTGATTGTGCAAGTCTCTAACTGTGATGATGGCAGCAGGAAGAGAAAGGAAGGGACCAGAGAGGGGTGAGGGAGGAATTGCCCAGGATGAGGGATGATTGGATATAGAGATGTGCAAGAGCGGAAGAGACGCAAGTGGGACCATCACTCACATCCACAGGGAGCCACAGGACACACACAAGAAAAGGACCAGGGTTGCTCCGACTTCACAGTGATGAGCTTGCTCCATCCTCACGAGTCCATCCGGATGGAGGTTGGGCAGGGGCAGCAAGAAAGTGGGCAGAGCACCGTGTCCTCAGCGAGAGAAGGGTTTGCTGCAGAGGTAACTGCCAGCCCTGCCTCAGCTGCCTTGTCACCCCTCTCACAGTAGAGAAGCTAATCCAGTCCAGGCTGGAAGTCTGGTGGGTGGCCATGAGTGAGAACACCTGAAATGAGATGCTGGGTAATAGTAGGCAGGGGGCCGGGGGGTAGAGAGTCTGATGCTCAGAAGGGCAGCCCGATCCCGAGCTGTGCAGTGACTGTTGAGGGCCTTTTATCACCTTCCTCAGAAATCGGAACAAATTAACAGGTAGGTGCTTGCCTTGCAGTACAGTTAATCACAGAGCAGATTATTTGTTGCATGTTAGAGAAAGTTTAACTTCCTTAAAAGCTTGACAGAAGCCAAGGAATCTCATAGCTCCCAGGGTGCTTTTCCTCTCTTCTGCTTACTGCAAACTCACAGCTCCTTGAGCCCAAGAGTAAGGATGGGAATAAGAACGGGAGTAAGGACAGGAGTAAGGATGAGAGTAAGGACCGGGAGTAAGGACGGGAGTAAGGATGGGAGTAAGGACAGGAATAAGGATGAGAGTAAGGATGGGAGTAAGCATGGGAGTAAGGACGGGAGTAAGGACGGGAGTAAGGATGGGAGTAAGGATGGGAAGGCTCTGGCCTGATTGGACTTGCTCCCAGCTCTGCGTCAGGGATGTGGCCTGGTTGTCACAGCGTAGGTGAGCCTGGGTCTCTGAGCATCTTCTGAGGCAGAGAGCAAGAACTTGACACTGTTGAAAGCTGTACCTCCAAACAACAACCCATTCAGGGCTGGCCCCGTGGCTTAGCGGTTAAGTGCACGCGCTCCGCTGCTGGCGGCCCGGGGTTCGGATCCCGGGCGCGCACCGACGCACCGCTTCTCCGGCCATGCTGAGGCCACGTCCCACATGCAGCAACTGGAAGGATGTGCAACTATGACATACGGCTATCTACTGGGGCTTTGGAGGAAAAATAAATAAAATTATTAAAAAAAAAAAAAAACAACCCATTCAAAGATTTTAGAGAAAGAAAAGACCACATTAATATAATCTTCTCGAAATCCTAAACAAAAAAACTGTAGAAAAATTGACAAAAGCCTTTAAACCCACAGCCCCGGTGGCCTAGTGGTTAAGTTCGATGCACTCCACTTTGGTGGCCCAGGTTCGCTTCCCACGTGCAGAGCTACACCACTCTTCTGTTAGTGGCCATGCTGTGGTGGCAGCTCACTAAAAAAGGAAAAAAAGAGGAAGATTGGCAACAAATGTTAGCTCAGGGCGAATTTTCCTCAGCAAAAGAAAAAAAACCCACAGCTGAGAAAAAAGGAAAAAGGAAATTTAAATGGATCTAAAACATTTGAAAAGATGCTCAAACTCATTTATAGTAGCAGAAATAAAGATGGCTATGACTGGGAAGCCTCAGAGTAGCAAAGACCTACAAGTCGATCATACGCTCTGGTGAGATTGTGGGGAAATAAGAACGACTGCTGATGAGGGTGGAAAATGGTACCATGTCTATTAGGACCAATTTGGCTGTTTCCATCAGAATTCCTTCAGATAGACTTACGTTCAAGATTATACACTGTGGCTTTGTGTGAGAGAGCAAAAGATTTGAAACCTTGGCGCCCATCTATAGGGGACTGGTTAAGTAAATTATGGAATACTACGCAATGCTGTGCTGGCTGGGTGCCTATTTTGAAAGATCTCCAAAGGACATCACTAAGTGTACTTTGCACACTACTATTTGTGCATAAAAGGGAAAATAAACATTTATTTGTGTTTGCATAAAGAAACTCTGTAAGGACAAATAAGAAACTAATAACTGGCAGCTAGGATGTGGGGGAGAAGGCTGGACTGTTTCACTGTGAACCTTTGCCTATTTTTGAGCTTCATTTGAATCACAGGAATCAAGAAATTACAGACAGAAAGTGGATTTTAAAAGACTGTACTGTGGGCTCAGTACAGAGAGTCAAGTTCTGGCTTTATGTATTACATCTCTTAGCAGTATAATTTTATATGAATTGAGTAAAAATCCAAAACTAACAGTTAGGTCATTTGAAAACATACACCTCAGGTGTCCATTAAATGCACTTTTGAATATGTGTTTTGTTCAGAATGTGGTCTGACCGGCCCTGGATGGGCCCTTCGATTAAGTAGGATATTGTGACTGTTGTGCAAGGGTCGGTTCCCGTCACTCATGCCTCCATCCTTTCATCGCCTCCCTCCTGATCCAGCCAGCTGCCCTATTAAATATGAACACCAAGTATGTTTCAAAACTACAGGTGAGGAAATGCGGTGAGCTGTCTGACCATAAATTATGTCATGGTTCTTGGGAGATTTTTAGCCTGGAGCCAGAGCTATTTTCCTGTGTTTGAGACTTCATGTGTTTGCTTGCTGAATACTGTTTCATTTTTGTTTTAAAAGCTGCACATTAGCACCTGTTTTATTGACTTCACACCATGCCCAACAGAACTCCTTCTTGAAAGACATAAGATTGCTGTTTTTAGTCTTTCAGGAAACAAAATTACTGACTTGTCTCCTTCTCCTCTCCACTTATTTTGTTCTTTATAAGGAAGAAAGGGTTAGAACTATTATTTGCATTTTCATTCTGCGTATCAGGTAAGAGGGCAGAGAAGGGCAGGGATTGTGGGGTTGCTTCCGAGTTAGTCCCTCACCTGGGGCTAAATCCCATTCTTCTCAACAACTGTGTGCTGCTCAGAACTTGCTTGTATTTAACTCCAAAGAAATGCGCATCCTAGGTGGGCAAGAAGGCTCTCTGAGCATCCAGTAGTCAGACCCTTAAGGAGTCCTTCCTTATCATCTTATTGGGAATGAGAAGGTTTTAAATAATTTTTTTGTCTCTCTCCCCTCTTTCTTTTTAAAATTAGATGTAGTCAGCTTTCAGACTCGACAGTTTATATCTTTAAACATTATATTGCAAAGCCGTGAAAACTGCAGTTTACAAAATCACACGATTTACAGGTTTTTACTTAGAGGGCATGAACATGAACCCATAAGCATTTATATTGTATTCATGAATGGAAACATTTGTATTTTCTTTCTTCCAAAAATCATGCTGGTGGTGAACAAGGACTGCCCCAGCCCTTCTACGGGCGAGTGCAGGCCCTCTGGGCTTGTGGAGCCAGGAGCCTGCCTGCCCTGGAGCAGGGAGGGGAAGTCGAGGCAGGCAGGCAGGCAGTGATGTGAGAAGGTGTACTGCGTGAGGGGGCACTTCATGAAACATCCCACAGTGTTCCCCTTTCTAAGTTATTGCAAAATAATCAAAACTGTTGGCACGGACAGCATTTCTTTCGTAGCTGTTTAGGATTGCTAATAGCTCCATAAATTGTTAAAGGCAAAAAGGTTGAAATATCACTTAATAATCCGGGGCGCCATGTTTTGAAAGAACACTACCACATCTATCACATAGATACCAAACAGTGTCACCAGTTGGGGCTAAGTGGAATCGATAGTGATGCCAACAGGCAGTGAACTGGTAAAGAGAGAAACAATTAGAAGACTAAGACAAACTGGATAATGATCCCAGGGAGCATTAATTAGAAAGGAATCTGTGGACATGTGTGCCAGGAAAGAGTGTGGGAGGAGAAGAAGTGGGCAGAGAGGGAGAGGAAGAGGAACGTGCCGTGGGGGCCAAGGATGATGCCAGCAGGTAGTGGGGTCTACAGAGGCCTGCATGAGCCGAGCACCTTGGTGTGTAGATGAGAGTCCTTGGCCCTTGGAACAACCCTCGAACCTTCGTCATTAGGGGGATAACTGACCCAAGAGTCACACAGCTGGAAGACTCCAGAGCTGGGGTTTCAACTCCTGTCTGTCTGAAGAGCCCTGGCCCTTAACCTCCAGGCAGCTCTTTGCGTTTAGTATCATCTCTGGCTTGTCATTGGTGGCCAACCCCTACAACAGGGGTGAAAGCCACGGGTTCAGTCCTGAAATGGGCCAGGGCAGGAACTTCATTATTGAGTTGCAAATTGTAACTCAAGCTTAACCCCCTCCCAAAAATTGGGGCCAGACGTGGCTGGTGCTGGGGTGAAAGAAAGAGCATTGCTCGGCGGCCTAAACACATTTTCTCATTTAGAGAAATACCTTAGAATGCAGATTTCCCTAGTAATGGTCTAGAGGCATCCTTTTCACAGCTAAAGAATAGCACATTTTGGTCTTTATAATCACTTTTAGCTCCAATTCTGGGCTTTGGTAAATCTGATGTGTGCATTGGTTTTAGGTTAATACATGGCATGTGGCATTTTGGAAAACAAAATGAACCAATAAAACTCTAGGGGGGATTTTTTTTTATGCCTTTGTGCTGGGAACTTATTTATGATGGTATTGTTAGCTATTTTCCTTGGATGACAAACTTGTATAATTGTAGTAACATGTTTCTGAGATACAGAGGATGAAAACCACAACAAAATATGAACCTTTCAAGTTAGCACATGAGTGATGTATACTAATGACTGTGAGAAATGGAGCCAGGAAAAAGGATTTTAGAGAAAGAACACTGCAGACATCAGGGGAGTGCCTGTGTCATGTGGTTATATTATATCTGATTTCTAGAACTGAGTTGCTTGCCATCTGAGTGTTAGAAATAAACTGCAACTTAATCATAATATGTAGTGATGTAATTTGGGTCAGTTGGTCCTTCTAACTCTAATCTCCTACAAAAGGGGTCCAGTAGCCTGGAGCCCTGGGAGGGGGCTATGCAGATGCAACAGTGGGATTTTACTTAGGGTCTTTAGTTAGAGTCCTTTCCCTGGTTCACTGGGAGCTGTTTTGTTGTATTTGTATCACAATTCTACTCTGTAATGTTTGAGTGGGGTTCTTTTTCCCCCAAGTTCTGGGGCTGATAAAATGTGGATCGCATATTCTCTAATAATATTTGTTTAAATGCACCACCATGTAACCACCTCAACTTTGCTCCTGACGCCACCTTAGCCAGCCTGTGTGGTGTTCTTGCATCAAATGAGGGGGTTCAGGGAGCCGTGGTTCTCACCCCGGGCTGCACCCTGAATCACCTGGGGGCTTTAACAAGGTCTCCAAGCCTGGGTCCCGCCTAGAGATTCTGGTGCCATCGGTCTGGGGTGTGGGGAGGTTGTAAGGCTCCTCAGGAGAGTCTTAACAGTCAGCTACAGTGGAGGACTGCTAAACCAGAGGATTCCTAAAGTCCTTTCAAACTCTAAAGGTAATTCTACCACGAGGTCCCAGATGAGTTTGACAGCCCCTTTCTGATTTCTAGTGTGTGAAATATACAACTAATGCCCAAAATTCAGTTAAATTTTTCAGTGATCCTTGTTAAGAATCTCATCTAGCCCAAAGCACTAAATAGTAGAGCGTCTCTTTTGCCTCGTGTAGCGTATTTTATCACTTCATTCATGGGCTACATGTAAGTGATATCCTATCCTACCTCCACTTCTGGAAAGCAAATACTCAGAATAGCAAACTACACAGAAGAGGGTTTTAATTAACAATGCAGTGGTCCCCCTTATCTGTGGGAGATACGTTCCAAGACCCCCAGTGGATGCCTGAAACCACGGATAGTACCAACCCCTATAAATACTATGTTTTTTCCTGTACATACATACGTATGATAAAGTTTAATGTATAAGTTAGGTACAGTAAGAGATGAACAGTAATAGTTAATAATAAAGTTGACTTTAGGGCCATTTATTGAGTAACATAAGGGTTACTTGAACACAAGCACTGTGATACCTCTGACAGTCGATCTGATAACCTAGATGGGTACTAAGTGATTAACGGCCGGGTAGGTATACAGTGTGGAGACACTGGACAAAGGGATGATTCATGTTCCCGGCAGGGCAGAGTGGGACTGCGCAAGATTTCATCATGCTACTCAGAATGACGTGCATTTTAAAACTTATGGCTTGTTTATTTCTGGAATTTTCCATTGAATGTTTTCGGACCGAGGTTGACTGCAGGTAACTGAAACTGTGGAAAGCGTGACCACAGATAAGGCAGAACTAGTGTACCCTACTTAATATATACTTGATGAACATCTTTCACATTTCCTGTAAGTTACATTCGCCCTGTGGGCCATGATTCTTGCATCTGGTGAGAAACCTAAATCTTGTCTATGTGACCTTCTGGGAATTGATTTTGTTACTTTTGCTTCCCGCTGGAGGACTACAAAACATTTTAAAATGAAGAAAGACTGAGCAGAAAATGGAGAAAAAAATAAAAGAAAAAGATTCTTGTGATTCAGAACTTTCTAAATTTTCCAGGCAGGAGGAAAAACCAGCTGTTGTCTTGTGAGTTTGCCTGAAGGTCAAAGTCAGGCTTAGGAGTCGGTGTTGTTCTCCGTGTCAGGTTTCAGACCCTCACCGTCTGCCTGAGACCCACCTTCTGTCTGCCTCTCATCCCTGACTTGCCCAAACTAGTTATTGCAGAGATGAAATATTCCAGCTATAGAACACTTTTTTTGTTTGCCAAATCAGCATGATCAAATATTTCTAAAGCTAAACAAAATGACATATTGGCTTGCAAGGATTATCCACACCCTCCATCAATTAAAAAAAACAAAAACCCAAGCTGCTCCTGGGAGGCAGTGGGGAGAGGCTGTTCTGTGCTCAGAAAGATGCCCCGAGGCAGCTGCAGACTGCATTGTTCTCCTTCAGCTTTGGCTGGGCTGGTGTGCGCATTAGCTCATGTTCCAAATCTGTCACCAGAAGAATGTAGTGAGAATCTTGTTTCAATCTTTTCTTTCCCACTTCTCCCTTTCCTTAGCCAGAGTCCAGCGTCTACACAGCCACATTCGCCAAGACTTGAAAACAGCAGTTTTAAATAAAACCTAACAGGCTTTTCACATGAGTCATGAGAAGAAATGGAGACGCTTATCACACTAGCCCCAGACACACATTTCCAGGCCCTTTTCCACACTCACCCCAAAGGAGTTGCTGCTGAGTTTTCCAACATACGGGGTAATCCTCTTTGTACTATCCACACGTCTCCACTGAAGCTGGAGAGAGGAGAGAGGGAGAGAGAATGAACTGGGGGCAGTCCTTGAATTTGCAATTCAGATCGGTCATCTCTGCCTTTAAAAGCTCAAGCAGGTGGTTTCCCGAGGGGACAGGGGTGGGGAGAGGGCAGGAGGGGTGAAGGGCGAATATGTGTGGTGATGGATAAAAACTGGACCACGGTTGGTGGACACAGTGCCGACTGCACGGAAGCTGAAGTATAGCGACGCACATCTGGAGTTTACGCAGTCATAAGCCAATATGACCTCAGTAAAAGGATTTTTTTTAAAAAAGCTCAAGCAGGAATCCAGGGCTTTTGGGCAGCTTTCAGGGACCAGACAGCCCCTCCGCTGTCCTGTACGCACCTGTGCAGAACCCACCGGGTAACTGTCTGCTTTCCTCGTCTGTCACTAGCCCTGTGTTTTAACCTCTGGACGTCAGTTTCCTCGTCTGTGAGATGAGGACAGGGATCCTCACCTTCATGCCAGCAGGATACGTGAAGCTGCGTTGACTAAAGCACTTTGTGAATTATAAAACACTTTACGATGTCCATTTTTGTGAAGATTAAATGCGATATGAAAGCACTTTGTATGTAGTTAAAGACTACAAGTGGAAAGTGATCGTGTTGCTAATTTATGCTTTAATTTATGCATGTGAAGACTTGAGTACTTGGCACTGGGCAGGAACATGGTTTCCATCCATGAGAAGGTCAGAAAGGGGAGAGTGCAGGAGAGGATGGGGTGACCCCCTCTGGCTGGGTGCCCAGTGGGCTGCACTCCGCTGCCTCTTTAGCTGTGCCATCATTTCCCAAACTCCTAGCCACTCTGTTGCTGATGACTTGCTGAAATGCTCTCACCGTGAACTCTGTGTCCAGAGGGAAAGGAATTTTCAAAAGACAAATTACAGATGGGTGCATAGCAGCCGAGTCCACATGGCACAGCCGAGCTCTCACTGAAGGAGGGGCTCCCATAAGGGGAAGGGGCATGTGGTGCAGCCTGTGTTCCCAGACATGAAACCCGCTGCCCCATCACGCACGACTGTCAAGACATGGCAGTTAACGCTGCAGGAAGGAAGTTCTGAACTGGTCCCCGAGCATGGCCTGCAGAGTGATGAGCCCACAGGCTACAGGCCACAAGGGCAGGAAGGACGGCTGCTATTTCCCGAGTGGCCACAAACCCCAGTCGAGGGTAAAAGGAAACGAGGTGGGGCATGTGAAATGCCGGCCAGAGGCAGCTTGGTGAGGTGGGTCACTTCATCAGCTCGCCACCGCTGGTGGCCCGGCGCCCCCGCGCCCCTGTTTGTGGTGGGGACTGTGGAAGGTGAAGTACGGTCACGTAGAACTACCAGGCCTTTGAAGAATGCGCTGTGTGACCGTGGGACGTGGAGCCAGCTCATGGGTGTAGAAACAGGGGAGAAGCACTGAAATCAAGAGCAAGGATGAGCTATTGACTTTTCCCCTGTGCAGTAGTATATATTTTTGTCTTGAAAAATGAATTTACAAGTTTTGCCCACCCAAAAGGTATTTTGTCCTGTTTTTACATTATTAGTTCTTTCCCCATCAAGAAACTGGTTAGTAAAATGAATGGAATTTGCTTTCTTTGCTACTCAACTGAATAGCTATTGCTCGTATGTTCCTATTTCACCATCCTTCGTAAATAAAAATGTCGCTGCTGTCAGGGCACTTTGCCCTCATGTGTGGGGCTGAAATCCAGGTGCCCTTTCCACGCCATGCCCAGCAAGCCATTGCTGCGGTGTGTGCCTGGCCCTCGGCTCCCGAGGTCCCTACCCCAGCAGAGCCGCTGACTCAGGGCTTTAGCTGGTCCAGCCCAGTGTCCGGGCCTTAACAAGCTTCCTAGAACACAGCCCGCGCTGCTGGCCTCCAGGTGAATCTCTTCTTGCTGCTTCCTGAGGCAGCTGCTGGGGCCTCTGTCTTCAGTCCTGGAAACACGGAGGAGGCTGCTTTTAGGGCCCCATCCACCAGAATCCCAAATTCCCTGAAGGAGACTCATCTAGCTCGGACTTCACTTCCTGGTTTAGCAGATGTAGGGTAACAAAGAGATACCTAAGGAGATGTAAAGAGTCCTCCACCACGGGAACAGCTCCTCCTCCCCTTTCCCCATAGTGTAGTCTTAACCTTCTAGAAGCTTCTCAGCATCTTCTCAGCAGCGGCTGGGGAATCAGACAGCCAAGCTTTTCAGAATTGGGTGTACATTAAGAATAACACAGCTTCCTGAATCTCCAAGGATGGGTTTTGGACTCAGTCATTTAATGATATTATCTTTTAAAAAAACTATAGGATTTATATATTGACTATAGCTTAATATGTGTATAGTGTTAAATATTCTTAATAAAATTTGACACGTCGTCCAAAATATCATGTTACTAATTCGAGAAGTTCCATAATGTATGGTTCTTTTCCTCAGAGGGTTTGGGCTGGAGGTGAGTTGCCCGAGCACTGTGGATTCCCTGCGCGAGAACGTGGGTATGGAGGTCGGAGTAGCAGGCATTGGAGCTATTTGAGTTTCAGTAACTGACCTGGTCAGAGTTTAGTGAAGGCAACCTAGTTTCTAAGGATCCCAGTCTGATGGGCAGGTAACCAGACACCTCATGCATGAGTTCCCCTGGTCTGGAATCTTCCTGGAGGGCAGGTGGGAAGTGAGAAAGACCCTCAGGTTCCCAATTGAAGTATTTTGGGAACTTCAGAGTCGGCAGCCTGTATCCTTCATGTGAAGATTTCAGGGCAAGCTGCAAGCACTTAACAGTTTACCTCCAGCTGACGGCTCCTTTCAGAGCCTGCAGAGGACTGTGTGACAGTTTGTACCTTGTTCCTACTTTTAAAATAGTGTGCAATTTTTACAAAATATTGCGTTATAATACAATTTTAGTATAAAATTACAGAAGCCCTCCTTTTTCACAAGTGCCCTCTAACTAAACAAATATCAACAGGGCGGCTATCAAAAAGTTTAAGCATAACACAGAGATTAGGGCCACAGTCTTGGAGGTCTCTTTAAGCCTGGATCAGCATATTTGATAACTTTGAATGTGACCTTGCATATCCAAAGTCCTGCTTTTGTTTAAAACTTCAGTTTAACAACTCAGTAATTGAGAACTTTTTTTCTTTCAATTTGGACACTGAGTTGAAATTAAACATATTTCTACCACCCATTTTCCAGCCCTAAAAAATGAAGTGGAACATGAGTGATAGAATGAAGAGTAAGCTAGGCCTTGGCCATGAAAGAAACATTTAGATAAATCATTGGAATTTTGTTTAGATTTACAGTGTGATAGTCACACAGATTTTGCTTGAAAATCAACCAAGCTTTCTTTTCCAAGATAACGTGTTACCTCACAAAGCTCGCTTTGCATATTTTAACAGTGGTCCTTAGTGTGTACAGTTCATTTGGATCACACACTAGGTCTTGCAAAAACCACCTTCCCTTTCCTACGTAACTATCAGAGACCCTGTAACTG
The DNA here is from genome assembly GCF_020826845.1 of Diceros bicornis minor. Lineage (NCBI taxonomy): Eukaryota > Metazoa > Chordata > Mammalia > Perissodactyla > Rhinocerotidae > Diceros > Diceros bicornis. The sequence goes on from NC_080775.1 coordinate 28,988,667, forward strand.
GGGACCGCTTGACGTTTAAATCTCCATCATGGAGACCTTACGTTAACTGGAAGAATCTCGGCAGCAAGAGACTGTGAACAAAACCTGGGCAGTTTAGATAGAATTTTAAACAGAAATGAGAATGTACGATGTTCAGTTTCTGTGAGAGTTTGTACCCTAGGAGGCTCTCTCACCCCTTGTCTTGTGAATATTCAAGTGGCTTTGTTTTCTTATTGAAGATATGTAAATGTGTTGAAAAATAGAGTATGTATATATGACACTTAAACACTTAAAAACAATAACATTGTTTCCAAGAAGCCTGTTAACATGCCATAAGCATAGGAGCAGTTCCTAGAGCTGGCGTAAAGTAGCAGAGGTGGGTCGTGCAGGGCAGACCGTCTGCCCTTCCTCCCTCTGAGCCCGGAGCACTTGGCTTTCCTCGAGTGGGGGTGGGTAAGAACCCTTCTCAGCGTGGGGCAATGCCAGGGTTGCAGGTTGGCGTGAGTGCTATCTGCTGCCCCGGTGTACCCTATAGCACCTAACATTCTGTAAGAACTCATATATTTAGGAACATTATTAGTTCTAGCACTGCCAGTTTCAAAAAAGATGGGGGATGGGAGGAGTAAAGCCATAGTGTTCTGCAGCTTTGGAATTTATGATTACTGTTTCGTCACATGTGAGACTCTGAATAAAATGTTCACAGCGTTGTAATGTTTATGTTCAAAATATATTATTGCGATAGAGTATTGCACCGGTTTATATATATATATGTATAGGCCTATTACTTTTTATGAGACTGCCTCACTTTTATAACTATCAATATTTTAGTTTATAATATGGATAGCTGTGAACAGGAGAGGCCTTTGATTTAGCTGATCATAAAGCTTCGTTATTTGGGATTCCACAGGTACTTATGGCCCACAGTCATTTTATTCAACACATACTTATTGAGGGCACGGGGTGGAAGGCGCTGGGCCTGCCTGGGGGCAAGAGGAGGTGAAGGGAGGGAGAAATGACAGATAAGCAGCTGGAGAGGGAGACCAGCAGTACAAAATCACTAGCATTTCCAGAGAATTTAATATTTGAGTCACATAACGTACATTTCACGTACGTTAAAAGGCCCGTGGGTGTGTGGGACCTTCTATTATGCCTTTGTGTTAGTTGTTTATTACTAGAGTGGAATTTCCTCACTGATTCTCACTGTCTCCCCAGCCCCAGAACAAGGCTTGGCCTGTAGGATATTCATTGTATATTTGTGGAGTAAATGAAATAATTTGCTAACATTTAAGCTCTTACATATCTTGGCGATATTAAAGCTGCTATAAATAAAATGGTCCTGACTTCAGGTTTTCCGTTGAGAGGTGTTTGGAAAGTGCATCTTTCCTTTCTGCCACTAGGGGACGACGTAGTGCAGTTAAGGAATCAAATTTTTTAATGAATTTTTTTTTTAAAGAAATGTTAGTCTTTGAGCTAGTCCTTTTAGATGTGGATAACTGTGACCAAGTTAAACCAGTACTGCAGGAGGAGGTTTAAAGCTGTATCAGCATATTTTAAGCTTAACATAGGGTAAGCATGTGTCCAGGTTAAAAATATATTCATAAAAATAGCCTGGTAATGTGCTTAAAAAATAAAATATTATATAAATAGCTAGCAAATGAAAATTTAGTCCTTAATCATTTTAAAATCACTTTCTGCTACCCAATCAAATAGCATATATGGTCTAATAGCCCAAAAGACATAAATGTAAGTATTAAAGAGAGCACTCTTTCTTCTTCCAAACAGGAAAAGAGCTGATAAAAATCCATCATTCTGCCTATGTAATTGGCACAGTTTTAATTTCAGGGGGAAACACAGTGGTTCTAGTTCTGCTAAATGGATGTTGACTAAATATATACCTTCAAAACTGAGTGTCAGTTGCTGGTTTAATATTATCAGGTCTATGAATAGATCTCTTGTACTGGAAACCTGTTGGACAACCTAGCTTAGGATAGAAATGCCACTGGGAGGGTAAGTCCAGTAATATCTTTATTGTTAAGGAGAGAGTCACAGGGACTGGAAGGGAGGAATTTTCTTTTACAACATTAAATTTAATTAGAATACACTTAGGATTAGCTCAGTAGGCATTGCTGATTATTTGAGAAATTAATTTATTTTTGTAATGTCTTCAGTTTGCAGTTCCTGACGTCCTGAGGTTTGGCCATATAGGAATTGCAAGGCAGATCCGGGTCACCCTATGAACACCGCACCTTCCATTTTGAAGCAGCCTCCTCGTCTTCCAGGAGTCTTGGAGGACGGAGCTTGCTGGCAGGTGTTGGCAGCCAGTAGCTAAGTTGTCTCACCTCCGTTTCTTTTTCTGGCCTGGTCTCTGGTGGAAGTGCTGACTAGGAGTCAAGCAGCCGCAGGAGCTGGCAGGTGAAGAAAGAGGGAATAACAATGCTTCAGCCTCTCTAACTTGGCCTTAGATAATGGGAAATTAGCTGCTTAGGAGTAAAATAACCACAAAAGCCAACCAGCTTAGTGGCTGCATGGGGCAGCGGATTTGTGAACTCCCTCCACTTTCTGAGGGGTGAAGGGCCTGGAAACTCAAAACCCCTCCAGATTCTGGCCACACCTGTTGGCCCCCTGTGGTTCCTCTCCTGCTTTGCCTAATTTAGGGGCTATAAAGGCGAGTGCAAGCTGATTCCTCTGGAGCTGAGGTGGTGAGGACAAAGGCGGGCTGGGGTGATATGGGGGTGGACGTTACTTTTTTAAACCCTGCTTTCCAAGGCTGTTTTCCACAGAGCTGAAGGACAAGCTTTGGTTTTCTGTATCCCACAGTGCTTGCTCTTGGTCTTTGCCATGAGTGTCTAGACAGGAATGTCTGATAACCTCTATTACAGAATCCACTAGGGACTGAGTGGGTAAACTCTGAATTAGTGAGAGCTAAAAATTGATCTGATATTTACATCCTCCACATATTAGCACTGACTAGACCTCCATTTTTCATAACTCTTGTTTCAGACCCTCCAAACTCCATTCCACTGAGAAGCAAAGAATGGCTGCTATATGTTTACTGTAGAGGCTCCTAGAAATTCTAAAGGAACGCCACCTTACAAAAAAAGTTAACACTAGACACTAGCCCAGAGGGAAGGTGAAATGATGAGGCTGTCATCAGCCTCATCATGGTTTTCGTTTGCATAATCCCATATTTTGGCCATATATTTGACTTCTCATGCAAACTGGTAGTTGGGAGGTTTGCTATTTCTCGCTCCCTGACCCTTCCTCGTCTCGCTCCAGCTCAGCATCGCCAGTCCACTGTTGAAACTTGAAATGCCAGCAGTGTTCAAACTCAGTTGGGACATATCAAATTTTAGTGAACCAGGGGGTAAAATGCCTTCTGAATGACAAAAAGACCAATGGCTCAAAGCTAAAGGAAATTTGTGCAGTGACGAATGTGCTGCAGTTAATCACCACAGATGTATTCCTTTCCTTGTATGTGTAGACGTTGCCCAAGGAGCTGGGGGCAGGGGAGAGTCTCAGAGTCCAGACCTTAATAGAATTAAAAATAATGGGTGTTGTGTTCAGGCAGGGTTTGGCCAACAGCTCAGCCTCCTTATTTGAAAATACAGAAGTTTATTTTTTACTGGCACATACTTATTTTCTGGAATGCTAAGGATTGTTTCTGCACCTGACCCAGTGACTCCCTTTACCCAGGACATACAATCTATTTGGAGACAGTGGACTGCTGTTTTTGAAGTCGGGGAGCCTCAGAGAGTCAGGATATTTGCTAAATAATTTGGAGCTAAATTGCTCCAAAGATTGGCTATGTGAGTTCTCTGAGGGAGCTGGGGAAGGGGCTGAGGAGGCAGAGGTAAAGGAGTTGTACTTGCCAGCCTAGCTCACTCCAGGCCACAGCTGAAGTTACCTTCCCTTCACCCTGCTAGCAGACCCTGGGTCTGGAGTCTGGCAGGCTCCACAGACAGGTTTCTATTATTATGTAAATTGACCAACAGTGCAGCCTTTTAAGAGTTTTTGGCAAAGGGTAACCCTTTGTCTGCCAAAAGGTAGGCTCTAGCTTTGCTTTCCAGCTCAGAGTTTGCACAGTAAACAGTGGTGACCTATAAGCCAGCCAGTCAACTTGCACATTGCCTTATTAGGCCAGCCGGCAGGCCGAGAAGGCTGGCGTCCGGGGACAGGCTGGCAGAGCCGGTGGCAGTGGGCTTGTGTCCTGTAAGGAGCTGGAGAGCCCAAACCCTAGAGACCTGGCCTAGTACTGCTCAATTAATTCTAGTGCACTGTGAGGACAGGAATATGCACTCTCCTTGGCAGACATACTTTATGGTGTGGATGGAAGACCAGAGGTGACTTCCCAAAGGACGGAGTGGCATACCTCATTTTCCTAGGGCTTTACTTACAGTGTAGCTTGTACTGTCAATTCCTGTATCAGGACTTATTCTACAGAGTGTGGACTTTATCAGAAAATGTTTAATGGTTTCCTTTTGATCCAAGATGTTTTGGAGGCCTGTAGATCTTGATCGTGTTTTATGGTAAAGTCTTTCTAGTGGTGAGGTCACGTGTGTAGTAGGGAGGAAATACACTGGGCAGCAAGGTGGTACAGGGAAAGAACAGAGTCCTGGGAGCCAGGGGACCTGGTTCTAGGACTGTCACAAGTGGGCTAAGTGACCTTGGACAAGTCACTTCCATTGCTCTCTATAAAATGCAGGGTTAGACTGAATGACCTCTAAAATCACCTCTCCACTGTAAGTTTCTCGTCTAAAATTAGTCATTACATTCTCTTCTCTCCCTCTTTGTTCTCTTCAATAATAAGCTTTAATGAGGGTTGACGGTTAATAGCCACAGCTTAGCATCCAAAGGAAGTGTCTATGTGATTGAACCTTGCAGGCTGAATCCATCTTTTCTCTTTTGTGTTTTTTCCAAAACTTGATGCAGTAGCTAGAAACTAGGGAAGATGGCACTTCTCTATATTGCAATTTTTGTTCTCAAGTTCTTGAAATCTAGCTGTTATGGCTCGTGAACCAAAGCTGCACAGGAGACAAATGAGCAAATGGAGGAGGAGCCTGAGTTAATTATGTGGCCAGTGATCACACAAAGAGCTTCAAGTTCATGTCTCTTGTCTTTGTCATTTGTGTACCTGGTGCAGCATCGGACAGCCTACCAAGACTGAAGAAGTAAACAGTAGCTCGTTCTAACTGCCCCATCATCATGCTTTAGGCTCTCCTCTCCCTCCAGCAGTCGCATAGTAGCAAAGCTCACCGGCTCGGCTCTCTGTGCTAACAGGGACGGCTCCTACTGCTGGGATGACATTAGGGGGGTGTCGGTGGACTTTTACTGCAGTGGGAATGGATATCTGAGTGCTGCTGGCTCTGTTTTGACCTTGTTATCTTCTTTTAATTGACTTAACATCTGCTTCTTGTTCAGGGAAAGGGTAAATTCACTTTTGCCCTCCTGTTAAAGAAATCTTTATTTTTTTTCTGTTTTAAATGTCTGTTTCCATCTCTGTTGACTGCTGAGCTGATTGGCTCCCCAAATCATGGGCTTTGACTTTGAGTTACTTGTTCTTAACACATGAAACTTTGACCTGTACAAAAAGCGGCTTGTGGGGCCAGCCCCGTGGCATAGTGGTTAGGTGCAAGCGCTCCGCTGCAGCGGCCCAGGGTTCACAGGTTCGGATCCCGGGCGCGCACTGACGCACCGCTTGTCAAGCCGTGCTGTGGCGGCGTCCCGTATAAAGTGGAGGAAGATGGGCATGGATGTTAGCCCAGGGCCAATCTTCCTCAGCAAAAAGAGGAGGATGGGCATCGGATGTTAGCTCAAGGCTAGTCTTCCTCACAAAAAAAATAAAAATAAGGGGGGAGGCGGGCTTGTTAGCTGGGTGCTGAGCTCTGCAAGGACTGTAGAAGACCCCTGAAACTCAAGGCAAAGTTTGTTGGCCAGGGGGAACATCATTGCACTTCATATTTTAAAGGGAACAAAATGAACTGTGTCCAGGACAGGAAGGAGCTGAGACGTCTCGTAGTGGGTACATTTTTTTTACGGGTTACAAAGATGTCGGGAGATGGGAAGGGGCTTCTTTTTAGAACATACGCTTTGAGTCCCTGAATTAGAAGCCACAAAATCTACAGCATTGTAAACCCCAAGACTCTCGCTTGAATTTTTTACATCCTAGTTATGTTGAAAGAAGGTAGAATTCTAGCAGGTAGGCAATTGATTTTTCCCATTTGATTTTAAAATATATTATATAGGTTTCATGATAAATGATTATTTGATTTTGAGGAATATTCAATGTTTTTGGAAAGTTAAAAATGTTTTGCCTTTTTAAGGGGAAGAAAATTGCTTAATCACTGACTCAAATGGAGTATCTTGTTTTAATCAGCTGCATTTGATTATCCCTTAATTACTTCAATAAGTGATTAGCTACAATGGAACAATGAGAACTGTTTCACTCCAAATCAGTATGCATGTAAAAAATCATGTGATGATTTACATTTGTCTAGGACACTACAGTTTTCACACTTACTTACGTGCATTGTCACAGTGAAAATGCTTCAGCTCCTGTCAACGGGTGTTTTGAAGAGGAGGAAGGAAGTGCCAACTGTTGTCTATTCTAGAAAGTGAGTCTTTGCACAAATCCTGCAGGGTTTGTTTCCATTCTGCTTGTGATCTTGGTTGGTCTAAAGCCCCAGGGACTGTCTCTCCTTATACCCAGGAAGCACTTCAACAAGCAGAGTAGAATCTGTCTTCAACTTCTTTGTGATAACCTTGCCATGCCTCTCAGTCTGTGAGGCCAGGATCTGCTTTCCCGGTGATTACTGCACATAGAAAAAGCCACCATGAACATGTCAGATCTCACTGACATCGCCCCCACACCCTGTATCAACCAGCAAATGCGTTGGGAACTTGTCATGAGACTCTAGGTAAAGTCATGGGTACCAGTTAACATAACCCCGTGGAAAACATTAGAGACACTGAGAATGGCAGGTTGCTGAACTTTTCTCGGGTTTTCACACTGATTATTATTGTTGAGGTTGTCATTTTTATTAAGATGCCCTTCTGAGGACAAGGAAGCCTAGAAATTATTTTATTCAAAGCTCTTTCCTTCAAATCATTCAAATGTGGCTCTAGAACAGCTATGATCTATCAGGTCTCAACAGTCGTTTTATATGTTTACTTGTCTACCATCTGGATTTTTAGACTTGTAAAAAATTCTCATATCTGATGATTCAGTCTTTCCTTACTTTCTGTTCATGTGAAAACCATCAAATAGTGAGGTTTGAATGATTAGAGTTGGCAGAAGCCTTCTCCAACCTCCCTGGATAACTGTAATCATGTCAGCCCGCTTCCCTCTGCTGGGGCTTCCCCCTCAGTGAGAGGGGGCTGGGGTCCCTGCGACTCTAAAGACACAGTGTTCTGTGCCTTGTGATGTTCTAGGAAACAGCAACAGATTTTATACAGTAAACACTTAAATGTATATTCGTCAAATCATTGTTTAAGGAGCCTTTGTGTGTTGGTGCTTTGAGGAGGTCAAAAACGTTCTTGGTGAGCCAGCCCTGATGGCCTAGTGGTTAAAGTTCAGTGCACTCCACTTTGATGGCCTGGGTTCGGTTCCCGGGCGTGGACCACACCACTCGTCTGTCAGTAGCCATGCTGTGGCGGCAGTTCACATAGAAGAACTAGAAGGACCTACAGCTAGAATATACAACTATGTACTGGGGCTTTGAGGAGGAGAAAAAAAAAATCATTTTTAGTGTCTCCCCAACCCAGAAGGAGGGGTGGGCAGGTCAGCATCCATCTTTGGTCCTGTGCCCCTCAGGAGCACCGTGCCCTGGATGCCTACATTTTGTGTCATTTTGTGCTTTACCTTCAGTGTACATTTTTTTTATTGTGGTAAAATATACATAAAATTTACCATTTTAACCATTTGTAAGTGTACAATTCAGTGGCATTAGGTACATTCACATTGTGCAACTCTCATCACTATCCACCTCCAGAACTTTTTGATCTTCCCCAACTGTCCCTATTAAACAGTAAGTCCACATTCCCCCTTCTTTTTAGCTGCTATGAATTTGGCTACTCTAGTACCTCATACATGTGGAATCAGATAATATCTGTCCTTTTGTGTCTGGCTTATTTCAATGAACATAATGTCTTCAAGGTTCATCCATGTTGTAGTATGTGTGAGAATGTCATTCTTTTTTTAAGGCTGAATGATATTCCATTGTATGTATATTTCAGTGGACATTTTAAATGTGGAACTGACCTTCGTCTTTTTTTTTTCTTGCTTTGTGAAACAGTTGTCTGTCCTCTCTTCCTCTAAGCTATTTGGATTATTTTCCCCAAGAATCATTAGCTATAGATTCAAAATTGAGCAGAAGTTAAAATGATTAGACATCATTTTCACTATAAATGTTAACATTATCATTCAAACATTTATTTTAAAGACATTAGTAAGTCTAGGGGGTTGCAATAAGCCTTTTCTTTAAAAAAAAGAATTCTTGAATATAGCAAGGCTGGCACGGTTCTTTCAACACATCTGATAAAGAAATATCTGCGGGTTGTAGTATTTCTTGTTGTTCAAAGTACTTTTGCCTTTTCATCTCTACATACTTGGCCTGTTTTAAATTACCTTCCATAATCATATAACACAAAATTTTATTTGCAGACTTGTCTTAAATATTACCACTAGCGAAAATTCACAAAGCATTTCACAATGCACACAGGAGGAGAATTACACTACAATAAGGAATCTGGAATATATGAATAACAGTATGTGATAAAAGGGAAATGAAAAGAACTAAATGGGTTTCCCACTGCTGGGATTACCTCATGTCAGGCAATTCTGCCCCAGATTAAGAGTCTATACACATAAATAAAATCCACCAAAGAAATGAGAATACCATTTACAGCTGCTTCTAGCATACAAAATACTCCTTTACTATGCTATAAAAATATATCCTTCACTTTGGAATTTCAGCCCAGCCATCATCTTTAGTAGTTTATAGTAGATTTCATTAAAATCGTTCTGTGGCACTTCTTAATTTTAGAAATATACTGGTAACTCACAACGGTATGTGTTCAGACAACTGTTAGTCATAGTTTCACACTGTCCTGTATTGCCCATTTAAATTTCAGCTCATTTTCGTTTAGTCTGGGAATGCTTCAGTTACTATTCAGGAAGCACAATAAAGAAATGCAAGATGACATCACAGGCCTCGGCAGGTAGATTGCATCTCTTCTCAGTATGGAGATCCATGCATCAATTAAATAACGTGCTCCAATTTTTAGAATGCTTCCACATATGTTCTTTCATTCCGTCATCACCTCACCTTCTTATTTATCTCTTTGATTTTATTTTGCCTGACCAGGGCATGGTTGTTTCGCCTTTAGAGATACATTTTAAGTGGTCAATCTAGGCTTGAATGTTTATCCTAGATCACAGCATATCTCAGTTTTCTCATCTGTAGATGGGGATGGTAATAGGATCTCCCTGCAGACTTTGAGAGGCCAAAATGATTTTAATGTCCCAGAGCTCTTAGCATTGTGCCCACCCCATGGTGATAAGCAGTAAGGGTCCTGGTCTTATCCTGTTCTTTACATCATCACGCCAGGTGTGGGAGAAAATGGCTAGTTGCCAGTTGGGGTATTTGACTGTTTCCCTCTTCATTGGCTTTGTTTTCATTTTCTCCACGATGACGTCCAAAGCACAGCTGCCACTTGTGCTGCAAGGGGTGCATGAGTGTTATCAGCCACAACAACTGACAGGAGGACCGGCTCCTCCGTATAGTCTCCGTGTAATCCTGAGCCACAGCTGTGAACTGCGCTGCATGGTCCCTGAGGCTTTAATACCTTGGTCCTTTGTCATCTAACACCTTATGTTTTGACCTTGGCAATTTAGGAGGTGACCCTTCTCACCTAGGCTCTTACAATGTTGTCCACAGTTGGACTCCAGGAATCATCTCCCTCTTTCTCCTGTTATATGATGTCCCTGGCGAATCTTGAACATTGTCTTCCTGTTTCTCCCTGCACACAAATATTTATGCTCCACATTTTAGAAAAGACAAGAAGACTGTAGTAGGCATTTCAAGTTAAGGAAAGAGTGGTAATACATTTCCTGTTGCCGCCTATTTAAGAAATAGAGTTGGCTGAGAATGAGGCGGAATCTAAGAATGAGGAAGAACAGAATGATGGCATTGCTCGTCGCTTGCTTGCTGGATTCGCTCATTCACCCGGTGTTATGGCTCGTTGTTCTGAGCCGGGTGCTGTGCGAGGAGCAGGCCCAGAAGCGTCTCAGGTGTCCCCTCAAGTTGTTACAATCCTTAGCTAGGAGACCACTAAGGTTTTTGAGCAGGAAAAGTTTGACTGGCAATAGAGAAGTAATGAGAGAGAAGAAAATCTTATAAAGGGGCTTAACAGATGAATTCAGTGTTGGTTGGCAGGGGGAGTTGATCCAGGCACTTCCCTGTGATCATGGCCCACCTGATCGAGTTTGAGAACGACTGTGTTGCATTTTATCAAGGACTTTGGTGATCGTCTGGATCAATTCCTCAGTTTATAGCCAAGAAATACTTGTAGAAGAAATAAATGGACAGGTCCATGTTGTGCCACAGGCTCAGAGGCACAGTTCCATTCATAATTCTCTCCTGGATTTTTAGCCCAAGTCTAAGCCTTGGGATTTCAAGAGGACCTATTACCTTCATCTTTATTTGTACCTAATTGTTTTGGTAAGTATAGAAGTATCTTGGGCTTATTGTGGAAGCTTTGGAAAAGAGAGGGAAAAACATGAATAGTTATCTCTGAGTTGTGAGATAATTAATGTTTTGGTCTGTTTCCTGTCCTTCTGATAAGGTGCGTGTGTGTATCTCTAATATGACATATCATGAATAATTTTCCAAATCGCTAATTGTTTCAAACCTAGTTTTCTTGTATAATTTATTTACCCATTCTTCTATACGTCCCCCCCATGTAGGCTGGTTCCAGTTTTGTACATTTATAAACAAAACTGCGGCAAACATCCTTATACTCATTCATGATAATTTTCTTGGGTACATTTCCAGAAGTAGAACTACTGAGTCATTGTCTCATATACTCTTCCAAGATGGTAGTAACATCCCTATCTTGTCCATCTTGAGAAGGGAAGGAAGAATCGTAATCAGTTGCTTGCTTTTTTTTCATGACACCTACCCCCCACCAGGCTCTCTGACTTCTGTCTTTGCCTTAGGGTCTCAGATATGCCCTAATTACTCACGTCTGGAGTTAGCCCTTATTTTGAGCAACATCTATGGAACCAAAACTAGACCAAGACATGATTTTTGTAAAAAGCAACCAGCAGCTATCTGGACTCCTCCTCTTTGAGGTCAGACTGGCCCCTTTACCAATTAAGCCCACATGGGCTATAAGGCTGGGAGACTCTATGACCTAAACTCAGGACAAGTTTATAGCAATGGCCCTTGTCATTTTGTGTCCAGGCTGATCAGCAATGTGAGGGTTGTCTTGGGGAGAGTGAAAGGATATGGATGTCTGGCTTGGCACTGCCACACCTTAAGCTATGTGACCTTGAAGGAACTGTCTAACATTTTGCAAAATGAAGATCAGGTGATCAGAAAGACCCTTTTAGCTCCACTTTTCCCAGAATCCAAGCTTTTGGATTTACCAAGGCCTGATTCAGTTGTCCCAGTGATTCCACTTGGGGATGTCAGCATCTCAATGGCCCAATCATAGATGCTTCTTGTCATCCAGTTCTCCTCCAGTCACCACCCATGTATGATGACATAGCATGACCATGCCTATGACAGTGACCGCCCCTCCCCTCCCAGTCACACATTCATGCCCCTTCCACTAAAGCATTTTTGCACGCCCATCTCCAGGCAACTTAAACACTTGCTTTATTTCTTTTTAATTTTTATATTAAAACTTCAAACGCATCCAATAAAATATTTACTTATATAAAGCATTGCTTCTGAATATTGAAGGCTATCGTGCTTTGAAAATGGAAAAGATTAGTGTTTCTAAGTGAACACAGTGGCGCATAATTTTGTGCACGTTGTGCATCTCTTTTCTTTGTGCTGAGCTGGTAGTTAAGTGAAGTTAGTGGAAAGCGAATGCAGCACCATCACTGTTTTAAGTTAAGATGTCTTCTCCCTGAAATTTAAGAAAATCACAACCACAACTTAAAACTTTCTCTGTGGATAAATAAAATATGTTAACCTACAGAATGATGTAAGGAAATGTCTTCCTATTTTGTAGCTCCTCTGTGTGAATGAGCCAGCCTAAAATAATATGATTATTATTAATTATATAATTATTGTATTAATTATTATTATTACTGTTGTTATTATTTCTAATTATTGGAGAGTAAATGAAAAAATTTCATGGCTACTTTCTACCGATGTAAAATGTAGATTTCTTCATAGTCTTTTTTGGTTTTATGTGGACAGGATACTTAAATAGGAGATTAAATTGTATATTCATAGTTTAATAAAGAATTTTGTGCTTTTCAACAGTTAAGCCATATTTAAATCTGTTTGCTTTGTATGATAATTGATGGTACGGCAAGTAATTCTAGTAAGATCCCATTACCAACTTAAAGAGAATATCCAAATTTTTTTTTTATTCTGTACTGGAATTTCATTTTAAAAATTTAAACTGAAGTTATTCCTTAATAATAATTCAAAAGAAACATTTAGACTCACTTAGGATAATTCTAATTGAGTATTCTATAGGAAGAGTCATTTTCAGGAATGTAAATGGTCCATGAGCAAGTGATACTGTGTTTATAAATTCTGTTCTTTATAAAGGATTATTTACACACATAACTATTATTTCATCCCATCTAATTGTTCATTTCCAGAATCAGTTGCTTCCACAGTTTCCTCTCCTTCCTCTTTTTGTTCCAGCACCTCCTTTTTCCTCTTTGTTCCTAGTTAGCTGTGACCTGACAATAAAGTTTCCACAACTCTTACCCACAGAATTGATGTTGTTCCTTGCTGAGTTTTTCTAGACTGCCCTATTTGCCATATTTCTTCCCAATTTTATAAGAGTTGGAGTAACCAGCAGTACAGAGAAGATGCCAGATGCCACTACTGACCCACGTAGTAACCAGTGCTGTTGTGCCTTCTGTTGACGTGCTTTAATTAATATGGCATATAATTCTTTTCAAGTGAAGTTTGTTTGTAGTTTAGAAGTCAGTTTAAGTCAGTCTAGTGGAAAGCAAGATATAAAATCAATGCAAATCATTTTGGAATGTGATCTCTAGCGTTTAGAGAAGATTATTCCATTATTTCATATGGTCATTCAGCAAACATTCACTGCAGACCTGCTATGCACCAGATACAGTGTTCAGCACTAAGCATACAAAGATGGACAAATTCAGGGTCCCTGCCTCCTGGTGGGGGTAGGTGGGGGTGAATCATGATCTTGATCCCACCTCCCCAAGATCCTGTGGCTCCATCACTAACCAAGTATCTACCCATGAGCAAGTTACTTCTCTAGCCATCTCTTTCCTCACCTTGTAAATAAGAGGATTTTCCTAGGTTCTCTTTAATGTCCCTTTTAGCTGTTTTTATAGTCTCTATTGCATATTTTTCTTGGAATTGCATTATCACTGCTTGGGCCCACCAACTACATGTTGCAGTTAAAAATAAATTTGGTCTCCAGGATTTCCGGTTCCCCATGTAAGGAGCTTGGAAGTTATCACTTCATCCCACCAACAAGTAAAAAGCTGAACAGACTGAAAAATCTACAACCCTTCTTGGGTCTGTAAGAGAGGAGAGGTCACAGGGCAAACTGCTGCCCCGAAGGTTGGACAGACAGACAGGCCAGTCCAGGGAGTCGCGGTGTACTGGAGCCGAGACTCATGGGAAATACAACAGAGCGGAGGAGGTCTCTTCAACAAATGGTGCTGGAATAAGTGGACATCCACATGCAAAAAAATTAATCTAGACATAGACCTTACGCCCTTCACAAAAATTAACTCAAAATGGTTCATAAATCTAAATGTGAAATGCAAAACTATAAACTCCTAGAAGATAACATTTAAGAAAACCTAGATGATCTTGGGTATAGTGATGCCTTTTTAGATACACCACCAAAGACGTGATCCAGGAAAGAAATAATTGATAGCTGGACTTCATTAAAATTAAAACTTTTGTTCTGCAAAAGACAATATCGAGAGAATTAGAAGAGCCACAGACTGGGAGAAAATATTTGCAAAAGACACATCGGAAAGAGGACTGTTTTCCAAAATATACAGAGAACTTTTAAAACTCAACAATAGGAAAACAAACAACTGGGGCCAGCCCCATGGCATAGCTGTTAAGTGCGCATTCTCTGCTGTTGACGGCCCGGGTTCGGATCCCAGGTGCGCACTGACGCACTGCTTGTCAAGCCATGCTGTGGTGGCATCTCGCATAAAATGGAGGAAGATGGGCATGAATGTTAGCCCAGGGCCAGTCTTCCTCAGCAAAAAGAGGAGGATTGGCATGGATGTTAGCTCAGGGCTGATCTTCTTCACAAAAAAAAAAAGGGGAGGGGGAGGGGAAAAAAAAAAGAAAACAAACAACTGAATAAAAAAGGAGCTTAAAAGCTGAATGGACACCTCACCAAAGAAGATATACAGATGACAAATAAGCATATGAAAAGATGCTCCACATCATACATCTTCAGGGAAATGTGAATGAAAACAACAGATACCACTATACACTTATTAGAATGGCAAAAATCCAGAACACTGACACCACCAAATGCCGGCAAGGATGGGGGGGCAACAGAAACTCATACATTGCTGTGAGAGTGCAAAATGGTACAGCCACTTTGGAAGACAGTTTGGCGGTTTCTTACAAAACTAAACATACTCTTACCATATGATCCAGCAATTCCACTCTTTGGTATTTACCCAAAGGAGTTAAAAACTTATAGCCACACAAAAACCTGCATATGGATATTTATAGCAGCTTTATTCATAATTGCCAAAACTTGGAAGCAACCAAGCTGTCCTTCAGTAGGTGAATGCATAAATAAACTGTGGTCCATCAAGACAGTGGAATATTATTCAGCACTGAGAAGAAATGAGCCATCAAGCCATGAAAATTCATGGAGGAGCCTTAAATTCATATTGCTAAGTGAAAGAAGCCAATCTGAAAAGGCTACATACTGTATGATTCCGACTAAATGACATTCTGGAAAAGGCAAAACCATAGAGACATCAAAAAGATCAGTAGTTGCCAGGGCTGGGGGGAGAAGGGAAAAGATGAACAGGGAGAACATAGAGGATTTTTAGGGCAGTGAAAATACTCTGTATGATATAATGATGGATACATGTCGTTATACATTTGTCCAAACCCATAGAATGTAGAACACCAAGAATGAACCCTAAGGGAAATTATGGGCTGGGGGTGATTATGATGTGTCAGTGTGGGTTCATCCTTGGTAACAGATGTACCACTGGTGAGTTATGTTGATAATGGGGGAGGCTATGCATATGTAGGGGCAGCGAGTATATGAGAAATCTCTATACTTTCCTCTCAGTTTTGTAGTAAACCTAAACCTGCTCTAAAAAAATCAAGTCTTTTTAAAAAATAATAATAAACAGGGGGCAGTCAAGTAGGTAATACTTAAGAGTTTCTGTCTCAAATTAAAATTTTTGACCCTCTAGTGATATCTGCCTTTCTTTTCCCACAATTTCACTCATATGTTGTTCATAAATCTTAACTCTCAACTCTGGGGTTTTGGCTCCGTGTTAGGTAAAATATTTCATTTAACTTAGCCAAAGCCGACTCAGAGCAGCCTGGGAATAGTTAAGCAGCTTCCCTTCTTCTCAGCACATCGAGAGTGTCTGTACGGCTTTCTTTTTGTTTGTTTGTTTGTTTATTTTTAGGAAAAGGAGGAGTTGTTTTTGGTCCCCCCGATGATGGGGAGGTTGCAGCATTGTCTACTTGGCTGAAGCATAAGCTGTGATTCAGCCATTGCTTTGAAGCATCCTAACTGTCCCATCACTGGGATCCAGTTTGCTTCAGCATCCACAGGCCTAGTTTCTGCTTGTAATCTGATTATGAGGTTTGAGCTGTTCCAGCCTGCAGTCTCTTGCTTTGCGTTTACATACTCTCAAGGACACAAGTGCCTATTTGCTCTGGCCCCGTACTGTGAAAATCTCAACCCACTTTTGCTTAGACGGGTGGAAGGCCGTGGCTGGTTGAGAATTAGCTGTAGAGCAGGCTCTGTTACTGAACGTTATATGTGCAATCATGTTCAGAAGCCCAGGGATGTCCAGCTATCTGGGAGCTTTCAAGTTCTCTGAGAAACAAGGTAAGGCAAGAGAAATAGAAAATGCCCTTATGTGTTTATTGTATAACGTAATGAATGCCTTGCTCCTCCATTTTACCTTGTATTCTCCTGTGTCCAGTTAGTTATACGGTTTTCTCAAAGGACACTTTAAATATCTAATTGAGTTTATAAATTAGCTTGTCTTGTGATTGCAGAAAAACATGATTTTTTTTTTTCTGTTATAAGTTAAAGATATTGCTAAACCACTAAAGCCTTTCTGTAGGAAAAATTGCAAATTAAATTGGAGTGCTCACACTTTGGATCAAGTTCTGGATGTGCTGCACTTTCACTAAAATATTTTTCTAAAGCAAATGCTATGTGTACTAAATTATTTCCAGTAGGCAGCGATGAGGGTTTGTCTTTCTATTAAATCTTCATGTGAGACAGTTTGGAACAAAATGTTGTCTTTGTAGTGGCTTCCTTTCATGCCCAGAGGAAAATGTATGCTTTCAATTTAACTACTGAAGTGATATCACAGATTCAGTTCACTAATTGAACAAAAATGAAATGCTGAGGTTATTCTGAGTATCACATTTGAAATTCATCCATTCTGTATAAAAGTATTTTCTAGTACAAATGCACTGTTAGGAAGTGATTTGAACAATTCAGGCCTCAGATTCAGGAATTTCTTCTATAATTTGATAGCTTTTTGAAGTGAGTTTTCTTTTTTAAATACATAACAAGATATTCATATAATTAGAAGAAAAGCATAGATTCTAATTGGCATTATGCCTTTCATTTTATTGTATTTCACTAGTTGGTCACAATTTCCAAATTCCAGGATTTAGGATGTATTTTGATGGAAAATGACATGTCAGCATCTGGTATATTTTGTCCCTCCTTTTCCTCAGGCTTCTGCCCCTACATGTTAAACAGTAAAAGGCACTTCCTTAGGGGAGGAGGTTTCTGTAAGTGGTCTACTTCTGGTTTTCTTGGTGGACAAATGGTTACTATGCCAAAAGCTGTAAATCAGATTACTTGCCATTAGACTGATTATAAATGTGTCTGTGCTTGGTTTTGATTAACCGGTTCACTTAGGATGTGTGTTTGTGCTGTATGGGATTTTTACCAGCTGTCTTTACATAATACATAACTTACCTTCAAAAATAGATAAAGAAGTGGTTGATTTGATGTGTTGTTATTGTTTAGATTTTAATAAAGGCAATAAAAACACAGCTGAAGAGCTCCCCTGCACTTCCTCAACTGTCCCCATCGCATGCATTCTTTAAAGGCATCTCAAATATATCAGGCAGTGATGACTTTCAGCATTTCTGGTTACCTTGACCAAAATCATTTAATTTTTTTATTCTAAGTATGTAACTATGTTATTCAGTGTTTAGTTGCTTTGAGTTGTTCTTGTGGCAATTATGAATTTAAATGATAGCATTGAACTATGTCAGGATTTTTTTTTTTTGCCCATGGAGTTGGCTGCTTTTCACAAGAGAAAAACAAAAAAACTTGCCTCTGTAAAATGTATGTTGTGGAATTTGATTCTTAGAAGGTATCATTTTTGTATTCATATTTTTTATCTGGTTAATGATTTCCTTTTTCTTAAATTATACATTCAAAGGGACTTTGAAGAATTGTTTTCCCGTTAGATTTTTTTTTAAACTTGTTTTGACTTGTTGTCTGTAGCTATTTCAATGTTACGTTATTTCTTTCCCCTTAGATTTCAACAAGAAAAACTTAAGCTTCATTGGATTTCCACATCAAAGAAAAGTCCCAAGGTAAAGTGGTCTTTGCTCAAGGAATCTTAAGTTTTGAAGATTTGTGGTGGCTTTTAAAATTGTTCTTCTAAATTCCTAATTCATGAGTTTAAATGTTTGGCAATATGTTTTCTCCTTAGGGTTTGGTTTATTAAAATATATGAAGCAAGCTGACTTAACAATACATTCAACCAACAAAGATTCTTTTTGTATTTCCTGGGGTTGATGGGAACTATTTGCAGAAGGGGAGTTTGGTGTCTCTGTAATTGCGTACTTGTAAAGGGCTCTTATCTTTTCTTTCTCATACCTTCCTCTAAGTATGGGACATCCTTTTGCAGTCTGTTCATCAAGTAAGGGAGCTTTTGATTTTTTAAGAAAGCATTTAGCCTTTTTTCTCCTCCCTCTCGCCCTTCCTTCCATCCTTCCTTCCATCTTTCATTCTTTCCTTCCTTCTGTCCCTCCACCCATCCACCCATCTGTCCATGTGAGTTCTTGATGCCTGGTCTCTCAACCTTTCTACACTTCAGTTCCCTTGGCTGCAAGATATTCTGGGTACTAATTTGATTTACCTAATGTGCTAAAACTCTGTGGTATATCATCATTGATATAAGAGAAAGTAAAAATTAAAGTTGGTGCCAGACAAGATATCTGTATCTCAGGGGCTGCTTAGTAGATCACTGTCCCTAATAGACTGTGAGATTTTCAAGTGGAGGCACAGTTATTGTTCCTTACACGGAAGTGTAGATCTCAGCCTACACTGTGCTATGCTAGAAAGGCCCAGCCCCCGTCTACCCCTCATTTCCCTCAGATCTCTTGTTCCTAATGTATTATGTGTGACATTGTTTCTTTACTAAAAAGCGTTTGCGTTTCAGTAGCATTGGAATAAACAGTTGTCTAACCACTGTCCTCGTCAGGCTAAGCCTGGCTCTGCATTTGAAAATGGCAGAATTGATCTTGTGAACACACGAGATGGGATAAAGCATTGTGAATTCCATCCACGTCTTAGTATCAGGTAACTAGGGCAGTACTGAGCCAGGATCATCAGTAAGGTTGTCTTATTTGACTCATGAAATCTTACTTTTCTAGTGCTTGACACAATCTCCTGTATTTCTCATCTTTGCCGTATTTTTAATAGAATCTAAGGCTTATGTCATAGTTTGTTCAGGCTACTATAACAAAATACCATAGACTGGGTGGCTTCTAAACAGTAGAAATTTATTTCTCACAGTTTTGGAGGCTGGAAGTCTGAGATCAGGGTGCAGCATGTTCGGGTGGGACCCTCTTCCAGGTTGCAGACCACTGACTTCTTATGTCCTCGATTGGCAGAAGGGGCTGGGGAGCTCTCTGGGGTCCTTTTATAAGGGCATTAATCTCATTCATGAGGGCTCCACTCTCATGACCTAATCACCTCCCAGAGTCCCCAGCTCCTAATATCATCACCTTTGGGGGTTAGGATTTCAACATATGAATTTGGGGGGACACAAGCATTCAGACCCTAGCAGCTTAGTTCCCAATATGTCCCTAGCACATTGGTTTAGCTGTAATAGAGCTAATTAGTGACTAAGAAAAAGGAAGAAAACGAAAGGGAGACAGACATTGCTTATTTGAAGATAAGAAAAGCGTGATATGTGAAGGTCAGACACTTCAGTGGAGAGGGACTGAGAGGGACACAGCTCTTCTAAAATTGTGGGTATTATTTCATGTGTACTTATTTAAATGATGGCTCCTTTCCCGCAGTACTAAGTATAAAATGTAAAAAGATATGAGAACCTGCCTTCTTCAAAGAAGTCTAGTCAGCCAGACAACAGAGGTGAAAATATGAGGTAATGGATGTTCGCCTCCCATATCTTGTAATTTAAACTTCAGTGGAAGAGTGAACAGATTGCAGGGGAGCCTTTCACAGCGTGGGTGCACGGTCAGCGCAACAGTATATCCCACATGTTATAAAAGATAGAAGGCAACAACTGCAGAATATCCTGCTCTCACCTTAATAAAATTTCCCCTTGTTCCTACTTCAGAGCATTTAAGTAGGTTAATGGGACACATTAAAAAAAATTATCATGGAAGCAGGGAGCAGTTGCTTCTTAGATTATTGAAACAGAGGGAAGAGGGGAGAAGTATGAATAAATTAGTCGTAAAGAGTGAGCACTATTTCAGAGGCAATGAAGATAGCTGGGTAAAAAATACAAAAGGTGCTTCTTAATATTAGAAGCTTTTAAAATTATAATTAAAAAAAATTAAGACTGTAGCATTTACTTTAGTTATATATGGGGGGTGGTTTCATATTGAAATATTGGATCATACCTTTGCTTGAGCTGTGGCAACCCACCAGGACCTGCAGAGGTTGTCTGGGCAGGAACCCCTCATCCCGGAGACGGTGAGCGATGAGGAAGAGCACCATCCAGCACCTGGAGCTCAGTGCTCTGGCCTTACCAATGGTCTGAGTTAGGAATGGGCCCTCCCAGTAATGCTGCTCTGGCGCCTCTGACTTGGAAAAGTGAGAGGAGGGCCGTGTTAGAGCTCTTTTGGGTATTGGTAAGTGTCTCATCAGCCATAGATGATCAGAAGGAGTCACTCATTCACGAATGGTGCAGAATTCTTTACTAGGGGGTCTTGCCTGCATTTTCACTGCTGGCTATTTCCCGTGGGGGTAGCAAGTCCAGGGAAGAGAGGAGACTTTTTTCGAAACCTGGTTTTATATTGATTTGAGGGGTCTTGCATCAGTCACAGCTTCTGTGACACTGTCCACCCCAGTCTCCTTGTTCTATAGCTTCCTCAGAAGGATGGTCATTTAGCGGGAGCAGGAGAGAGAGGCAATAGAAGCAAGAACAAAATGTAAAGACAGCCGTGTGGGTTCCAATAACAAAAGCTGACGTTGAAGATGGAGACTTTGAAAATAGAATACTTCATGAACAGATGCAAATATAGTAGTATTTTCATACGTGTATGCAAGGTGAGCAAACGTAATGAGGAGAGATATTTTCCCCATTACATATTATTCTAAAGAAGGACAGAAAAGAAGGGAGGGAGGGAGGAAGGAAGCTTATAACTGATATTTTTAAATACATGCCTTTCTGATTATTCTCAGTGTTTGTAATGCTGTTTGCCCCATCACATCATCAGCGTATGAAGTGTACGCGTAAAATACATCACAGTGAGTTGTAGCTCGCGTTAGAAGTATTTTATTGTGGTCATTCATTCATTCAACATATATTTATTGATTTTTAAAAATCAATAATTAAAAAAAATCTAAGACACTTATACTGTGTTCTACAAGTAGGAAAACAGGATGCCATGAGAGAAAATAACAGAGGTGCGTGAGATAGATTCGGTGCCAGGGGGGACGGGCACTGGGTCAGGGGTACTTCCTTGAGGAAATGACCTTAAATGAGGCTCAGACCAGGAGCAAGACTCAGCTGGGATGGAAGGAGGCTGGAGAAGAGAGAATTCACGTGGTGGGAACAGCATGTACAGTAAACCATGTTAAGAGGCATGAGAGATGTTCCTAAGAGCAGGTGGGTTTTCCGTTGGTTTCTGACTGATTATGAAAAGGCTGTACTTTTTATTAGTGCTGACACTATGTGTCCCTTGTTTCAAGAAAGTAAGTGCAGGGGCCGGCCCTTTGGCGTAGTGGTTAAGTTCAAGTTCTCCGCTTTGGCGGCCCCGGGTTCGCGGGTTCGGATCCCGGGCGCGCACCGACGCACTGCTTGTCAGACCATGCTGTGGTGACGTCCCATGTAAAGTAGAGGAAGATGGGCACGGATGTTAGCCCAGGGCCAATATCCCTCAGCAAAAAGAGGAGGATTGGCAACAGATGTTAGCTGAGGGCTAATCGTCCTCAAAAAAAAAAAGTAAGTACGTATGGAGCCAGAGGGTGTTGGGGATGACTTGTCAACCCCACTCTGTAAGAGTTCAGCAAAATGTTTAGGAGGTAGTTTCTTAGTCTTCATTAGTGGCTTCAGTGAGCTTTTTGATAAGCAGAGAAAAGGGGGAAAATAGAAACATACAGATGTTCATTTCTGAGCATATGAGAGAATATTTGTGCCCTGAGGTCAGTGGCCTAAGAAGCTGCATATGTGAGGGATTGCGTCATTTCACTTCAATATAGAATTTTTTCCTGAGATTTTGGTTTTCCAAAGAAAGTAAAGAACTTTATCAAGATGTGTAAACAAGCAGTTAAATAATCAGTTAAAATCGCATGCCATTCCTTAAGTAGGGTGTGTTTCTGTGGTTATTTAATTTTTTAGGTTTATACTAAATCATACATCTGAATAAAACACTGAAAAGAACTGTCACTGCGTTAACAATTCACTGTGTAGAAGTCAGTGCTAATTCTAAGTTTCTGAGCAAAGCAGGTGTCCTAGGATCTTTAAGTCATCTGGAGTGTGGTTTATAGAGACTACTTATTCTCGAGTCTTTTTATTAAATAATGTGAATACATGGCACTCATATTTATGAATATAAGCCATACCGCATTTATAAGCAATAAGTAAGATTTCAGATGAGCCTGGTTCTGGGAAGATGGGAGGGGGTACCATATTTTGGAATGTGTAGAAGTTCCTTGAAATTTAATTTCCAGGCATACATCGGAAATATTGCGGCTTTGGTTCCAGACCACTGCAGTACAGTGAACATTGCAATAAAGCAAGTCACAGGAATTTTTTGATTTCCCAGTGCATATAAAAGTTATGTTTACACTATACTGTAGTCTATTAAGTGTGCAATCGAATTATGTCTAAAAAACAATGTACATAGCTTAGTTAAAAAATACTTGATTGCTAAAAAATGCTAATCATCACCTGAGCCTTTAGAAAGTCATAATCTTTTTGCTGGTGGAGAGTCTTGTCTCGATGTTGATGGCTGCTGACTGATCAGGGTGGTGATTGCTGAAGGCTGGGGTGGCTGTGGCAATTTCTTAAAATAAGACGACAATGAAGTTTGCTGCATTGATTGAGTCTTCCTTTGACAAATGATTTCTCTGTAGCATGCGATGCTGTTGGATAGCATTTTACCCACAGTAGAACTTCTTTCAAAATTGGAGTCAATCCTCTTAAACCCTGCCACTGCTTTATCAACTAAGCTTATGTAATATTCTGAATCCTTTGTTGTCATTTCAACAATCTTTGCAGCATCTTCACCCAGAATAAATTCTATCTCAAGAAACCACTTTCTTTGCTCATCCATAAGAAGCAACTCCTCATGCATTAAAGTTTTACCACAGATTGCAGCAATTCAGTCACATCCTCAGGCTCCACTTCTTATTCTAGTTCTCTTGCTATTTCCACCACATCTGCAGTGACTTCCTCCACTGAAGTCTTGATCCCCTCGAAGTCTTCCGTGAGAGTTGGATTCAACTTCCTCCAAACTTCTGTTAAGGTTGATATTTTGACCTCTTCCCATGAATCACAAATGCTCTTAATGTCATCTGGAATGGTGAATCCTTTCCAGGAGGTTTTCAATTTCCTTTGCCCAGATCCATCAGAGGAATCACTATCTATGGCAGCTATATCCTTACGAGAAGTATTTTTTAAATAATGAGACTTGAAAGTCAAAATTACTCCTTGATCTGTGGGCTGCAGAATGGATGTTGTGTTAGCAGACATGAAAACAACATGAGTCTCATTGTACATTTCCATCAGAGCTCTTAGGTGATCAGGTGCATTGACAATGAGCAGTGATATTTGGAAAGGAATCTTTTTTTCTGAGCAGTAGGTCTCAACAGTGGGTTTAAATAATCAGTAAACCATGTTGTAAACAGATGTGCTGTCATCCAGGCTTTGTTGTTGCATTTACAGAGCGCAGGCAGAGTAGATTTAGCATAAATCTTAAGGGCACTAGGATTTTCAGAATTGAAAATGAGCACTGGCTTCAACTTCAAGTCACCAGCTGCATTAGCCCCTAACAAGAGTCAGCCTGTCTTTTGAAGCTTTGAAGCCAGGCATTGACTTCTCCTCTCTAGCTATGCGAGTCCTAGATCTTATTCCAATAGAAGGCTGTTTCATCTACATTGAAAATCTGTTATTTAGTGTAGCCACCTTCTTTAATTATCTTAGCTAGATCTTCTGGATAACTTGCTGCAGCTTCCACATCAGCACTCGCTGCTTCACGTTGCACTTTTATGTTTTGGAGACGGCTTCTTTCCTTTAACCTCGTGAAATAACCTCTGCTAGCTTCAGACTTTTCTTCTGCAGCTTCCTCAGCTCTCTCAGCCTTTATAGAATTGAAGAGAGTTAGGGCCTTGCTCTGGATTAGGCTTTGGCTTAAGGGAATGTTGTGGTTGGTTTGATCTTCTATCCAGACCACTAAACCTTTCTCCACATCAGCAGTACGGCTGTTTCATCCTTCATGTCTTCACTGGAGCAGCACTTTTAATTTCCTTCAAGAACTTTTCCTTTGCCTTCGCAACTTGCCTAACTGTTTGAGCAAGAGGCCTAGCTTTCGGCCTCTCTTGGCTTTCTACATGCCTTCCTTACTAAGCTTAATCATTTCTAACTTTTGATTTAAAGTGAGAGATATGCGACTCTTCCTTTCACTTGAACACTTAGAACCCATTGTAAGATTATTAATTGGCATAATTTTAATATTGTTGTGTCTGAGGGAGTAGGGAGGCCAGAGGAGAGGGAGAGAGATGGAGGAACAACCGGTTGGTGGAGCTGTCAGAACACACAACATTTATCAATTAAGTTCACTATCTTATTTATTTATTTTTTTTGTGAGGAAGATCAGCCCTGAGCTAACATCCATGCTAATCCTCCTCTTTTTTTGCTGAGGAAGACCGGCTCTGAGCTAACATCCATTCCCAATCCTCCTCCTTTTTTTCCCCCAAAGCCCCAGAAGATAGTTGTATGTCGTAGTTGCACATCCTTCTAGTTGCTGTATGTGGGACGCGGCCTCAGCATGGCCGGAGAAGCGGTGCGTCGGTGCGCGCCCGGGATCCAAACCCGGGCCACCAGTAGCGGAGCGCGCACACTTAACTGCTAAGCCAGGGGACTGGCCCCAAGTTCACTATCTTATATGGGCGTGGTTCGTGGCACCCCAAAATAATTATACAGTAGTAACATCAGAGATTACTGATCACAGATCACCATAACAAATATAATGATAACGAAAAAGTTTGAAATATTGCAAGAATTACCAAAATGTGACACAGACATGAAGTGAGCAAATGCTATTGGAAAAATGGTGCCAGTAGACCTGCTCAATGAAGGTTTGCCACAAACCTTCAATTTGTAAAAAACACAGTGTCTGTGAAGCACAGTGAAGCAAAGCACAATAAGATGAGGTATGCCTGTATATGTGGCATATAAATTACTCATGTGTCCCACTTACATAGTGTGCACAGCACCTTCCTCAGTCTCGTCTTGGGCCTCTATGGAGATGTCCTCCTGCAGTACATGGAGAAGGTCAGCTTTGCACTGAATGTGTTCAGGCTGGGTGTTCACCTCTCTGGAGGTGATCATATCATCAGGGAATACTAGTTTCCTGTTTCCCTAGGTTTGTTTTCTTCCCGCGAGGCAGCAGCTCTGTCTGTTTTGCCCAACTCCAGGCACGTTCCCATGGAAGATCACGGAATTGTGTGTACAGCAGTCTTGGGGCAACTGTGCATAGTGTTGGAGAAGGAGCTAGATTTGAATTTCATGTACTCTTCTTGCCAAATATGTGTCCTTGGGCAAATCATTTAACAGTTTCCTAATCTGTACACCGAGGATGGTAATAGTTCCAGTGGTGTGCTGGCGCCGACTTGTGAGAGCAAGCATGCATCTCTCTTTCAACTTTGAGTTCAGTGAGTCCTGTGGGTAGCTTGAAATCGGCCATGGTGGGAGTATTTACAGGATCAGCCAATACTGCAAAGCAGGTGCTTGTGGGGGCAGGGGGGCAGTCAAGAGGAAGGAGCCAGGTGTTAAACATTTACCAGCACAGCACTGAGAAGTTCACACCTCCTAGGGTCTTGTGAAGATAGTTCAGGTAATTCCTGGGATATGCTTAGTATAGAAGAAACATACTAGTGAGGGCTCAGTTTCTTTATTCTTCTCCCCTTTTGTTTCTCCTTTTTTTCTCAAGACAGTTTTCATGTGCCTTGTAGACCTATTCACCATGCTTTGATTTCTTGGTTGTTTGAAGGCATTTGTTCCTTTAACCTAATTTCAGCACTGGGGGAAAGCATGTAGATCATTTAGACAAATTGCTGATTCTGAGGAAGAACTTGTAGCACAGAAAGGTTGAGTGATTAATTCGAGTTTGCTCAGTGATGTTTCGACCACCGTACGCCACACCCCCTGCCTATGCTGATGTAATTATTTAGTTACACAAAAAAATTGTTAACATAACTGTAAGTAAATGCAAAAAGCTACCAATTAACTCCCCCAAATAAAACTTTTTACTTGTAATCTACATGTACATATTTAACCATGTATAGCAGAGGCGTAATTTTTATTTTCTGCTTTTTTGCACTTAACATTATATATCTTGGTTTAAATTGATCTTAAACATTTTATTAACGGAATAATTTTTAGCTTTCAGAAAGAATTCTTGCTTGAAGATAAAGAACGACTTGCTAACCACAAAAAAGAAATTGATGCTAAGCTTTTAACTGCGCTTCCTAAAGGTAAGACTCCTTCTAAATGGTGAGCAGTGTCCAGAGGCATACGTTTTGTGTTATCTGATTTTCTTTGAGGAGACTCTCACACTAACCTCCAGCTTCTAGTCTCCTTTGTCTCCTTTTCTGCCTCATCCCAGAATTAACCTCCACTGAAGCCCTCTCTCCTTGTATTTGTAATCCCCACCTTTCTGCATGTTCTTTCCCTCTCGTTTTGAGTACCCTCATTTTCACTGGAGGCTGGTGGGGAGGGTGAGAGAAGGTTCCCCGAATCACTTCCTCATCACTTTCCTACCTTCATCTTCTCTAAGGTCAGCGAGTTCCGCTCATGCACCCATTTCTTCTCCGCCCACTCCTTCCTGACCCTCCAGCCTCTTGATGCTTGCCAGTATTTATAGCATTTACACTTACTATCTTGTAGCTCCCTACTGGGCTACAGTTTGGGCTACCAGTGGAGATTGTATCTTCATCATCTCTCTTCTTCCCCCAGTAAGCACTCACATGGTCGGTGAATTAGTATTTTCATTGGTAAAGATGCTCGTGCAGTAAAATATTTGCATCTATCAGCCGACCACACCTAGTTTTGCCTGTGAAATAATGTGAACATTGCCTGATCTTGTTTCCACCAAGTGGAACACTAGCACGGGGTGGTACCAGCTCACAAACTGTTGTCATCTCGAATGAGCTGTGTCGCCCTCACTTCAGAAGAAACAGGTTTGGTGGAAGGTCAGATTATTTTTCCTACTCTGATAGAGAAAAAAAACCATGAGATCAAGCCCAAAAGAAATTAGACCAGAAAAAGTATTCTTGTAATAGAAACTAAACCCAGTTTAAAAGGCCCACTGACAAATTGGCATACATCCCCAGGAGTCGAATGGGTGATATGCCTAGACAGGGTCTGAAAAGGATGGATATTTCAAGGACCCCAGGGATTCGGCCTGGTGGAGAAAACTTAAATAGGGACATTTTGCAATTTTCAAGTACTTAGAAAACTGTCACCTGGAATGTAGGCTTATTCTATGTTGCCTTAGAGGCCAAAAATAAGAAGAATGTGTAGAATTACAAGGAGGTGGGTGAGATTTCATATAAGAAAGAAAATTCTGAGAGTTTCTAGAACCTAGGAGTGAAATGGACTGCATTGCAGTCTCATCAGCTCTCCTCATTAGTATTCAAGAAAGGTCATACGGCCATGTCTTCAAGGGTAGGGCAGATGCTGTGGAGGGTTCCCACCTGGATGGGTGTGTGGACCAGGTGTGAAATGGAAGGGTCCTTCCAATTTTTAAGACTCTTTGTGAAAGCCAAAGAAACTCAATTAAATCTGAGCCAAACTTAAAAAATATTTGAAGATGATCAAAACAAAGTATAAGAATGAACAAATTGATTTTTAGCAATAGCTTAGAAGATCTGACTGGCTGGGCAAAGTTCTATATAGCAAAAGTTGCTTCCCTCTTCCAGTCTCTACCCCAATTCCTTTTTTTGATAAATCATACCATAGACAATATTAGGATCAGAAAAATTAAGAGATGCTGGGTTCCTTAATGTTCAACAACTTGTAACTCTGTATATAACAAAACTTAAAAACACATAAGCTTATTAACCAGTGTTACTGGTTAAAACATAATTTTCACAAATCGAAGATGGTAAATTTATGTATTAACCAGATTTATGTTTCTAAATTAACAAGATCTTTAAAACATGCTGAAAAAGTATCAGAGCCCCCCTTCCCTGAATTTCATCTAAATTCCCCATAGTCTAATTTCATAATCTTTGCTCTTTCTGAATTTGGGCAGGCGTGTTTGGAAAGACCTGTGTGTTACTGGCAAGCTTTTCATTTCTCCATCTTAACAGATGTGTTAATGATTTTATCAGCTCTTTGCTATATAATGTTAAAAATAGGCATTGATTATGACTGTTCTAATGGCATAGAGTTTTATGTTTGTTTATAAGTTTACAGAAGTTTCTGTCTGTTCATTTAGTGTGGGATTCTTACTTCTGTGAAATTCAGCTTTAAAATGATCATTGATGTTTCTCTAAAGGACTTCCTTTAACAGTGTATCACAAACAGGTAATCAAAGGATTAAAAACCTTTACCTATGTAAAGATTATCATATTAAAATAGATTTTCCATTTAGGAATTAGGAAATGGACTAAATATATTACTCTACTTTTTTAAACAGCTTTACTGAGCTATAAGTCATATACCATACAATTCATCCATTTAAAGTATACAATTTAGTGGCTTTTAGTATAGTCACAGAGTTGTGTATCCATCACCACAGTCAATTTTAGAACATTTCCATTATCCTGAAAAGAAACCCCACACTTCTTAGCCTTCACCGCTCCTCCTTATTGCTCTAGTTTTATAATTACTCATTTTATAAGCTGCTTGTCTTTATATTAGTGGCTGCCATCCAAGTGTAAAAGTTTAAATGCATTACTCCTGTGGGAATTAAGATCAGTATTCAGAATATTCTGGATCTGGCCGCTGCCCTTAGGTTGTCACATGCAGGAGAGGAGAGAAGTCTTCTTGGCAGCCCCCCTGCCACTTACCTTTCTTTGGAAGATTCTACTGTACTCGGGTTTGGAGGACTGAACTCAACAATAACTTTACCAGAAAGCCTATTTTTCAGAGCTATTCGAAGAAACGCTTCCCAAGAAAAGTGCCTAGCAGCCCAAATTACCCTGAGTATTGGTATTATATGTTATTACAAAGTATATTAGGCAGTTAAATAACTTTATAAAGTATTATAGCCCTGATGTCAAATCTCCTTAAATTGCCTTGCTTGGAAAATAACCAACCATTTCCTATCAGAAATAACTAAAGAAATACACTCATAGAATCCATATTGCTCAGACATGGGCAGCAGACTGAAATAGCAGGTATATAATAAGGGATAATTTAGTATGTGTAAAAGTCTTCATGTACTTGAAAGCAAAGTAGAAAATATTACCACAGAAGTTAGATCAGCTGTGCTTGTTTATATCTGGATTGTAGCATTACTAGTATTACTATTATCTGGACCAGTTATGAATTATACACATATGACACGGCATACAATCAATTGAATTATGGCTGTCGAATCTAATTTTAAAGAACATCCTTATTCCTTATTCTTAGGAAATATACACTGAAGAATTTAGCCATGAAGAGGCATCCTGCTGCAGCTTACTCTTACATGGTTCAGAAAAGTTTATATGTAAATGTGTGTGCATGTGTATACACACATAAATATGCATACATAGAGAGAAAAAAGGTAAACATAAATCAAATGGGGGCCAGCCTGGGGTGGCGTAGTGAAATTTACGAGCTCTGCTTTGGCAGCCCGGGGTTTGCGGGTTTGGATCCTGGGCGCGGACCTACACACTGCTTATCAAGCCATGCTGTGGTGGCGTCCCACATATAAAATAGAGGAAGACGGGCACAGATGTTAGCTCAGCAACAATCTTCCTCAAGCAAAAGGAGGGAGATTGGCAACAGATGTTAGCTCAGGGCCAATCTTCCTCACCAAAAAATAAAATAAATAAATAAACCAAATGGAGTAAAATGTTAACATATTATGGAAGATGTCTTTTAATTTTTCTATAAGTCTGAATTTATATAAAAATTTTAAAGGAAAGAAAGTTTTTCTTGGTAGATCATAAAGAATAATAAACTATATTCAAGACCATCAGTGAGAAGATACCTCTGGTGGAGCTGTTGGTAGTCTCGATAAATGAAACGATGGAGTGACAACATAGATTCCGCAGCTGGGGTGACTTCCGAGATTTCTCAGGATTAGGTTTTTTTCAGTGCTTTATAATAAATCTGACAAAAATTCAGTTGGAGGGCCTGATTAGGATTACAAGTACCCATATGAAGTTTTTTCCTGGAAAGAAACAAAAAAATTACACACACATCAGCAATTCAAATAAAACATCATTCTCTTTCATAGAATAGAAGTGTTTTCCCATGGGATAGATATACTAGAGTAATTATATTACATATTTGTTTTACTAATTTTACTTTTAAACTATCAATTTGGGGAAAGGAAGCTAGACTCAAGATATGTCTCTGATACTTCTTTTTGTCTTCCACATCATTTCTTTCCCCCTATAATCTCATGTCTATAGGAATGAAGCAAATCTTGGTAATTAAAAATATATTTATTAGAAAGAATAGACCGAGTGCTAATTTATTTCCTGGAGGGAGTTTTTATTTTCCTAAAAGTTTCATTATAGATTTCCACTACGAATTAATAAGCTCACCGATACATTTAGTTTGATACATGACCTCATTTCATTCCTCAGTAAATGATCAGAGAGGACTATAAGATTATAGGCTTGGAATAGTTTTGCGTTTGAATCTGAGCTTGACTGAAGACTGCAGCGATGGGCTAGTGGTGTCTGTCTTTGGTGTAACCTAGAACATGGGTGTCTAGGGGACAGGCTGCCTTATTTGAAATCTTTGTACTGAGTTCAATGGTTCTCAGGCCAGGACAGTACCATCCCTAGGGGGGTACTTTGGAAACATATGGGAGCATCTTTGTGTCATAGCAACTGGGGATGATTTGGCATTGAGTAGGAGAATCCAGGATACTCAACATCCTGCAGTGTGGGCTCACCACAAAGACATTTCCCACTCAGAAGGCTGTTAGTGCCCTCATGGTGATCTGTGATCTCGTCCAGAGCCAGCATTCTGTGTCGGTGACACTGAGGAGGGGCACCTGGGTGCCTGCTCAATGCTATCTTGAGACTTCTTATATCCAGCAGTGCATGGCAATCAGATGACAGTGTTCACTGGTGGCTGCCCACCCTATTCTGTCCAGAAAGGGACAGAGATCACCATGGACAGTGGGATAACTTGGATTGCCTGCCCTGTCCTTCTCTTTCTTCTCCCTGTCCCAGGCTTCTGGGGGTTCAGTTTCTGTGATGAACAACTATTCTGACCATCAGCCTGCCCCATTCTTGTATTATCTTAGTCCTCATGGAATATTTAAGCAGGGCGGTAATGGCAGTAGAAAGGACAGTTGTGTTGTGGGTGGGACGTTTGCATAGTCTCCCAATTAGTTGATCTTTCCTTCTAGAATATGGGAAAAAAGAATGTCAGGAAGCAACTTGTTGCTTAGCTTTTTCACTGTACTGCTAGAACTTTTTTCAATATCTTTAGTTACATAATTTTTATAGAAAATTTTAAAAATTAAAAATTTAATGAAATGCAAGGAGATTTTCCGTCTCAAATTAGGACAAAAAAAGTATATCTTAACTTTTCCCAATGGAAGTTATATGCCACTCTGTGTTTGTTACGTTAATATTTTGACATATACTCTGTCTTCATCTGTTTGGACTGCTGTAACAAAGTACCGTAGATTGAGTGGCTTATAAACAACAGAAATGTATTGCTCACAGCTCTGGAGGCTGGAAGTCTGAGATTAGAGTGCCAGCATGGTGAGGTCCTGGTGAGGAAGCTCTTGCAGTTGCACGCTGCCGTCTTCCCATCATATCATCACGTGGAGGAAGGGCCCAGGGAGCTCTGTGGGGCCTCTTTCGTAAGGACACTAATCCCAGCCATGAGAGTGGAGCCGAAATACCTCTCAAACGTCCCACCTCCTGATACATCACATTAGGGGTTAGGATTGCAACTTAGGAATTTTGGGGGGACATAAACATTCAGACCTCAGCATACCTACTTGGAATAATTTTGGAGGAGAAAAGGCTCATTATGCCACTAAGTACCCTAATAATATAGTCTATTTCTCAGGTAGGGGTTTGAAGCATGCGTTTAAGACCTATATTTCAGAGCACTTGGAATTTGATTTCAATAGCTTCTTGAGCAGTCTTATGAAAAATAGGGCCCTATTCTCTTCTTTGGGGTTTAAATAATTAATTGAAACTCTTTGGTTTATACCATCCTTCAAAATGTTTTCAAAATATGTACTACCAGCCATTACATTTTTATCACCATAATCTCACTAGAGCTAATTTGCTAAATGGGAAGCTATTATTGGCCGAGCTTCCTCAAAAGGTAGCACACAGGATGCGCCATTATCGTTATACCCTTTTCTTCCAAATAGGAACATAATTCACATTGCAGAGCAAGCACACCTCTGCCTCCAGCTCCTCTGGTTCCTGGGAAGGCTAACTGAGAGAGAGACTTTTTTTTGAAGCCAACTGTCTTTAAAAAAGTCAAGCCAACTAAAATATTAAAGTGGCTATCATTTAAAAAACTATACAAATAAATAACAAATACAAGATTTGTGTCTTTGAACACAAAGGACAATATAAAAGTCATGTGTGTATGTGTGTGATTTTGACTCATTACTAAAAATGACTACTTCGAAAAAATAGAATGCAAATGGAAGCACTGGAAATTAAATTCCATGTATTCATACCCCCTCCTTTGAGTTTCTTCTTTGACTCAGCCTTTCAAAATTTTCCTGGGCCCTGGGGCTATCCGAGACTCCTCTCCCGCCCATTCCTGGGTCCTCAATAGGAAACACTCAGATGAGCCCTTGTGAAGTCACATGATTGAGGGGGAGGCCGGAAGAGAGACCTTTATTCTCCACCAAATTGAGCCATTTCTCCAAAGAAACCACTATTTGGCATCTTAGGAATATCTTTGTAGTCAGTACACATGAGACCCTCCCAACCTCAGCAAAACATTTGTCTGCTCATCCAGTGTTGCCAGAATTGGGGTAATTACTTTATCCATCATTCACCTAAATTATAGCAAAGAAACAAAAATTAACATTTTCCTCTAGTGAAGGCTTGTAAGGGGAGGCTTGGGAACTGTGTTAGTCTAAACTGTAGTGAACTGGGGATGCTGCTTTAGGTACCGCTGGAAACCATCAGGTAGTTATAGGTATTTACAGGTTATGAAATAGGAGTGTTGTGAGTCATGCTTGCTGTAGCTTACTGATGAGCGTGGAGGGGTTCGTAGTACTAGTCTCTACTTCTTCAAATGTGTGAAGTTTCCCATAATGAAGAGCTTAAAATACTTTTTTAAACCTAATAACAGTTAAAAACAGATATTGAGATTTCTGCTTGCTAGAAAGATCTTTCTGTTCAGGCCTCCTCTGACTCCCTGGATGAAACAGACTGGCTGCTATTACTACATCTCTTACTCTCATGGTTTTAGTTCTTAGCCCAACCTGTGGTGTGTGTGTGTGTGTGTGTGTGTGTGTGTGTGTACACGCTTCTCATTTGGCCTCTGCCTCTCCCCCTAGAAGACAATCTCCATGAAAACAGGAACTGTGTCAGTTTTGTATCTCACATTTGCGTGGGAGCCAAGAACAGAAATATGAGTTCAATAAATGTATGTTGCATGAATGAATAAAATGAATGCATGACTACTAAATCCTAGACTATCTTTTTATTCTTTTTGGTTTTATTTTAGTTGCAGAATTAAGAAAAATCTTTGAACCAAAGAGGAAAGAATTTTTAGAAATGAAAAGGTAAGATATTTATTGTACATAATTAGGAAGTAGACGAGCTTGGCAGTCCAGTATTCAGTTTTCCCTTGGAATTGATTTTCGTTGCTCACTATGCCCTTTTTGGTGTCTTGCACAGAAAAGAGAGAATTGCCAGGCGCTTGGAAGGGATTGAAACTGACACCCAGCCCATCCTCTTGCAGAGCTGCACAGGGCTTGTGACTCATCGCCTGCTGGAGGAAGACACGCCCCGGTACATGCGAGCCACAGACCCCGCCAGCCCCCACATCGGTGAGTGTGCACGCCTTCTGGCCCGTCAGCAAGCAGGCTGCCCGAGATGTTCCACATAGCCTTTTTTATTGGTGTTGGAAAATGGGATATTCCACAGAAGTGAATTGTGTAGATGCAATTATTTACTAAATATGTGTGTTTGTTAAAAACAGCAACAACACATATGTCAGCTCCGCCCTGCCTCACAGGCGTGGTCCTCAGGTGTCACAGCAGTAAAAAATACCAACAGCCGTTGGCACACTGTTGGGTAATTGATGACCAGTCATTTCTTCCTCTAGCCTGGGACCCCTCAAGGGCAGGAACTGTGTGTGTCTTTCTCTTCCCACCCTCAGGGCCCCAGCATCGGATTTGCTGTGGGAGAACCTCAGTAAAAGTTTGTTTGGTAAAGGACTGAATGAGACACGTTTAAACAGAATGCCCAGGTGCCCAGCACAGGGCACGGCTGCTCTCAGCAGGGAGCGTTAAATGTATAGCTGGACCTCGAGTGATTAGGGTTCTTACTCTACGTGTTTATGCAACAAACATTCTATTTATGCAATTTTGAATGTATTGCATATTTATTTCATATCAAAGAGCATGTCAAACATGACCTAGCTTTGCCTTGATTACTCAGTCTTATTAGGGGCATCAGATATTCAACTTGACCTTGAGAGAGGATGATGCATACAGAGCTGTTCTTTTCACCCCCTGTGGCTCCGTGCTGTTGCTTTTTATAGCCAGTGTTTTCTAGTTTCTTCCTCAGAGAGGGCTGTTGCTCTCACTTCATGATGTGATCAGTTTGCTTGTCTCTACAGTTTCTGATCTTCTATGACCAGAAAACTAGAGAACTAAGATTTTTAAAAATTATGTACATAAAGAATCAAGAACAGACAGAGAACCCAAATGTATAGCCAGAAATAAAACCTAGTGTCTATAAGATGTTAATCTATGTATTATATGATAATATAAGCATCACACGTTAGTGACAAAAGGAAGAATTACTTAATAAAATGGTATTGGGAAAATGGGGTATAGTGGGGTGGGGGAGGGGATATGGTCCTCTTCTCACTTCACACTAAGCACTAAAATACGTTCCAATGAATCACATGATTAATTTTAAGAAAATAATTAAAAGCATGAAAATGTAGATGAATATCTAATCCAAGTTGAATGGAAAAGGACTTTCAAAACACAGAAACAGCTGTAGAAATCACACATGGCCAGGTCAGTTGACTTCACTACATAACAATTAACATCTATACTCCAAAGACAATCTTATACATAGACTTCACAAAAAATTAAACAAGCAAATTTGAAAACATGAATAAGATGAAGGCTCATATTCCTATAAAAGTTTACACAAACCGATAAAAATCACACTTGAATCAATAGAGTATAGATCATTAAGCCCGACCAGGTATTCTAGAGAAGAAAAAGATAATACAAATGACTAATAAATAATTGGAAAATGCATATCTTCTGTTTTTATAGTATGCAATCAAAGGAAATTTTTAAAATTAACACTCAAGGTTTGTAAGAGAGCATATATTGCAGATTGCAAGTGTAAATCAATCTAGACTTTATAGAAATTAATTTGACAGTCTATCAAGTGTCTTAAAATGATGTACCCTTTGATAAAGCAATTTGACTTTTACCAGTCTATCTATTGTGATAATCAGAAAATCAGACTGATTAAAGGTTAGAAACAACTTAAATGCCCAGTAATATGAGAAGGGTTAAATTAATTATAGAATGCCTATTGGATAGAATATTATAAAGCCTTAAAAAATGATGTCTTCAAAATGAGATTTTCAAATATAGGAAAATGTTTTATATAGAACATTAATGTTATATAAAACATGAATTATTTTATATAGCAATAAAGAAGAAATCAAATATGTAAAAGACTAGAAGGAATATATAGAAATGTTTGACAAATTATCAATTTATTATTGATTATTATAGATTAGTGGTTATTGGTGATTTGGGGTTTTACCTTCCTATGTTTTCATGGTAGACATTTGCTACATCAAACATGTGTACTATAATTGGAAAAAGCCACTTCTGTTTAAAAAAAACCAAACTCAACATCAACCTGGTGAATATTGATATGAGCCATTATCGTTATGGTTACTATCAGATCCTGTGGAACCACAGTCCGTCACTTGTCAAATTACAGCAGTTCAAATATGTGTTATCTTTTCTAGAGGACTCTGAACTCGTCCTCTGGCCTCACACATGAAATATTAAACTCAAAAACAAAAAAGTACATAACCAAGGGAAATAAGCACTAAGCAAGGATTGAAGAGCTCTCAGGAGGGAGGAGCTGGGCTTTAGTGGCGGCCATGCTTTAGGTGGTTTGTGGAGCTGGTGGAGCATTCACAGCCTTCCCGTGTTTCAGGGCAGATCTCCGAGTTCGTCAGCATCCCAGGTAAATCATCTTAGCTAACTACTCCTGTGTGAGAAATCGGTCCTTCACAGCGTGGGCGCTCACGCGTGTATTGTGTACAGAACAGAGTGGAGTAAATGTGTGTCTTGACTTGACATCTGTGTGTATTATCTGTGTGCTCTTCTTGTAGGCCGATCAAATGAAGAGGAAGAAACTTCTGATTCTTCGGTAGAGAAGCCGACTCGATCTAAACTCTACACAGAAACCTCAGGCGTCCATGGTGACTCATCTTACAGTTCAGGGATCATGGACACACAGAGTCTGGAGTCCAAAGCCGAAAGGATCGCCAGGTACAAGGCGGAGAGGAGAAGGCAGTTGGCGGAAAAATATGGGCTAAGTCTGGATTCTGAAGCCGACTCCGAATCAACATCTCGATACATCAAGTCCAGGAAGGAGCCTGATGCTGTGGAGAAAAGGGGAGGAAAAAGCGACCGCCAGGCCGAGTGGAGCCAGGAGCCGAGTTCTCTCTGCTCCAGGCCCGAGGGCGCGGGGCTCAGGGCGGGCGCGGCGGAATGCAGGGACTGTGCGGCCCGCGGGAGCCACGGCGTCGCCGGCGCCGAGGTGCTGCTCGGCGTGGAGAACCAGCGACGCGCCCAGGGGCAGAGCGCCGCCGCGGCGGAGAGCCCCCCGTGCTTCCCGTGCCCCGGGCCAGACGCCTCCGCCGGTGACGTGCCACGGTCCCCCAAGCAAGCGCGTGGCGCGCCCCTGTCCTCGCCGCGGCAGCCCGCCTCCCCGAGCCGCGCCGCTGGGGGCTCGCCGTTCCCCGCCGAGGCTCGGTCCAGGTAAGCGTTCGCGCGGCGCTGGCCGCCTGCAAGCCTTCTCTGCCGCCCCGTGACTTAGAGTCTGGGTGTTCTTGGCATTCTCTGGAGGTCTCAGCTCACTGCAGAAATAATCTGTGATTTTTTTTAATTTCCGCAATATCAAAACAGGTTCTACGGAAGCAGGAAGCCTCAGGTTCTTTTTTTTTTGTTTTTTTGGTATGTTCTCTTTAAAATTAATAAATCAGATGTCATGGGGGCACTCTCATGGAAGCCCCACTTCAGGACCCTTCTTACTGTGTTTCTCACCTGTCTTGAACAGTTGTCTTTTTCTCTGTTTTTTTGTAATCCTACCCAAGACTTTTTGACGATTGTTTTTGTTGCTGTGGTTGAGAATCACAAAGCAGAAGGACCCCCTCGTTGACCAGTGGAAGGGTCTCAGTTTAGGGTGCAGAAGTCTGACTGCAATATACACTGAATGTAACTGTAACATATAGTTATGTCAGTATATTAACACAACACCCCAAGGAAACAGCTGTGTATAAGAACACCTCATTAAAAAGATCAGCTGTTAAGAGAAATCACTGTGTAATAGGATGGACCAAAGACAAGAAGGGCTCCCATTCCGAAAAATCAGAAAAGGAATAAAATCAGAAATTCAAATGCCAGAAGAGAATATGTGTTTCTTTCTAAATTTAAATATTTAAATTTAATAAGTGTGATGACCATATTTAAAATGCAATTTATGCAATTTACACATCCTTCTTGAAGGTTTGGGGTGATTGTCTAGGCTGACTCTTAAGTGTGTTTTTCAGTTCAGACAAGCATTAGCTTTACAGGTGAATTGGGGAGGGATGAGAACCAAAGGTTCAGCAAATTTATTCTGGAAAAAACAAAAAGATGCTGGAAAATACCCCTGTTTATTTCACACTGGGTCAGAGCAGTAAATGTGGTCATCTTTAAAAGTGGCATTAATACATCTAAAACAGATCATTTTAGTTACTGCAGTTTATTGAGCCAAAGACCTGTCACTACTTACTTATCATCCACAATAAAATACTTAGAGATATTGGCTTCTAAGAGAATTAAATAGTATAGATCCTGAGATTGTATTTTGAGAGCCTTTGTTCAGCCTTTAGACTTAACTACTTGAAATTTAGGGACTGTGACCTGTTGTCTCATATTTTGAAATGAAACTGTTTTGGGGGAAATTCATATTTCATAGTAGAAACAGTGTTGGCTTAGTTACTCTATATCAAAACAAATTCTTCCATGTGCTTTGTGAGCAGGACAAAGAAACCTAACATTCCAATTTAGAAAGAAAATTAGAGACTTACGATTACATGGATTAAAAAATAATGAGGAATCTCATTTCTGGTTGCCATATTATGAAAACTGTTTAAGTTGTTACTATGGTATCTAGGTTAGCCATCTAGATCACATATAATAGATTCTCAGTGAGATTTTTTTTTTCTGATTTCCCTATCTTTTCTTTTTTTTTTTTTTTGTGAAGAAGATCAGCCATGAACTAACATCAGTGCTAATCCTCCTCTTTTTTGCTGAAGAAGACCGGCTCTGAGCTAACTTCGATTGCCAATCCTCCTCCTTTTTTTTTCCCCAAAGCCCCCCAGTAGATAGTTGTACATCATAGTTGCGCATCCTTCTAGTTGCCGCATGTGGGACGCGGCCTCAGCATGGCCGGAGAAGCGGTGCGTCGGTGCGCGCCCGGGATCCGAACCCGGGCCGCCAGTAGCGGAGTGCGTGCACTTAACCGCCAAGCCACGGGGCCGGCCCCCTCAGTGAGATTTTGAAGCAGTTGTAATAGTAATTAAAATTTTGTTGAGTATTCCTGGTAAAAAGATGGAATACTAAATAGTTTTATGTGTTAAAATCTTAATATTCAAAAATACATATAACTTAAGATCTTAAGAGCCGTTTCTTTATAGGTTATTTGAAGAGGCGTATTACCTAGAAGTCTTCATAAGCCTAGCCTTAGCCACACGGTGCCTTACTTTCACAAAGAAAGGCTTAAAAGAATTAAGAAATTGTGAAAGAGTTCTTGAGGAGGCACATACTTTATTTTTTTATAAGGCACACAATTCTATGACTGATAGGCAAAGAAACACAAATCGTTTCATATATATGTGTGTGTGTGTGTATATAGATATAAAATACTTGAGAATCATATTTACATTAAAAAGGATAGAAAATAATGTGTGACAAATATTTCATTAAAAAATAATTAAGACTTATTTTGTAATGACTCTAGTTGTTCAGCTTATAAAGATGGATTTAAAGTGGATTAACATTCTGCTAGAGGTCCTTTCTCTTAGAGTCAGGAAATTCAAGTGTCACAAAGTCACTGTTGTCTGATTTCCATTTGGGAGGAAGAAAGACAAAAAATACTTTATGTACTAAAATAATAACCAAAGAAACCTGCATGACCCAATAAGCATAAATGAAAATAAGATGTCATCTGATATGGAAATATGTAACGAAAAAGTTTAATAAGATTGGGGCCAGCCCCGTGGCCCAAGTGGTTAAGTGCACACCCTCTGCTGCGGCGGCCCAGGGTTCGCCGGTTCAGATCCCAGGCGCGCACCGACGCACTAGTTGTCAAGCCGTGCTGTGGCAGCGTCCCATATAAAGTGGAGGAAGATGCGCATGGATGTTAGCCCAGGGCCTGTCTTCCTCAGCAAAAGGAGGAGGATTGGCAGATGTTAGCTCAGGACCAATCTTCCTCACAAAAAAAAAAAGTTTAAGAAGATTAAGGAATGACAAAAAAATTATCTACAAATAACCAAATTTAATACCACATTTAATCGTGGATTTGTTCTATCATTGAAATGGAATGTTTTTCTCACTACTCTCCTATACTCTTTCATCCACCTAGTTCTGCCAGGTTGTTTGGCTATTCATCTCCGAATTAACTCATTCTCATTTCATCATTTCATTTTGTGCTGACTAGCAAAAGGCCGTTTTTGTTTCATTCATTAAATATGAATGCATCGCTCATGAATATACAATCAAAAGACTACCTATGGTGTCCTAAAAATTCAAATGTGAGCCAGATATCAAATGCATAGTTTTTGTATGTGCTCATGTAGACTAACACATGTATGCACAGAACAATCATTCGTTCTTATACTTCACTGTGCTACACTGTTGTCAATCATAAGCTCAGTAACAGTCTCTGGGGCAGTATTTAGCTTGTAATAAATCTATTTTAGAATTATTTAACATTCAGTTTATATGATAAAGAAGATGTTTATGTATGTATGTGTGTTACAAGCTCTTTAGCTCAGAAACACTGTTGCCTGGGAATCAGGTGAGCACACTGTTTTTAATCAAACTAAGAATACACATAGTAACAGAATAAAGCATACGACACCTCCCAGCCCCCATTCCCCAATCCTGCCAAGCCCCGTAAACTTGGAATTTCAGAAACAAGTGTTTTTTGGAGAAGGTGGTGTTACTGATATGAACCATTCTTTGTTGATTCAGCAACTGTGAATTTTAGAATAAAATTCAGAGATCTGGGACCTCTGGATTATGCAAATTAAAAAAAAATCTGAGCTCCTGCTACTACTGCTAGAAATCCTGAATTCAAGATTCTTGTTGAATTTGCTGCATTGCGCGTATCTTATTTTCTAAAAAAACCAAAATGCACCATACTGGTTCCTTCTGTGAGTGGAGAAACACACCACAGCTGCTGCTTTCCCCAGCGTCAGCTGTCGCTCCCTGTTCTCAGTCAACTACGCGCCTGGGAGAGAGGAGAATTACACCTAATTCCCTACTGGTGATCCATTCTAGAAAACCCTGGTTCATTTGTTTTTTTATTACTCTGCTGCAGTCCTCACCACTCCTTCTCCCACTTAGCAGATTTTATCATTAGTGGCCGGAAAATGATTGTGGCGGCTTCCTGCAGAGCTGACACTGAAATTTGACCTGGGGAGAGCTGCCCTGGGTAAATCACGGTTTGGACAGGGCTCCCCGTGATGCCAGAGAGCTGTGGATTGGCTCAGAAAGATAGACCAGTGCATCCTCCAGAATGAACTTTTTCTGCATCACTGTGACATGCAGACTTAGCCAACTAGGAAGGAAAGGAAGGGGCTTATGCTGTGCTCTTATAGTTTAATTCTGATTGCATTTGCTTGTCTCCCAATGAGAGGTTTGAGTCTAAAAACCCTCTGCAGAGGCTCAAGCTCACTGTTTTAGTTGTTAATTGTCTGCTGACCTGCACTGATAGAAATGTCCACCAGCGAGTGATGCGGAGGGGGATGACTGCTCCCAGACCATCGGCAGTCCTGTCTCAGCTCCCATCTGTCCCATGGCAGGGAGGTTGTCTAACACACCCTCCATGTTAGGGCAGAATGTCGTGGAAAACATAGATCTCTGAGGATCCACTCTCTAAAGGAGAGACCTCTAGGTACCCCCACAGATTTGTTCCAATATTGGCATGGAATCATTTCCACATATCAGTCCCTGTATCCTCATACATCTACTCTCCTCACTCTGCTCTATGCCTTTGGGCTGTTCATGTCTGATTAACTCATTCCCATTTTTTTTTCCTTTCTCACTGGCAAGCATGAATTTCAGTTCATTGAATTAAATATGAATATGTCACCCAAAATACTTGCTACTATGTCCTAAAAATTCAAATGTCTGCCAGAGTCTAAATGCAACATTCTGCCTGTGAGCGTGTGCCTTTGCACGTTAATACACGGTTGTGCGTATAAACAAAGCCATCACTAGCAGTTTTTCCAAACAAGCAACTTTAAGCAAATAAACTCTTAATTTTAATGAGAGGCTGAAGTTCATGGCCATTCTTCTTAAACTGAATAATAATGTTTTATAATTAGAAGCTACTATATAATTGGAGCTGGACACCCACAAGGTGAAGCTAATTTTCCTGTGCTGGATCTGGCTTCGTTTTGGTAGCAGGAGGCAATTTTTAGTCTATTGTCTCTTAGGGGTATAGAGAGCTAAAGCATGTCATTGTATACTTAGGGGTACAAACGAAGAGCAACTGCTGTCCTCTGGGGCAACTTACGGTGACTTCTTTCCTGGCAATACAATTCTCTGCCAGTAACCATATAGCCCTCTCCCAAGGGAGGTCACTTCTGCCATATGGAGAGTTGCTCACCCCAAGACTCCACAAAATAGATACTTGATGTCAGAGAATTTTAAATTCTTAGAACAAGAAGTAACCCTGGAGATTATTTAGTTTAAAAATCTATTTTATACATGAAAAAACTAAAGGTGAAAGAACCTAAGTAACTGAATTAAGACCATATAGCTACTTTGATGAAACCGAGTCCATTATCCATATGCTTTCATTCATTCATTCAGGTTCTCTGGATCCATCAGAGTTCTTTCCATTACACTCTGCTCTTGTTATTTTTATCAGTTCTATTTTCCATCATAGTGGAAAAGAGAGTCTGC
Organism: Diceros bicornis minor; assembly: GCF_020826845.1. Taxonomy (NCBI): domain Eukaryota; kingdom Metazoa; phylum Chordata; class Mammalia; order Perissodactyla; family Rhinocerotidae; genus Diceros; species Diceros bicornis. The sequence goes on from NC_080775.1 coordinate 29,031,590, forward strand.
TGTTTTTGCCTTTTGAAGGTTAGAAATTTTAGGAAAGATGATCAGAGGTGTTATAGAAACAGTTTATATGGATTTACATGAGGTATTTAAAAGCCTTATCCTCATAAACAAAATGAAAACTTGTAGTCTAGGAGGATTCAAACTCAGTAGGCATCCATCTGTCTATCCATACCTCATAGGTATTGATTTATGGGTTAATTTCAACTCTAAGGTAGTTTAGCTAATCATTGAAGAAAATTAAATTGAGCCTTCTGTGTGCCAGGCACTGTGCTCTTAGAGGGGCATATCATTAAAAAAGAAAAAAAGTGTGGGAAATAACTACACCACAATGGGGTAAATAAGGTTCTAGAGACCAAAGTTGGGTGCCATGGGAATACCAAGATGGTGTATTAATTTTTCCCCCTTGGAGAAATGGTCATAGTTGAACCAAGTCCTTAATGATGTGGTGAGTTTGCTGGACATGCAGGGGAAGCTGCTCTAGGCTAGAAGGCACAGACGTCCAATGTAGACCTAGAAGGAGAGGGGCAGCATGAGGCTGAGAGCCAGGTGGGAACCAATCACGAGCACCTTGGAGGACACGACAAGGCATTTGGCCTTTGCTTTGTGGAAAATGGGAAGTGCCTGAAGGATTTTAAAGCAAGAATGATTAATTATGTATTTTAGAAAGCTCCGTCTGGAGGAGTGTGGAGAGTTGGTCTGAAAGAGAATTGATTCCAGTCAGGATGGCCACTGACCTGGTGTTGCAGTTACCCAAGCAAGAGATAATGAAGTCTCTGGTTCCAAGTTGGTCTTTGTCATTAACTTGGTCCTATTTGCCATTTCATTAGCTAATCTGGAAGATGTCGATGATGTGATCAGATTTCTGGAGGAGAGAGTGTAAATAAGTTTGATGATAGAAAGAAAGAGAATGGGGAGAGAGGGATAGAGGAATGGAGGGAGAATGAAGATGAGAAGGAGGGCAAGAGAGAGAGAGAAGAGAGAAGTGGAGCATGGAGGCAAGAGAGCACATGTCCCTGCAATAATGGTTGGAAACTAACAAGATGAAATTTAATAAAGTCCTGTATTTAGAGGGGAAAAGAATCAGTGTACAAGTTCAGGATTGGGGAAACTTGATTTAACAGCAGTTCGTGGGAAACAGACCTGGGAGTTTTAGATGACAGCAAGTTCTTTATATGACTGCCAAAACGGCGAGTCCAATCTTGGGGCACTTTATTGAAAGTGGACTGTCAGTGGCACAGGTAGTCCTGGTCCACCTGTGTTCTGCAGTGGTCAGATTACGTTTGGGTATCTCCTCCTAATTGAGCTGGTGACAAATGAGAACATGTCCAGAGAGTCTACCTTCCCATCTGCCCTGCCTTCTTGACCTTTCCAAGGTTTTATAAACTTCTCCCTGTCTTAATGGAAGCGAGAATCATGTTTGGAGTCTCCTACACATTCTGTGGTGCTTGGACTCTCAAACCAGTCTGTTCTTCTCACTATCAGATTGTCATCTTCCCAGTGCAGTTATAAAGCTGACGCTTGGCTTGGCATCAGGAGCCCTAATGTTATCAGTCTGGCTCTGGTTAATGATGGTTCTGCCAAAAGGGAAAAGAGGAGAAGGAGATCATGAATGAGGTGTCTCACAAATACAACCTCACGGCACCTCTTGTTGTAGGAAGAAGGACATTTTAGTGACCAACACCCTGCAACAAGGCTGACATACCCAGAAAAGGATTTTCGCAATTTTGTCCGGATTCCCCCAAGCATGGCGCCATGAATTTGGTATTATGCCAATCTGTAAGATTGGTGAGGAAGATCTCAATGAGAGTGTTACTTTAGTAGAAGTAGATACGAGAGGAGTAGATACCGTGTCTCAGTCGTTTTCAGATCTCCCTCCCTGCCACTGCCCAGCATCTAGCACATACCAGGTAGCTCAGTGTCATTTTTGAATGAATGTTCTGCTGCTTTCCATGTTTTCTTAAAGTGTCACCAAACTATAGCAATGCTACTTGAAATAGCCAATCTGCAGACTGTCGGTCAGTCCACAACCTATGATGGACTCGCACCTGCGTGTAAGTCGTGGGTCATTTCCTTCATCAAGAAAGTCACGCCGTGAACAAGATGTCAGCTGAATTAAACAACACGCTGAGTGATGTTGCTCATTTTCCTTCTGGTGCAAGGCTTTTTATCTCATCATGGACCAGTGACACCCATCAGCAGAACACACTTTGAGTGGCGCTTGTTTATACTGCAAGGCTCTTTTCACTTTGTCTGAGGTTGGAATTCTTGTATGTGGTCTTGAGTCAGTGTGCTCATAAATATTATTGAACTGTGAGTGGGAATCATGGTAAGCAAAAAAGGCTGATTCTATGCTGGCCTCATGACTAAGGCAGGGGTCCCTGGATTACTTTGTTTTAGGAGGAGTGGTTAGAATCCCAGCAGGAGACATGGAAATCCACTTGTAGCTGGGAGCTGGAAACTCATTCCACTTTGGGAGGCCCACCACATACTGTCCTCAGATTCCAGCACTTGCTCCAACAGTTCTGTCTGTCCGCATGTGCCTTCTGCCATCTCCCTTTCTTGGCTGAGGTCGCAGTGTTTAGGCATTCAGCGCTGAGATTAGCTCGGAGGGAGACTGGAAGAAATTGGTTATCTCACATATTTATCCTGCTTCTGCCCCAAGAAGTCTCTGCATTTCTGTCCTTTCATTACTCAAGAAGTCCTCACTCTATTTTCCAACAGTGTTGTATTTTTTAATTGAGGTATAATTTACGTCAAAATGCACATAATTTTAAGGATGCAGGTTGGAGGGCTTTGGGAAATGTATAACCATTACCCTAGGTGAGATAGAAAACGGTTCCATCACCGCTGTGCCTCTGTCCGCCAAAAGATTCTTGACTCCCTTTGTGAGGACCTGACTTAGCTGTTGTAGCCTGACAGTATCACTCACATACTCATTATGTTGTATAAACTAGTCCTTCCCACTGTTAATTTTTTACCAAGCCTTAATTATTAAAAATAGTTAAGCATAACATTAAGGAATGCTACATAAAATAACAGCATCCATGCAAGATTTAAAGAAATAAAGAGAAAAAATCCTGAGACATCATTGCCACGATTCGGATGTGGTCTCTTTTTTGTTCATATTTTTTAAAATTCACTTGCTTTTATACTACTTCAAAACAGTGCCCCCTAGGGCACCATTTTAAATTTTTTACTTTTATGAAATATTTTTGTACTGTTATGAAATGGTATCTTTTTTAATCTGAAATAATTTTGTACTTTTATGAAGTAAATTTTGTACTGTTATGAAATGATGTATTTTTAAATGCGAGTTTGGGCGTCCCTTAGCCACTGCACAGTATTATAATCAGGCTGTACTCTGTGGTGGAAAACTGGGTCTAAAGAACTTCCATTATGTTCCATAGTTTGGGGCTGCCTGTGAATTAGCCAGATGAGTTCTGTACTTTGATTCACCATTTTTGGGAGCCAAGGCATGCTTTTAATCAGCTTTCCAAAGGAAGAATTTGGCTTCCCAGCAATGTAAACACTTAAAGTGACCACTCTGAAATCTTCTCAGTTCTTTCCTCAGATTTCTCAGTCTCTTTGGGCTTTGGGGGAGAAAATTTGAAGGAAAGAAAGAAAAAAGATACAAAATAGGAATTGACTGTGTGTGGTCCACATTTTATTTATTTTTCATTTATTATTTACTTTTTTTGTTTTTAAAGAACAAAAAACGATATTTGAATTTAAGAATCCCATTATTTGCACTAAACGTCTATGTCAAAGTAAATTCCTTCACTGTGACTATTATCTAGGTCAATTATGAAGGTAGGCTGAATTAGTTTTTAGAAGTTTTTTTTAATATTATTTTTATTGAGATACAGTTTACACGCAGTAAAATTCACCCTTTTTAGTGTACAATTCTATAAACTTTGACAAGTAAGTAAAGTTGTGTAACTATCACTGCAACAAGATGTGGAACAGTTCCATCAGCCCAGAAGATTCTCTTGTGCAGCTTTTGATCGACGACCACCAAACACCACCAGGCCCTGCCAACCAGTAATCTGCTTTCTGCACTATAGCTTCAGATTTTTTAACATGTAAAATCAAATTCCTTGAATATTTTGTTTTTGTCAATTCGAAAGAAGTTATGTAAGATTTTGATAAAATTGTTCTTTAAAATCATAGGAGAAATGTTAATGTCGACTGTTTATAACGTTCTCAAGAAAGAAATCCATCTTAAGTGGTTATGATTTAAATTTACAAGGTAGTTTATACAGAGTTGATTTTTTGTGTGTGTGTGTGTGTGTGTGTGTGTGAGGAGGACCAGCCCTCAGCTAACATCCAATGCTAATCCTCCTCTTTTTTTTGCTGAGGAAGTCTGGCCCTGGGCCAACATCCGTGCCCATCTTCCTCTACTTTATATGGGACGCCACCACAGCACGGCTTAACAAGTGGTGCGTAGGTGCGTGCCCGGGATCCGAACCGGCGAACCCAGGGCTGCTGCAGCGGAGCGCACACTTAACCGCTTGTGCCAACGGGCTGGCCCCCCCAGAGTTGATTCTTAGTTTCAGACTTCGTAGTGAATACTCAGGACACAAGGAAGTCAGGTATGCGTGCCAAAATTATTTTCTCTGACGCTGGCATTACACGTGTCATAGCCAACACAGGAATATTTATTGGTGAACAGTTAATAGTTAGCTGTTGTGATGTTGAGTCTGCAAAGTGCCCATGAAAGTGGGAATTAGGTTTCATGAATTAGGTGTCATGTCACATTATCATTTTGTTGTGCTGGAGGAGGTGAGCCAGCTGAGAGATCAGTTCAGCTGAAATATTCCCTCAGTCCTCAGAGTATTTATAATTCCTCCCTCATAACATCCAGTATCATCTGTTCTGAGTTCATTCCTCTCGTGAATTTTCTCATTTCCAAATAGTTATTCTTACACTTGTCTTCTACTATAGATTGCTTTGGTGGGGGCAGGAGACAAGGTTTCACCCACCTTGCCATGTCTAGGCCCCAGCGTCCCCCTCCCACCCTCATCCCCACCTCACCTCAGCAGTGAGTGCCCTCTGAGCTAAATTATCTTCACTGCCGGACTCCTTTGATTTCATGTTGTACATTGGGAGAAACAGAGGAAGAAGGTGATTGGGTTTTGCAGGATTTACAGGTAACTGGGTGGCTCTCTGCTGGAGGTCAACAGGCACAGCTGAGAGCAACATCTGGTGAGGGTTGTGGGCGTGACCAGGAAGCCTTTGGTGGCTTCCTTGCTTAGCCCTCGAGCACGTGAACACTAACATCCCAACTACATCATTACTCACTCAAGCCAGGGAGGCATTACTCATTCAGTACTCATTCATTTTCCAGAATTCAGAAGCCTATAGTTCTGGAGGAGAAGACATAGGCTTGGGGGGTCCCACAGCATTGGGTTCAAACCCCATCCTTTCATTAACCAGCTTGTGGTCTTGGACAGTTAATTTTTTTTTTGCACCTTCCGTTCTTCATCTATGAAATGAAGATAAGAATACCTGGGGGAGCTGTTGTAGAGATTGTCATTCAACAGTTGATCCATTCCACAAAGATTTATTGAGACCTGCTATTTGCCACACACTGTTCTGAGTGCTGATGGTGCAACAGTCTCTTCTCTCAGGAAGCTTATATATCCTGGTGAGGGAAGAGAGACAAAAAACAAATAAATGTGTAACGAGACAGGTGTGATAAGTGATATGAAGAAAATTCAAGCAATTCAGTGAAGGTGAAAAGAGAACACTGGGGGTTGCTATTTGGTATAAAGTGGTTAGGAAAGTCTCTCTGCTAAGATAATAGTTGAGCAGAAACCTAATAAAGTGAGGCAGCATTCCTGGGAGAATGCATCTCAGGCAGAAATAGCCCCTGCAAAGGCCTGAGTAGATACTGTGTGGAGTGTCTGAGGCAGCCCCCAGTCACTAGGGAGGAAGGCGCATTGGGTTTGGGGCGGTGAGGTAAGGGTGAGGTTGGGAGAGAGGAGGGGTAGGCAGGTCGGGGAGCTGCCTGTAGCCCATGGTGAGGGCTTTGGGTTTTGCTCTCGATGCTGTGTGGAGCCATATAAGGGTTTCAAAAAGAGCGGTGACCAATCTGCCTTCCTGACTGCTAAGCTGAAAATGGGTTGTAGGTGGGCAAGGATGAAAACAGGTAGAGTAATTAGGAGGTCATCTCAATAGTCTAGGTGAGAGATGGTGGTGGCTTGAACTAGAAAGATAGCAGCAGAGGCAATGAGAAGAGGTTATGTTTAGAAGGTAACCAGTAGAATTTGATGGACTTAGATGTGGGGTATGAAAGAAACAGACGAGTCAATGGTGAATCTCAACTTTTTGGCCAGAGCAACCCAAAACAGGGAGTTGCCATTTGCTGAAATAGGGAAGATTCCAGTACAAGTTGAGTTTGGAGGGAAATCAAGAGTTCATTTTTTGGACATATGAAATTTAAGATGTCTGTCAGATGTCTAAATAGAAATGTCAAGTAGCCAGTTGCATCCAAGAGTCTGAGTTCAAAGGAGAGAAACATTGGAAGATCGTCAGCATGGAAGTGAAAGCTGCGTGAGATCATCAAGGCCTTGATTGTTGGTGGAGGAGGAAAGGAGACAGAGCTGTGGGGCCCCCAAGCTTTAGAGGTGCAGATGGTGAGGAGGAATCATCAAAAGTGGCTGATGAGTGAGACAGGAGGGAGTAATCACTTGTGTCAAACACTGCTAGTAGGTGAGTAAGAGAAGGACTGAGAAATGACCATATTCTGCTTCATAGCGGATATGAAGTGCCTGGGACAACCTTGTGAACAATAAGTGTTTAATTAAATTTAAGTGTCTTCCCACCCCCGTCTCTTTATTTTCTGGTTTTGATGGCAGAAAACTTCACCCAAATAAGTGCCTTAGCCAACCTCAAGGATCCTAAAAGCCTTACTTTGAGAAATACTGTTCTAAATCACTCCTGCTATAAATTTACTTAAGACAAACTCAGGCCCTCCTGGTGAGGCTGGACCCACGTTCCTTAAAATCACGTGACTTCTGAATTGGAACTCGATATGTATCATCTCTTTAAAATACAAAAACAGTAACTCATAAACTTGCAGCCGTATGTTGTCTATGAAGAAGAAAGAAGAGGAAGAGACCAGCATTTTGAAGGGCTTGCTGTGTTCTTGGCACGATGCCTTCACATATGTTTGTTTACTTCTCATTACATTTGTATTCATTATATATGAAAATTTTGAGTATTGTCTACCATGGTAGCAGTTATTTGTTTTTTTGGCTAGTTCCATACCTATGTTGCAATGAATAAATGGAGCCCAGCAAGTCCCCCAGTGTCTGTGTATGATTTTCATTTTGCAAATGCTGACTAGACATATTCTTAAACAAGCCTCTGGTAATTTTTTATGGTGATGCTGATCAGATTTTAGTCTTATCAATGAAGGTCATGTTCAGAAAGTTGTATAGCACTTCACAGTTTACAAAGTACTCTATTATACAAAGAGCATCTTAAAATAACTCTGTGAGGTAGGCATGTTAGTTACAGTCATGCGTCGCTTAACAACGAGGATACGTTCTGAGAAATGCGTCTTTAGGCAATCTCATCGTTGTGTGAACATCATAGAGTGTACTAACACAACCCTAGATGGTATGTGTTACCCTATGACACACCTAGGCTTTTTGGTACTAATCTTATGGGACCACCATCATATATGTGGTCCATTGTTGACCAAAACATCATTATGTGGTGCATGACTGTATATTAACTTGATGGTTTTCAAAAGCAAATATCCGTTGTTCCATCTTCTCTCGCTGTATCCTGTGCTACGTTGATTGCCTCCTTTCTTAGCTGCAGCTCATATGCTAAACTATTCCTATGTTTAAATAAGCGTTGAGAAATTAGACCCTTCATAGTTCGAAATAAAATGGCTTTCCACACATCTGGATTTTTTATTTGCTATAAGCTAAATAGCTGTACTGCTGGGGATAGGGAGGTGGGGTGATACATTTGGATGTAGAAAGATGGGGGGATGTTACTGGAGAAATAGGTCCAAGCCTAGACGGTGACAGACTTCAGTGGTCACAGCAAAATGTACAGTAGTGGTGACAGACAGGTGCCTGCCAGCTTGAACTAAAACTCAAACTAAAATGATTTTAGAAAATTAAGATAAGTTTATTATAATTATCATTCTATTCTTTTGGAAATTGTTTTCAGCTAAAATGTGCTTCCAGCGTGGTTTTGAAGAACTCTTGCAAATAGGTTGGTAAGGTTTTGAGCTGGTAAACATTTTAACTAGCGTGTAGAATTTCCATTTGTTCTTTCTACATTGTAAGAGGATACAGGTGCATAGCTTGACTATTCCTCCTGTGTCTTGTTTTCCATAGTTACCACAAGGTTTTCCTTGTCTATGGTTTTTCTCTAAAATATTTTCAGCCTGGCATAATTACTTTGTCACATTCGACCTTGCATTATATTCGATTGTGCGTTGAGAAATGAATGCGTAAGTCATATATTATCTTGCCTACCATGTTGTGAGTTTTTTAATGGCTGGGATGATGTCTGATTCCTCTTTGTTACTTCTCAGAGCATAGCTCAGTGCTTTGTACAGTCATGCGTTGCTTAAGGACAGTGATACCTCCTGAGAAATGTGTCGTTAGGTGATTTCGTTGTGCGAACATCATAGCAAACATCATTACACAAATCTAGATGGTACAGCCTACTACGCATCTAGGCTGTATGGTACTAATCTTATGGGACCACTGTTGTGTATGTGGTCAGTCGTTGACCACAACATTGTTATGCAGTGCATGACTGTACATAGTGGGAACTCAATAAACATTTGTTGAATGAGCCTGAAGTAGTATTGGTAATTGTCCTGTTGGTTGCATTATTCAGTGATAAATATAAAAGGAAAATGTTTAATAGCAGTTAAAGATATGATCTTAATGAATTTCTTTTTATTTCCTTTATTTTATATGTATTATTTTGCATGGACACTATGTTTATATTTGCCTGTTTACCAATGTGCCTTAACAAAACTTATGGACAATAAGTTGCCTTATATTTTTAATCCAACTTCTTACAAGAAAATTGTCTGGGCAGAGTGTGACTATAACAGACTCCTAAATACTTTCAAATTACTTGAAAAACACTTTATTTGGTGGCTTTAGACGTATTTATTTCTCTCTCTTGATTTTAGTAGTGAGCCAAATATTCTGGAAATTACATGAAATGAATATAAACCCCATGGCAAAATGTGCTTATACATTTTCAAAAGCCAGAATTATTCTTTACTTAACAAAAATCAGCCTGTAGTTTTTAGATTACAATTACATCTGTGTATATGTTGACATTTTAATAAAAAGTATCTGAAGTTGTGTTTCTTGTACGTGATAGTACAGGGAAACCCAAACATGAGTGGTTTCTCCAGAAAGATTCCGAAGGGGACACACCTTCGCTTATCAACTGGCCTTCCAGGTATATCCCAAGTTGAATCCCTTGGCTTATGTTGAGTGAGTGCTCTCTACCCACTGACCTGCCTTGCTGTTCCACACATTAGCCAGATGCTAACTCTCCTCCTTTTAATGGCTGTGCACTTGAAAGTCACACGTTCAGAAAGGGACCGCTGAAAGTTACTTTCTCCTCATTTGCTTTTCTCCTGCAATAGCCCTAATTCCTGCTAATAGTATTTCTCCTCACTCTTCTTTTTTCCTCTTGTTGAAAATCTTTTGATCACACCACTTGCCTTTCTCCTTTCTCATCAACTCTACTGCCAGGTAGGGGCGGGAGTGAGGACTGAACCGGCCCCTCTGGGTTCCTGTCCTTTGAGTCAGACTAACCAGCTGGTGTCCCATCTTGTCCACACGCCCCTCCACCCAGCACTTCTAGTCTCCTTCTTTTCATGTCTCCTCATCTCTAAACCAATAGTTAATTTTCAACAGTTATATTTAGGGCATGTGGTTTTAAAAGCAGACAAAAACCTCTATCATTTCATTTTTAAGGTTGGGGGCAGGGAGAGGCGGAAGCAGTAAGAATGAATAAGTCATTGGCAGGACAAAGCACCCATATATTGAGTTTCTAACAGTCACTTTGTTCTTGGCTGAGGACAACATTCAGATTGTCTCTGATTAGAAGGACACATTCCACAGGAGAACTTAAACCGCATTTCAGTCTTCTTTTGATTAACAAAGCTTATAAATATGAAAGCCTCCAACACTGGCTAGTCTCTGGGAAAAATAACAACTCAGAATGCTTTTTTTCCCCTGAACTGTTCATGATGACTGCCTTTTATGTGTGTCTTTGAGTTTTCTTTAATGAAATATGCATAGATATCCTTCATTTTACATGGAAAAACTTGCAGGAGTTTATATCAAATTTAGCAAGGTGCCTTTGACATTTAAGGAAAGAGTCTCTTTCAAAAATATATATCATAAATAATTGTTTTTGCTGACTAATCTCAAGAAAATGGATGGTTTACATTCTCTAAGAAATCACTTTTCCTATTCCAAAAGCATTTTTTACTTTTTAAAGATTATCCTGAGTCAGTAATCCACTCTTAAACAGCTTGAATGATTTCTCCTTTCTCGCCATATGGTATTTCAAAAAGTGAAAATAAGAACTAGCTAGCACTAAAATGTTTACTCTTTGCTAAGTGGTAAGCCATGTGCTTTGCAAACATCACATTTTGTCACTATTATTTCCATTTAAAAAGTAGAGCAACTGAGGCCGGTAAGTTGCCCGAGACCACACAGCTAGAACTGGCTGAGCCAGGCTTTGATCAGAGGTCTCTTGGGACCCCACAGCCGGAGCTCTTGGCTATTTTGCTAGTGCAGTAATAGAAAAAGGTCTGTAGCTTTTAAAATGGATTTCAGTTTTGCTCTCAGATATTTAAATAGCTCTAGAAACAACAGAGCAATCTCCTTTTTGATTAGTTTTCAACTAAGGGCCTAACAGCAATTCCAGAGGGGAGAAAATGTTCAGGTCATGAATTCTCTCAACAAATATCTTTCTCTAACATTCTTCTTGGTGCTACAATTGTTAGTGGTGATGATGTTCACATTGGTCACATGTCTTACAAATGAATGAATGTCATCTGCACTGCATGAAAAAGCTTGTGAATGTTTACTTGAGTGCTTGAAAAGAGGTGATTGTTGTGTCTTGAGCTCAATGAAAAAATAATCACGAATGCTCTTACATTTCCAGGAGACAGTGAAATTACATTTGGTCACTGGGTGTATATGTACCTGGAAACTACCCCCACAGCCCATATACAAGGCTAGTACGTGTGGAAAGCTTACCGATTCACAGCAACGGCCTCAGGGTGCCCTCCTGCATACTGTTGCTGTCTATTAGTGAATTTTCCTATGGCTTCTGGGTGGTCATTAAGTCAGAAGGCATCTATTGTCTCCCAGGATAGCATCCGACCCCTCTCGGCTTGGTGGAGGGTAGAGTTAGTTTTGTACCACACTGGCATAACGTATGCACACTCGGAAACTCAGCTCAAAATCATTCATCTAGCAAGCAGTGGGTTTCTGATATTAACCACCAAAAATGCTTTTTCACAAGTGCTTCTCTCTTTGGGTTGATTTCCATTCACTGGTAATCTGTGATCCACGTATGCTTTCTTTCCATTGACCAGTTACCTCACCATGCAACTTAAATCCTTTTTCTTTCTTAAAGAGTTAAAGTTAGAGAAAAATTGGTGAAAGAGGAGAGTGCTCGCAGCAGCCCTGAACTTGCCTCAGAGTCCTTAACTCAGAGGAGACATCAGCCAGCCCATTACCTGTCCTTTCAGTCAGAAAACTCGGCCTTTGATAGGGTCTCGAGCAAGGCAGCCAGCTCCGCACGACAGCCGATCCGTGGCTATGTCCAGCCGGCAGACCCCGTTCACACTGCCAAGCTGGTGACCTCAGAAACCCCAGAAAATGAATCTGAGTGCAGCTGGGGGGGATCAGCCACTCAGAATGTCCTACAGCCTCCCACCTTGAAGGTTCTAGAAGATGAGAGAAGAGATACCCCAGTTCTCCATATTTGTGAATCAAAAGCAGAAGAAGATGTGCTCTTCACCGAAGCTCTCGAGAAAAGCAAGAAAACACCTTTGGCTTTGGAGGATCGTGGGCTCGCTAGAAGCCACGAAGACCCCTCTAGAAATGAGGACTTTGGTAAGCCAGCTGTTAGCACAATCACCTTAGAACCTCAGAAGGAACTAGCAAGTCTGCCACACCCACCTCAAGCCCAGCACCAGCCCACTGAGAGAATCGGCAGGAGCGAAATGGTTTTGTATGTTCAGAGCGAGCCTGTGTCCCAGGATGCCAGGGTGACAGGTCACAAAAAGGAAGCATCCACGAGGAAGCACAAGGTCCTCACCCGCTCCCTGTCTGACTACACCGGCCCCCCTCAGCTCCAGGCCCTGAAATGTAAGGACCCGGCTTCAAAGCGAGAGCCAGAGCCGCAGAGTTCCAAAACGGAGGGGCTGCACACAGAAGTTGGCGTGCTGGACACAAAGGTCTCTGTCGCCCAGCTCCGAAATGCATTTCTGGAATCTGCCAGTGCCAGCAAGAAACCCGAACTGTAGGTGATGTTTCAAACGTCCTTCCGATGTGTCACTTGCACGTCCTTGGCAGAATTGTTCACTTCTCAACCTGTGTTGTGTCCCGCACTGAGTCGTATTAGCTTAGCTCACCAGTGTGTGCAGAGCAGACCATACAGGAAATGGCTCAAAACTACCATTCTGCTTCCGCCTACTAATGGGGAGCTCAGTACTGGGTCGCTAGAGTGTTCCACGTCCTTTACGTGCATGGTAGAGGCATGCAGTGGGATTGGCGGTGTCTGTGCCTTGACTCACTGAGATGCATAAACCTTTGCTTTGTTCTCTCTCTCTGTCTCCCCGTTTCTCTTCTGTATTCTCTCTCTCTCTCGATGATTCTAAAAGCCAACCACGGGTTGAGAGGTCAACCGAAGGAGTTGGCTTGCCTACCAGTGTGGAACGGGAGAGAGGGTCCCGGAAGCCAAGACGCTATTTTTCTCCTGGTGAAAGTAGAAAAACTTCTGAGAGATTTAGAACTCAACCTATAACCTCAGCAGAACGAAAGGAATCGGATAGGTAGGCATGCGTGTGCGTAGTTACGTAGTCTAGGAACGTAAAAGAAATCGTGCGGGATTTTTACCACAGCAGCGGTCCTGATGCTGTCTAAATGGGATGTGATGATTCCTTAATTCTTCTATCTAATCTATAAGGGTTATTTATTTGGCTGGTATAAATGTATTTTTAAATGCATTACATGACAACAGTATCACAGTACATGGTTTTAAATGGCATTCAGATGGTCAGAAGTAAGAAACGTTCTTTTTCTTCATTTAATGTTATTAATTTTTTATACCCTTGTTAAATTAGAATCCAAATTGAGTATTCACCAGATTTTACATATTCATTTTATAAATGTCTGCCTACTTCTTGTATTTGAGTTTTATATTATCATATGTTTATGCCTAGAAATGATAAGGTTTGTCTAAAAAATTATGAGGTGTGTTTAATAAGTCATACTTGATCCTGGTTTGTCTCCACAAGGTATGCACTTGGCTGGGTTGTGTGCACATGTACTCCAGCGTCCATTAACAACTGTATGTGCGTATTCACAACTAGAACTGCTACCAGGAGGATATTCTTTAAGAGAGTATAATTGCATTTTAATTTTACTTTTAATATGACGTTTTATTTGAATCTTCTCCCACCAGCTAATTTTTTGTTATTATTATTTGCTAATGTCTTTCCTAGGTCTACATCTACTTCAGAAATGCCAACTGCTGAGGGCAAGTATCTCTTTTCCTTTTTCTTCTTCTTTATCATCTCATCCAGATCAGATTTAAATAATAAGATTTTTGCTTTTTAAAAGAATGAGATTATGGTGCATATCAATTTCTTACTTTACTGCAGGTTTTCCTTCTGTGAACATAATAAAACCTAGTTGAGATTTTTGGATGAGCTTTCCCTTATTTTTGAGCGAGTTAGAGAATTGCAGAGTGAGCAATATTAAAACAACTGATTTGAACTGAAGAAGCAGATTTTTGTTGTTACTGTTGCTATTTAACAATTAAGAAGAGAAATTCCTTCCATAAAATCTATTTTTATTTTTATTTTTATTTTTATTTGCTGGGAAAGAGTTGCCCTGAGCTAACATCTGTTGCCAATCTTTCTGTCTCTCTTTTTTTGCCCTCCTCAAAGTCCCAGTACATAGTTGTATATTCTAGTTGTAGATCCTTCTAGTTCTTCTCTGTGAGCTGCCACCACAACATGGCTACTGACAGACGAGTGGTGTGGTTCCATGCCCAGGAACCAGACCTGGGCTGCTCAAGTGGAGCGTGCTGAACTTTAACCACTAGTTCATCAGGGCTGGTTCCATAAAATCTATTTTTAAATTTCAATTCGTTAACTATTATAGTAGAAAATTACTGTCCAGACAGAGTTTTGTTTGGTTGTGTTTTTTTTTTTTTGTGAGGAGGACCAGCCCTGAGCTAACATCCAATGCCGATCCTCCTCTTTTTTGCTGAGGAAGACTGGCCCTGGGCTAACATCCATGCCCATCTTCCTCCACTTTATATGGGACGCTGCCACAGCATGGCTTAACAAGCGGTGCTTTGGTGCGCACCCGGGATCCGAACCGGCGAACCCTGGGCCGCCACAGCGGAACGTGCGCACTTAACCGCTTGCGCCACCGGGCTGGCCCCTGTTTGGTTGTGTTTTAATTGCAATGGAACTTAGCACCTTTTAACTGAACAGAAGAATGGGCTCCCCACAAGGGGAAAGTATTGCCAATTGTAATTTTTAGTATATCTTTTCTTCTATTCGAAGAATTTCCGTGTCAGACTTGGGAACTTAACTTTACCCACGTTTTCTAATGATGTTCAGTTTTTATTTTGTGGTTTTTTACAGATGAAGAAAACGTAGATGAACGAGCCAAGCTGAGTGTGGCTGCCAAGAGGCTGCTTTTCAGGGTAAAGTGTGCTGAAATGCTTGGGGAAAAACCATCACCTCCTGAGGAGGGCTCCCACTGCTCCAGCCTGGTTCCCACACATGGGCCCCTGCAGCCCACCTCACTCCTGCCCACCTGTGGTTCCCTCCGAGCCCTTGGCTGGTGTGCCCACCAGCTGACACAGCACGAATGCACCTTCTGATAATGATTTGCGCCTCTCAGGGGCATCCCTCCTGTAGGTGCTGGAGGGGAGCAGAGTAGAGACATTCTGCTGCCCACATTTCCTTTCCTTGGATTTATAAGGATTCCACAATGTTTCTGATCTTAGGAAATGGAGAAGTCATTTGATGAGAAAAATGTTCCGAAGCGACGCTCAAGAAATGCGGCTGTGGAGCAGAGGCTGCGGCGTCTGCAGGACAGGTCCCACACCCAGCCCGTCACCACCGAGGAGGTGGTCATTGCGGCCACGTGAGTCTCCCTTGTGACCTGTTGGCCTTGGCTCTAATGTCGTCTTTTTAAAAAAAGATTTAAAGACTTTTAAATAAAAACGAGGTAGATTGGGAGATAGTTTAGTTAGAAGCCACAGAGAAGTTGGTGGTATTTAAGTTGGTGGTATTTAGGGATTTTCCTTACTGCGATCTCTCTGAACTTACTGAACAGGTAATGGGATATATTACCTGTTGTATCTCCTAGAAAAACGTAAAGAGGAATTAAAAAAATTTTTTTTTTGTCCGTGCATTTTTTTAATCTCTTAGAATGAAAAATTTAAAACATGAGAGCAGATGGAGTAATATAATGAACCCTCATGTACTCATCACCCAGTTTCAACAATTGTCAACTCCTGGCCAGTCTTGCTCTACCTGTATCCCCACCTACTTCCCCTCTCGTCCTGCATTATTTTCAAGCAAACTCCAGAGATCATTTCATCCATAAATATTTCAGTACATATCTCATAAAGATAAGGGTTCTTTTTATTGGTTTTTAAATAATCACCCAAAATTTTTTTAATTAATTGGAAGTTTGATTACTTTCCAAACTGTGGGAAGTCAGTTTTGAGCAGTATGTTCTAATATGTTCAGAATGAATTTCCAGAAGTAATTCATTCAGAGATCATTGCTTCAATCAAGTGAAAACTTTTATTAGTTTTTTAAAAATTATTTTTGTGCCGCCCCTGGACACACACACACACCCTCCCTGAAAAAATGAAGTTCATCTCATTCAGAGCATTGACATCCTAAGAGGCCTCCGTGTCATAGCCCACACCTGCTGTTAGATCAGCTGCCTTCACTTCCTTCCCCCAGTTGTTCCTCAACGTCTTGGTATATTTGTGGATAAGTACATCTTGTATTCATTAGGAAATCCTAGCAAAACAGTTTTTTTTTTTTTATTATTTAAATGGCTGTTGTAAAATAAGAAGCAACTACTCATGGGAGTGAAACAGTAAATATAAGCAAAAATTAGCACCTTATCAGGCTCGCTGAATCTACTTTGATGTGCTTATAGATTATATGAGGACACTGTTTTTTTTAAAAAATAGATTGAGAGCAATACTCTAAAACATGGATATAATCTACTGATTTGCTAGTGATTGATATTAGCTTTTTTTCAAGTTACGTTTTTAAACCAGGATATTTATTCTAAAGATGGGATAAATCCTTCCCAAGCTCTCAAAACCTATTCTTATTCCATTTATTTGGGTAGCCTCTGTCGCTTATTTCCTAAGTTTGTAATTGCTTTTCAAGTTCTTTTGTGATTTTCCTAAAGTAATTAGCAAATAATTTTGATAAATATTTGATTTAACGTTTCAGAATTGAAAACTATGCTTTCCTTAATGCCTCTTTTCTTCTCTCTCTTTATGAATGTTCCTTCTTTGGCAATTGCTTTTAAAGTGAACCTATCTCTGCTTCCTGCTCTGTGGCCACCCACCCCGTAATGACGAGACTTCCTAATCCCACTGTAGCTAAGAGCCCTGTACAGCCTGCCAGGTACTGGACAGAAACAGCTGCATATGGCACTGAGAACAAAGGTGCCAGACAGCTGATGCATCTTCAAATCTCGAATGCCTTTTGTTCGCTTGACAAACAAGCCAGTGCAATGAGTGGTTCCGGGAATGTACGGCATTTTGTTTTGTCATGGTGCAAGACATCATGTAGGCCTGCATGAGAAAACATCTCGTCTACCTGCTTACGTTATGTGTTGGAACTAGGATCACACTAACTCGGCTTATCCGTTTGTTCTGTTTCTGTTTTTCATAATCATGGTCATCCCTAAAAAAATGTCATTCTTCATCTAAAATACTAGCAATTAATAAAGATTAATAGAAAAATGGGGAGTTAACATGCATATTAAAATTCTGGTAATACCTAGATTTTTTTTAAACACTTGTAGACACAAATACATGTTAAAAACAATCCTACCGGGACCCAGCCCCGTGGCCGAGTGGTTCAAGTTCCACACACTCTGCTTTGGCGGCCTGGGTTCACAGGTTCGGATCCTGCGCTCAGACCTACTCCACTCATCAGCCATGCTATGGCAGTGTCCAACATACAAAATAGAGGAGAATTGGCACAGGTGTTAGCTCAGGGCTTATCTTCCTCAAGCAAGAAAAAAGAGGAAGATTGCCAATGGATGGTAGCTCAGAGCAAATCTTTCTCACCAAAAAAATAAAAATAAAAAAATAAATAAAAATCAATAGCATTAAAAAAAAACAAAAACAAAAAAACAATCCTACCTGTTTTTAATGTATAGAGACACAATGCTGTTATGTTTGGGGATTGGGACAGTAACAATTTAGTGTCTGAACTTAGATGTATTACTATTGGGTTTCAAAATTATGTTCTTAAAGCCTGTAAATGTCCCCTCTATTTGACTGTTATGGGCCAAACACAAAGGCTAAAAATAAGATTAAAAGAAGTCAAATGACAGTGCAGAAAGAAAGCTGGCACAGCCCAGAAGCCCGGATCTCTCCAGGGCAGTAGGGTGCCGTTGTCTTCCCCCTGGGCTGTGAGACCTCAGGAAACACTCTGAGATTCAGGTCGCCTATCTTACCATCCTCATTATACCGGGGACACTGACACTGCTCTTTTGTCTGGGGCAACTTGTGAAGTGGTGATTAATTGGAGTCAAGGCAGAATATACTTTTTATTGGATTTGCCAGTGGCACAAGGTATATTGTCTTAAACCTCCCAAGATTCCCAGTGACCAGGTACCTGGGAGCCTTCTCCTCTACCTGGAAGTAGGAGGGATTTATCAGGACCCTGACATTTTCTTCACTTGTCGGGTTACTGGGAATTACAGATTTAAGCACCTTTTAGAAAACTGGTAGAAACTAGGAGAGAAAAGGCTAGGCTGAAGGAGTGAAAGGATCTTTCAAATGAAACCATTTGTGTTTAGCCAGTGAAAAATCAAAACTGTGTGTTGTAGATGATGTTGTTGACAGAATGACTATATCATTCCCTAATTATTTACAATGAAAAGATCACCTCTGAGCCACATATTTAGATAAGGACTCCCTTTAGCCTTACTTATTGTTGATACTAACAATACAACTTCTCTCTCTAAGATAAGGTGTATCCAAGCCAGTTTCAATTCCTTAAATAGGAAATTCAATTTTTAGAAATAATTTAGAGCTAAAAATCTGCTTTTTGTGAAATTGATCAAGCTACGTCCCCAGCCTACTCTGCTCTTCACTGTCTTGTTAATAAACAGCTGCCTGCACCTGTCTTAAATTCCTGTAGGGAGAAGTAAGCCCTTTTCAGAATTAAGTGACACTTTGAAGAAAGTTAATATACAAAATTAGCCATGGGCTTTTGTTTGTTTTTATCTGTTACCGACTTTTCATCCCTTCAGATTACAGGCATCTGCTCACCAAAAGACTTTAGCCAGAGACCAGGCAAATGAGGGCAGAGATTCTACTGAACAAGGTGAACCTGATTCCTCCACTCTCAGCTTAGCCGAGAAGCTGGCCTTGTTTAACAAATTGTCCCAGCCAGTCTCAAAAGCTATTTCTACCCGAAACAGAATAGACATGAGACAGAGGAGAATGAATGCTCGCTATCAAACTCAGCCGGTCACGCTCGGAGAGGTCGAGCAGGTGGGTGCACTGTCATCTAATTCCAGTTTGTGGGTATGTTCATAAAATATAGGAGCGAAGTGTTGCTCTTAGGTTAAAGGTGATCTACCTGTGAACTGTGTTAACCTGTAGGTCACCTGGTAATAACTTCATTCCTAAGAAAGATAATCAGGCCAAGTATGTTTCTCTTTTCTTGTTTTCATAATTTGCTTACTGAAACCATCTGGGGTGAGTCCATTTTGGAGAGAAAAATATGATGCACAGTCTACTTTTCACCCAGATGATTTTGATTCATGAGATGCTTTCTATAACTATGGGATTGCTTTTCCACTAAGATAAGCAGTGAAAGTGCACCCAATGTAGTATTTCAGTCTTTGTCAAGCCATACACTGGGATTTCTGTAGATAGTATTTTTCAATCACCTTTTTACGTTTTAATTGTGCCCTCCCAGGTGCAAAGTGGAAAGCTCATACCTTTTTCACCTACTGTTAACACATCGGTGTCCACCATGGCATCCATAGTCACTCCAATGTATGCCGGGAATCTTCGGACAAAGCCATCTGTGGATGACAACACAAGTGCCATTGACTATAGGTTTCCTTCTTCAATAGAAAATTCAGACTCTCCAGTTAGAAGCATCCTGAAATCCCAAGTCTGGCAGCCTTCGGTAGAGGGTAGTGGGAACAAAGGAATGTTGAGAGAATTTGGAGAGACAGAAAGCAAGAGAGGCTCGACAGCTGTAGATGGTGGTGTTAAAAAGTACGGGTCCTTTGAGGAAGCAGAGCCATCCTACCCCATCCTTAACAGAGTCCGGGAAGGAGACAGCCATAAAGAACCCAAGTATGCTATTCTGAGAAAGGGAAGCCTGGAACTAGCTAATCCTCCCCTCGCTCATCTTGGTGAGGAACTGAAGGAATTTCCTGCTGCTAAAAGCTCTGTACAGGGGAGCCCCGATTCGAAGGACAGGCAGCCCTTTGAAGAGACAGTGAACATGGAGAATGTCACAAAAAGGAAATTTTCCCTAAGGGGTAAGTTACTGCTGCTGCTGTTTTAGATCCCAGCTGGGATTTTAGTTTCTGCTTGATTGGTTGCATGTGTTTGTGACTGCTTGTAACTAATTATGAAGGCAGTTTGTAACTAGTATTGATTAAAAATCCAGCGTGAGTCCGACTTTCCCCTAGACTTCTCTTCCCCGTGAATCTGACTTGTTCAGTGGATTAATCAATTTCTCAGCAATAAAATACCTGACGCTCTTTCACACATCTTGATAAGGTTTTGGATGACTTTGGTCATTAATTCACATGACAGCCTTATGAACTGCTAGCTCTCTTGGCCTCTGATAAATTGATGATCCCAAAAGTCCAGGGCTGGTTAAGCACAGGGAATAAGGACCTGAACTTGGTCTGTGGATTTCCAGACTCTCTTTCTACATTCCGTTTATGCAGACTAGCCAGCTATGCAGCATAGGACTTTAGTTCTCTTCCTACATTTACATAAAATGATAGTGTGTATGTTATAATAGTGGTTTTGGTTTGTGAGTATGGCACATTTGAAATGTGAAAGTATTGTTTTAGAGGAGCAGAAACATTCTGTGGTGTATAGTTAAAGCTGACTTCCTGTGTCTTGCACAGAAGAAGAGACCAATTGTCACAAAACGACTTGCTGTGTGGAGGAATCCACTGGGAAGTTTGGTTTTCTCACAGAATATAGCGTGCCCCAGACTGACATAAATCCAAGTGGATTGGGTGGCCCACCACACGCCCACGGATTGAACTCCGAGTGCAGGACGGTAGAGGGGCAAAGAGCTGGAAGAATGTTCGCCTGGAGGACTAAGTGCTGACTGCTGCTGACGTTGCTCCTTTCCTTCCCAGCAGCAGAGTTCGGGGAGCCCATTTCTGAGCAGACAGGCACAGCTGCCGAGAAAACTGTTGTTCAGACGGCAACCCCAGTGTCCTGGAAGCAGCAGGATCCTTCAGAACAGCCACAGGAGAAACTCTTTAAGAATCCATGTGCGATGTTTGCCACTGGAGAGATCAAAGCACCCACGGTGGAGGGCATCCTTGATTCGCCCAGCAAAACCATGTCCATTAAAGAAAGGTAATAGGATTTAATGATTGAAAAGTAATTCTATTAGGAAGGAGGTTACAACTTGCTTTTAGAAAAAGATCTGGTAATGGGCAAAGAGATGAAATCATGATTCCAACTACATAAGTGGATGTGCTGTTATACTAAAATTCTTTGGAGAGGTCAAGTTATTTGAGTGAAGTGCATTCACCCCAGTGCCGGGTTTGGTAGTGCCGGAAGACGCCGGTTCCTGACTCAGACGAGGAAATAAACAGAAACAGACTTTTGCTTGCTTCATTTATTTGTGGTTCCGTTTTCTTTTTTATATTAAATTCTTTGACTATCCAGTGATGGGAGCAGAGAACTTGGCTCTTTCACTTTCAGATACACATGGCTTCAAATTAAGTGCACACACATTGCTTGTGACTATTTGTCTATGTAAATTATACATGGAGGGAATGAAGATAAATTCATATTTAGGATATAAATCTTTGGGATTAGAATCTAGGTTTTGTTTATTTTACAGAAAGTAAAATGGATGACTTTCTGAACTGTGTTTAGAAATTTTATATCAGGTAATAGCTATGAAAGATTACATTTAAGTATCAAATTACCCTGTAACCTCATTTCATTCAGAAGAATGATGGAGGATTGAGAGGATATATTTAAATGGGACAGATACAAAGAATCGGAGCTAAAGATTTCAGGCTGTGTTTTCCTCGTTAACCTTTAGCCACTGTGGAATTAAGCAGCAAAAGATGTAACAGTGATAGGAATACTGATGAAGAAAGGTCTCGTCGATTTCCTGGTATGATTGGCAGAACTATTTCCCCATCTGCTCTTTACGGTTCTGCCCACCTGGACCCTTCCTTAGCACCTCCCACTATTCAGAAGTTTTCTTGCTCTGTCAGGCACCGGCCACTCTTGTTTGTCTAGGTACATTTCAAACTACTTAAGACTATATTATGAAATTACGATGCAAATTCTTCATTCTGTTTTCCAAGCCAAGATTTTGAACATTATTCATAAAATATTGAATAGATGGAGCCTTTTTCAACTGACAAATTAATAAGATTGTTATAGCATATTTTCTTTTGCCTTTTCTTATTTAAAATTCACAATAAATTAGACCTACTAGACTGAAGCATAGGTGAAGGACCGAAGGGTAAACTAAATACAAGAGAGATGTCTTAAATCAGGGAAGCAGTTTGACCTGTGCTGGCATGAAGTCCTTCTCCACGGAAGCGTGGCTGAACGAGAGTTTGAGCCCAGAGATCCAACTTTTGATAACTGGGTAGGTGCCAAGGAAGAGATATCATTTAAGGGAATTAATGATAAATATCACTTATACACACAAGTTCTGATGTTTTGTACATCAGAAAATATTCCTGGGGTAAAATTCCAGTGGAAAACACTAATATACCCTCTTCTTTGAAAACTTTTTAAAGGAGATTCCCCATCTTTGGGTATATTCTGTCTGTTGGGACTTAGGACTTTTGATGAAGAAGTTTTGTGTCTACCTACTGTGCAATAATTCTTGATTTACTTGCCTATTTTTAGTAAATTTTAGTTTTTCTTTATCTTCCTGAAAGCAATTTAAATTTTACTGTAAAATTGTCATTTTTAAAAAATGTGAGATGCTATAAAGGCACAGCTTCTTAACCCAGGCTTTGTGGACATTTGAGTTCAAGGATAGCTGTATGGTTTCTGTGAACTGTCCAGAAGCGTGTTCAGAATCGACGGTATGGGCACACGCACCTTCTGGCTGGTGGGAGACAGAACTTCTCACAGCCTCCAGGAGGCTCCTGAGCACAGTCTGTTCAGAGCCGTGATAGTAAGGAAGGCTTGTTAACTGTTGAGCTATTGAGTTTAATTATTAAAATATACGGTTAAAAAAGGAGGAGGGCACTTTATTTAGCTGCTCTGTTTGTGATAAATTATGTTCATACTAAACATATTGCCAGTGATCTTTCCCTCTTATCTTAATAATACTTTTATTTGTGCTTTGCTGAAATAAAACTACGTATATTTACAATCCATCTGTGATAGCTTTTCCCTAAGTGGGGCTCACAATCTCTCTCTTTTATTAAAATGAGATAATGAAACTTGGCCTATTTAACATAAGAATGCTGTTCATATCCTTGCAGTTGTCCTGTCCCTAGGTATCTGAGGGGGACTGGTTCCAGGACCCCTTCGGATGCTCAAGTCCCTTATGTACAATGGCATAGTATTTGCATGTAACCTACGCACATCCTCCTGTAGACTTTAAATCATCTCTAGATGACTTATAACACCTAGTACAATATAAGTGCCATGTAAATAGTTGTTATGCTGTATTGTTTAGGGAATAATGAAAAGAAAAAGAAAATCTATACACGTTCAGTGCAGACACAAGGACCCTAAGCCTTTCCACCCGCAGTTGGTTGAGTCTGCGGATGGGGACCGTGGATAGAGAGGGCCAACTATATTTGGGGTTTACATTTCCCTTTGTGGTGACACGGAAAATAGAACTTTTAAACCTTATTCTAACCTCCTCTGACTACCTCATTTTTAGCAAAGGAGAGGTACAGTTCCAGTGGTCACTAGGGCCATGTGGAGAGTAGAACCGATCCAGCAGCTGGTCTCCACCTCTTCCCCTTGGCACGTGTGGCCAGATTGCAGTGTTCACATTAGTGTTTTAGCAGCTGACATTAGTTCTCATCAGGAAAAATTGATAAGAGGGCAGAAAGTTTAGCTAAATAGTAGTGTTAGAAAGATTTTGCCCTACTCCTGTGTTAATTTTCTCAATTTACGTGTTCTTTATGTGGCTTGTTTCAAATTTCACTTTCACATTTCAGATTAAGAACTAGAGACTGGACTTTGCAGATTACCTTCATCATTTCTTCTAAATAGCTGCAGCCCTGAGGATGCGATTCTGCCTTCCCCAGGCTTGTGCGTCTGTCTGTCTCCTGCTCAGGACTTGAGCTGTTGAGTCCTCCAGCCTGAGGACCACAAGCGTCCTGTGTTGCCCTCGGCATTTCTCGTGTATTACCTCATTTAGTGCTGAAGACAGCCCTTAGGAGGAAGCAATATTATCCCCATTTCGTACATGTAAGCTAAGACTTAGAAAAGTGTAGCAACTAAGAAATTACGGGAAATCCTCAATACGTTCCTCTTTTAGAATATGTTTGCTGCTCAAGGAAACATATCTAAAAGTTCTTTTCTTTTTTCATCTTTTCTGACATCTAGAATGTCAAGTTTGAACCATAACTGGCATAAAACTTAGGATACAATCTGCTTTTTCCACTGGATTAGTGACATCACTGTTTCGTAACTGCCTGAATGATTTGAGTTTAAATTATCCCTATTTGGGTACTTCTTTGAAAAGCGTTGTAAATCAAATGAATTTTCTGTTATTTAGGAATAAAACTTTGGTATCTCTTTAAAAGTTTACTAGGCTTTTGGAAATCGAATTTCCACAGTTACTAAAACAACTGAATCTTGTGCTTTCATATTTGGGGGAGAAGATTACTAAAAAAGGGAAAAAAGCCATCCTTTCACTGGGAAATTGATGGAGTGTAAGGACTTAGTTGAACTCCCTGGAAATGTTGAAGAATCCGCCCCCAGCCTCTTGGCAGCCTGCAGACTTCTGCCTTTTAGGGGCCGCTAGGGTCCTCCCTCGCTCCCTGCAGCCTCTCCATCCACCCTTCTGCTCTCCACCCAGCCAGAGGCTGTGTCCATGCTTCCCCGACAGACTTGAGGTTTCTACCTTGGAGCTAGGAGATTTCAGCCACCGGAGGGGCCACCAGATTCATGTAAGAATTAGGGAGAGAAATGTCACTTCCCTTTGCAGCCTCTTTTTCTGATCTTTTATTTGTCCACATTGAAAAGACATGTTAGTTCACCCTCCCAGCCTGCAAACTAGCGAAGGCCAGTATCTGATATAAATACTAATCGGTGCTGCTCAGCCCAGTCCGAGATCAGTGTGGTGCCAGTGATTCTCTGAAATGAGAAGAGGGAAGAAAAAAAACAGTGAAGATGAGGAGCACGTGGTCTGCCTGTCCCGTATTTGACCCGGCCGTGACTGCTATGAGCCTGCAGAACTTGTTCTAATCAGGCAGGGCTCTCAGATCAGTGGCGCTGACACGGCCCTCTCAGGCCAGTATCCCCTGCTGAAGAAGTGTGGGCTATGGCAGGAGGGGTGGACGTTCCCCCCGGCGGCCTGGCAAGCACACGGCACGGTGGCCCCGGGCCAGGCCTTGGGGCTAATAGGCTAAGGCCATGCCACTCACTGAGTTCTCAGCCTCAGACCAAGCAGATGCCCAGGTTTGCAACAGCACAGCCCTGCAGATAGCACGGGGACTTGGCCGATGTTCCAAGTGTCGACAGTTGTTTGAATTGCATAGGCGGTAATTTATGTCACGTATAGGACCAGACGCTTTGATCCTGGCCCTCTCCAGCACAGGGCCGTCTGCAGGGAGTCAGGAGGGTCGTGAGACTGCAGAAGGAGAGAATGCACTTGGAAAGGTCTGACCTCCTCAGCTTGTTGAGCACCAAGTAGGAAATCTAACAGGACAGGAATAATACGTTTAAGTTCCAGTGCATGTATTTTTAAGTTATCCATCATTTGCACTCTAGAGGCTAGGGCTGGGGCCAAGGACCATGTGGACTCAATTGAAGCACAGTTCCTTCCATATTATTTTGGTTACTCTGTAGTCTTTGGAAGTCCCTGATGATGACCCTGCCAACACATCCAGAAGTAAGATTTCAGGTTTTTGGAAAGGAGGAATTCTTTGAAGGCCATTCCAGGGTGGTGGAAAAAAGCTAAGAACCCAGAATACTATGCAGTGCCTAAAACGTTAGGGCGAAAATGTGTCTGGCCAGCTAACACACTAATGTAGTAAGACAAGCCATGCGCTGCGAGGCAGGGTGTGCCTGTGTGGGGACCATATCTCCTATCCCACTGACATGCAGTGGGACCTCGGTCAATGAAATCCTTGGCCTGTGGGTGCGCCCGTGCCTGGTCTGTCACATTGGGAATGACAATATCCAGTTTCTCAGGTTGCTGTACAGATCAGCAGAGTATAAGTTGGACTATAAAGTGATTACAGATTCTACGTTTGTTGCTTTCTGAGTCAGTTTTACGTTCCTTAAAGCATCCGCCAGGGCAACCGTATGATTATTTACATAATGTCATTGCTCCAAACATTTGGCAGCTTCTTTTTGAGAACATCCTCAAAGACTATAGTGCATTATTTTTAATAAATCCATTTAATGAGGATGAATTTGATTTTTTTTACTTCTCTCAAATCATTTGGAATCCAGTCTGACTACAAAGGTAGATGGGCAAAATGAATAACTACTGGTCTGGGTCAAAGATGAAGTAAGAGACAGAGCTGGTTCTGAGACCAGCTTGCAAGGAAACATCGACGAGATGAACGTCTCTCGTCACAAGATGATGAATTGGAAGTACGTCTTCATTTGGGTGTAAAAATACTGGCGTGCTTACTTTTTGAATGTCTCATTTATAGACACTTTGAATCCTTTGAAAGCTCTTCTACACATGGAAATACTAATTATTTCTTTTCGTGATTTGATTTTATTAGATTATTTTTCTTACTAGAATAAAACTGACTCATTCAGAATAATTGGATAAGAGATAACTCTTAGTCATTCTGACATTCATATGAAAACACTTAAAGGAATTTAGAATTTGTTTTCAAGTACATGAACTAGCCCTTGTAGCATGCAGAGTATTCTCAAACATCATAGATTATAAAATTTAGAGCTAAATGGGATGTTGAGCCAAATGGGGCCTGTTGTAGATAGTAAGATTCTGACTCTAATTTCTAATGTGGGTTTTTTCCCACACCACCAAGCAATTCTCTGACACCAGCTGGGTATCCTACAGTTCAAGTCAATTCTAGCACTATCTACCTGGGGACAGCATCAGATCCCACAGGTAAAGGTTCAGCCCTACGAGACTGCCCTTCCCCCCTTCAGATGCCAGTTGCAAGTCCAGGTTGTCACCTGTGCTTCTGATCTACTAGCTATAGATTGGAGATTCCAACAACCCCCTCCTCGGGTTTGATTAATTTGCTAGAGTAGCTCACAGAACTCAGAGAAACATTTTACTTATTGGATCTCCAGTTTATTGTAAAAGGATATAACTCAGGAACAACCAGATGGAAGAGATGCATAGGGCAAGGTATGGGGGAAGGACGTGGAGCTTCTGTGCCCTCTCTGAGCACACCCCTCTCCTCACATCATGTGTCCACCAACCCAGGAGCTCTCTGAACGCTGTCCTTTGGGGTGTTTTATGGGGGCTTCATTACATAGGCATGATTAAGTCCAATCACCAGTGGCCAATAATTTAATCAATCTCCAGCTTCTCTCCCTTCCCCAGAGGTCAGGGGGCGGGACTGAAAGTTCCAATCCTCTAATCACATGGTTAGCTCCCCTGGCAACCAGCTCCCATCCTTAAGTGCTTCCCAAAAGTCACCTCATTAATATAACAAGACACTTTTATCGCTCTCATCACTTTGGAAATTCCAAGGGTTTTAGGAGCACTGTGCCAAGAAAGGGAGTGAAGACCAAATATATGTTTCTTATTAAAAATCAGCATATCACAGATAGATAAGGTGGCATTATACCAGTTTTATAGAATGGGCATTTGAGGTCTTATCTGCTGTCACATAGCAGAAAGGAAGGGAAGGAAAAGAGGTGGGGGGAGGGGATAGGTTCAGAGTTCAAAGATCCTGTCCCCTTTGGGGAGTTCTTTTCTTCGTGGCTTTCTTTCCTTTATTTGACTGAACGAATAGATAAATCTAAGGTGTGATTATGTATAAATTCGTCAATGTAAGTGGATTCTTCTTTAAGCAGTATGCTATATTTCATCCCATCTCCAATTCAGATATTTAATCGAGTCAGGAAACTTATTAGAAGGGCCCTTAGTTCAGTTCCCAATATGACCAGTGAGGAGAGGAGACCAGGCCACTTGACTGGAGTTAACAGCCAAACTAGAGCTGATGTGCTGCTTAAAAATACACTGTTTATGGACCTGCATTAATGATGTTTAAAAGACCCAGCCCAACAGGCTCAGCACAGAGGGAAAGGGCTGTAATCATTTTTTTCCTAATCTTTAAATTGTTTGAGCTTCAACTCAAATGAGTTTAATGATCACGGTTTTTTTGCGTTTTATCTTTTGTCTGTTTGTCCAACTTACATGCCTAAGATTTCTTCACTCGTTATAATAGAGTTAGCTGAAACAGCCTCATGTTCACAAAAATCACCTTTCACAGATAATATCCAAACAACTTTATATCAAGTCACACCACAGCTGAACTAAAGTAGGTTAGGTAAAAATCTCCATTAATTAGATTCTTTTTTTGTAGATAGCTTTCCCCTGAGGGAAGCTGAAGTAATAATTTTTAAAAATGGGTTTGTAGATAATAGTTTCTGTATTAAGAGGATAGATTGGAAAGACCAAGTTCATCTGGAAGAAAAGAACAGGGCTTAGGACACAGGAAGATAAACAATATTAAACGTCATCTTTTGCCTTTATTTAAAGGTATAATATTAAGAGATTGTCAGTTTTTTATAGCTTTAAGTTTTTAAACTCATTTCTGTTATATTTTCTGCAAATAAGTACTATCCAGCTATAATCATTAAATATTATTTCACCAAGTGACCAGAAGGGGTCAGTAGAAGACATTGTTCTCTGGGGGTGATTCCTCCTTCCTGCTCTCAGCCCCAGGGCCAGGGAAAAATAGATTCCTATGGTGGAATGATGATGCATCTTTTATCTGGCAAGTCAGATTTCAGCTTTGCATTTCAATCAACGTAAGATCTTTGGGGCCATCTTAGAAAAGGGACTCCTATATTATTTTTCCAGAGATACTTTTTTCAGAGAAAATGAAATTCAGAAAGATTAAAATTAGGTCGCTGTGGTCATTTATTGGCCAAAAAGTTGTAACTTACCTAAGTTATGGTTCTGTTACAAGTAAGAGTTTGGTGCTGAACTCTTTTTGGTTGGCCTGTTTTCCCCTTAGATTAGCACTGTTGAAGAAGAGTGGTGAGGAAGACTGGAAAAACAGACTTTCCAGAAAGCAGGAGTATGGCAAGGCATCTGTCAGCAGCAGCCTGCACATCCAAGAAGTGGAACAGTCACTCAAGAAGAAGGTAACGTTTTCCCTGTGAGGAAAAAGCGTTCTAACTAACCTCACGCTTGAAGTGTATCAGATAGGCAGCATGCATAACTTAACTAATCACCACTCTGAAGCGTGAGCAGTCTCTTGCCGTTAAGGTACACACTTCAAGTCTGTCACAGCAGCTGCCCTTGATCAAAGGTAGTCTTGACATGTTATGAAACTGGTAACTACACCGCATCCATAATGCATCAGCAAGCAAGTTGCCAAATTTTGAAGGGTGTACTTTTACTTCGGTTTAAAACCTTCTTAAATGAAGTCTGACTTTACAGTGTTAATAAAGCCTTTATAATGAAACACATTAATTGACCCTTCGCAGTTCATAATTTGCATATAAAATATGGACTTAAATGTCCTATGCTGAGATTTAAAACCCAAGTATACACAAAATAAGGACATAGTTGTGGTCAGTGAATCCTTACTTCAGCATTGTAAGTGTGTTTCACAGTGAGCAGGTATGCCTTTTATTGAGAATAGACAGCAAAATATGTTACAAGTTTAAATAAAATTAAGTAATACATTGTTATCAATACTGGCAAGCATTTCTTATGCAAAAGTGTTGATGAGTTGTTAAATTACTAATGTAATGATGACCAGCTTTTGACCAGTTAGTGCACACTTTCAAAGCTGATGGTGACTTTCCTGCTGCGTGACCCTCTGATTGCAAATGTTCTTGCTGGCTGGAGGCAAGGTGGACACCTGTGACTTATCCACTGGCCAACTTCTAGGATCAAAACTCTCCAGACAAAAAAGAAAAAAAAAAATACTTCCAACCAGATGATCACCCCTTCTAGTTCTAAAACAACTTAAGCATCTGTAGAAGAGAGAAATTATGAATGTGATCTTTATGCGTTAAGAAACTTACATAAAAAGGAGATATGCACCTAGGACTTGAGGCGAAGTTCTGACGCTATTTTATATGGTCCTTCTGTGTCTTCATAGGTTAAATTGGAACAGCCATTTGAATTCTCTATTTTGAGACATACACGATGTTAAAGATAATGACTAAGGACATTTAATCCTCAGCCATTTGTAAAGTTCTCAAATATAATTGGATATTAAAAAGTGTATGTGTGAAATTGGGATTTCAAGAATGAGATCTTGAAGTGAAAGAAAACTGGGTCCCTCAAATAATTTATCCCTGTTACCCACAAACTTTATTTAAAAGGGGCTTGAAATCATTAGTTCAAGAATAACTTTAACACTTACCTCTTGTTGGTCATTTTGGAAGAGGCAAAGAAGCCTCAGGAGCTGACAGCCCCGTATGGCCAGGTGAAAATTAAAATAAAGCTACAAAGCACAAAGCTACATAGGTTCCTCCTGAATAGTGGAGGGATCCCTGAGAAGACTGAAGGATCATTTGAGGCTGTGAAAACCAGAAGGCTGTGAGTAGAGGATGAGATCTGAACGCGTTAACACTTGGCTAAGCTTTTGGAAGGCAAGGAGTGGGAGAAGGTGTCTGCAGGTGCCCCTGGGGTGGGAAGGAAGCGCGCGTGCTCTGAGCATGGCCGGGGCTTGAGTGCGCAGTGATGTCCCTGAGCTGATGGAAGCTGCAGACTCTGCAGCAATGGTGAACTCGCTCTTCCTGCTCCTCCTCAGTGACCTACTTCACTTTGGCCTGAGACAGCCAGCTCTTTGAAGTTAAAATAAGCCCATCTATTTTAGGCTTCTGTAGCAGAGATTGGGAAATGTCAAGTTCTCTTGCGGTCAAGTGGATTTCACATGGCCTGTGATAAGCCCTCAGCTTCCTTTCTTCCCAAAGGCCGGCAGTATATTTCACTCACACCTTCGCTGTGCTCAGAGGTGGTAGGTGAGGTGCCTTAAGCCTGATCTGTCTTAAGACAGCCCCCAAACAGCTGAGGAGGAGTGCTCAAGAAACGCCACTGCTTACTGGGTGTCTGAATGCCGCCCTGGAGAAGGAAGGACATTCATGACATGTGGTGCATGCAGATGGGATCTTGCTGCATGGGCTGGGTGTAGACTTGCTGATCAAGAGCTACTGAGGGGAACAAGCTCCGGAACCTTCCATCTTTTCCACCAAGGTAGAAAGGAGGTGGTTTTATAGTCAGATCATCACTTCCTGCACAATTTCTCAATTCAGCAAACCGTATTCATTGTTACCAAACATTTTACAGCTTGTCCTCCTCAAGCTTTTGTGTGTGGTAAGAGTTGTAGCCGTGGGAATGCAGAGGAGGCAGGAAATAGAGACGGACTCGATGTAAATCATTTCCATTGCCCCTGTGAAAATCCATACTGTCCAATAAAAATATAATGTGAGCCACATAAGTAATTTTAGATTGTGTAGTAGCCACATTAAAAAAGATATAAAGGATGCCTTGAAAATGTATAACTGTTTTGTTTCTGTCAAAGGATTTGTCCCAAAACAAGACAGTTTTGTGGTGTTCTACCAGCATCTCATTTTGGGTCCTATATGGTAAGAAGATATTCTTTTGGCCCATGAATAGAGTTGGGAAACTAACAGTTTTCCTTTCTCTACTGAAAGATCTGTCATGTCTTCAAGAATATGTAACTTAACAGCAGTTCCTTGCTTTTTAAATTTATGCCCCCGAATTAAGATTGATGATTTGGACCATGAGAGCACTAGTCATTACCTAGCTGACTCTGTCATTTCCTGTGACAAAGAGTTTGGGTTCTTTCTCCTCTCTTTCTCTCTCCCCCTTGACACCTTCTTGTCTTCTCTTCTTTCTCCTGTTCTTGGTTTAATCTAGGGCATTGCTCACCTGACTTAAACATTTTTGCTTTTGTAGCATATAAAATTCGTTCTAAAGATGGGAAAGCCATTTGGTTTGTAGATTTGGTCTGGTCCACACCTTGTGGAATGTGTGCACTTGAGCATGATCTGTGGACAGTTTCCTCCAGAGTAACTCATTCTGTCGAAAGAATGAGAGAAAGGAAATGAAGCGAAGTTTTAAAGAAGTGATTTGGCAAGAGGTCTTGTTGTTACAACTAAATTGCAGTTATTTATTTTCACCAAATAATTATTTAAGTTCCAACCCCATTTTGGCATATTCACCAGTAAGGCGTATACAGGGACTCCCATGTCCTTTTAAGATAATCATCCAGAATATCAGACTTTTCCAGGAAATAAAAACCCTTTATAGGGTTTGCCATTACAACTCTGCATCTATTTCTGAGTCGCAGATTAGGATTTGATGTCCACTGTGCTCAGTAGTATCAGGTCAGTGAATCAAGCTAAGATCTATGATGTCCCCAGAACAAGTCCTTGAAAATTCAGGGAAGATGAATCGGCCACATTCATGTTCAAATTGCCTGCTGTCATTGCAATTCCAAATCACAACTCAGGAGAAGGAAGTCAATTTTAGGAGCAAGGGTAGGAGAGAGAGAACGGCTGATGGGATGAGCTCCAAATTAAAGCTTATCATCCTGTTGATGGGGTATGAGTTTCCTGGTGTGTGTGCCACCCGACTATGTGAGCATGTGCATGCTTCTCACTGAACTCAGGCACAGAATGCTTGAAAATGATGGTCACACTCTAACTCGACCCTGCTCTTCTGACAGTTGGCAATGATTCCTATTTGTTTTAACCTATAGGAAGAAGGAGGATTTACAGATGATAGTGCCATTTCTAATCTGCTTTGGGTAAGCCTGACTCGAACGTAGGTGTTCTCCACATTATAGCCAGTTACACCTGTTCACGGGTAATTCTCAACCTTGATGGTTCCCTTTGTTCTCTGCTCAGTGTTTTTTTGTTTTTGTTTTTTTGTGAGGAAGACCGGCCCTGAGCTAACATTCGATGCCAGTTCTCCTCTTTTTTGCTGAGGAAGACTGGCCCTGGGCTAGCATCTGTGCCCATCTTCCTCCACTTATATGGGACCCCGCCACAGCATGGCTTAACAAGCGGTGCGTCGGTGCGCGCCCAGGATCTGAACAATGACAAACCCCGGGCCGCTGCAGCGGAGCGCACACACTTAACTGCTTGCGCCACCGGGCCGGCCCCCTCTGCTCGGTTTTTATCCCGAGGTGAGATGCTACCTTTATCCAGAGTGGAGAGCTATCCTCTTTCCTTACATTTTCTTTTTTAATGATGTAATGAAAAAACTTTAAAGGCTTTAAAGAAGATATTTTATGTTAAATGTTAAAACTGTCCGAGAAAAGTCATGGTTCCCCTTTCTGTAACTGAATATCTTATATAAATTGCAGTAATCCTGCCATTAACTCATTTAGTTACTGCACAAAGCTGACTCGGGTATATTTACTGTGCTTGTGTGGATTTATTTAGTGTTCTAAAAAAATAATCAAATAGGAAGGACTCTCTTGAAAAGAGAACTGAAATTGCAATGAGTAGATTAACATTGTTAGAGAATTCATTGTTTTAGTCTCTCTCCCTCCCCACCCTGCTCTGATGAATCTTCTCTTTTCACCTCTAATCCTCTTGCTTTGCTCTATAGGAACCTGTATATGCTTCTACTTATTCTCCTGCTATACCTGCTGCCCATAAATACCTGTCTTTTGTATCTATTAATCAGGTGAGGAAAAGCCTACGTGTATTAAGCCTCATTGCAATTTCTGAGCAGCAGGGAAGAACTTGTTTCATTTGGGGAAGTAACTCCTGTGCTGCGTTTGTGTGTGTGCGTGTATGTGTGTGTGTGTGTTTAATCAGTTCTTTGTATATTTGGGGTCAGTCACACACATTGCATCCTTGGCTCCGACTTTGAGGTAGCCCTGATGGTGTTAATTCACCTCATAATCATGAAACTGGTTTAAGAGGAAAGTTTCCCCTTTTGATCTCCAAGCTCCAACATCCTAAGTTGAGTCAGGAGCCCAAGAAGTACGCCAGAGTGTTCCTTGCTCCGGCTCAGTGGCGAGGTTGCTTGCTTAGCCTGATGAACTGGGAGGGTGCGGTGGAGGCAGCTGGGGCGTGGAAGGGAGAGGGAGGAAGATACAGCAAGGAAGAGCCGGGCTGACATGAGCTGCTTGCAGTGGCTCTGTTTAAATGAAAACCCACAGACCTCCTGCCCCTTTCCCTCCATCCTCACTGCCCCCCGTCTGAACCCCACCCCAGAGGGGAGACCTGGCCTGGGCTGAGTGACTCTGTTGGTGTATAATATGCGGTAATTTTTAAAGTTAAAAATGTCGATGATTGTTTTGTATTCCCCTGGGAATGTCCCTGGTGTCAAAATAGCTTTGAAAAGTGGCTGCATCCACTTTGCCATGAATCCCAGGTTATAGTCTCCTCCGTCTGTGGGACTTTGGCCAGTGCCTTACCTCTGAGGGCTTCTATCTCCTCATCAGCACTGGGACTTTGTTACCTCTAAGGTGGCGCTAACTAAAAATTTCATGACTGTACTGTTCGTTTAGGACCAGTAGTGACAAAACAGCTCTCGAGGGAGAGGCGCAGGGTTTCGAATATGAAATCGCCAGGGTGCTGCCAGAGGGAGGTGGCGGGTGGGTCCCCCTGTATTCATCTCACATCTTCACGAATGGAAACTCTCCATTCCTTCTCCCTAAGGTGGCCTTTTCCCTCGCTTTCTGTGGCTCCTTTCCTCTGAACTTAGGAATGCTGCTCTGTGAGAGCCCAGCCCACAGAGCCAGTCAGTGTCCACCAAATAGCCTTTATTTTTTAGAGCGGTTTTAGGTTCACAGCAAAATTGAGCAGAAATTCAGAGATTTCCCATATACCTCCTGCCCCCTCACACACATAGCCTTCCCCACTACCAACATCCCACACCAGACTGGTACATTTGTTAAAAATGATGAACCTACATGGATACCTCATTATTCTCCAACATCCATAGTTGATGTTTGGGTTCACTCTTGGTGTTGTACATTCTCTGGATTTTGACAAATATGTAATGACTTGTAGCCATCATTAGGATATCATACAGAGTAGTTTCACAGCCCTAAAAATCCTCCGTACTCCACCTATTCATCCCTACCTCCCCCCAAATCCTTGGCAACCACTGATCTTTTTGCTATCTCTGTAGTTTTGTCTTTTCCAGAATGTCCTATAGTTGGAATCATACAGTATGCAGCCTTTTCACATTGGCCTCTTTCACTTAGTAATATGCATTTAAGATTCCTCCATGTCTTTTCATGGCTTGATGGCTCATTTCTTTTTAGTGCTGAATAATATTCCATCGTCTGGATGTACCACAGTTTATTTATCCATTTGCGTACTGAAGGGCATCTTGGTTGCTTCCAAGTTCTGGCAATTTTGAATAAAGCTGCTATAAATATCCATATGCAGATTTTTGTGTAGCTAAAAGTTTCCAACTCCTTTGGGTACCAAGGAGCGTGATTGCTGGATCATATGATAAGAGTATGTTTAGTTTTGTAAGAAACTGCCAAACTGTCTTCCAAAGTGGCTGTACCATTTTGTATTCTCACCAGCAATGAATGAGAGTTCCTGTTGCTCCACAACCTCTCCAGCATTTGATGTTGTCAGTGTTTTGGATTTTTGCCATTCTAATAGGTGTGTAGCAATCTCATTGTCTCGTAAAGCAACAACAATCTTGTTTTAATTTGCATTTCCCTGATGACATATGATGTTAAGCATCTTTTCATTTGCTTATTTGCCATCTGTATATCTTCTTCGGTGAGGTATCTGTTCAGATCTTTTGCCCATTTTTTAATTGGTTACTTGTGTTCTTATTGTTGAGTTTTAAGAGTTCTTTGTATATTTTAGATAACAGTTCTTTATAAGATGTGTCTTTTGCATATATTTTCTCCCAGTCTGTGGCTTATCTCCTCATTCCCTTGACAGTATCTTTCAGAGAGCAAAAGTTTTTAATTTCAGTCAAGTCCAGCTTATCAATTATTTCTTTCATGGATCATGCCTTTAGTGTTGTATCTAAAAAGTCATCACTGAACCCAAGATCATCTAGGTTTTCTTCTATATTATCTTCTACAAATTTTATAGTTTTGTGTTTACGTTTAGGTCTATGATCCATTTTGAGTTCACTTTTGTGAAGGGTGTTAAGTCTGTATCTAGATTCTTTTTTTCTCTCTCTTTCTTTCTTTTTTTTCTTGCATGTGGATATCCAGTTATTCCAGCACCATTTGTTGAAAAGACTATCTTTTCTCCACTGTGTTGCCTTCACTCCTTTCAAAGATTAGTTGAGTATATTTGAGTGGGTCTGTTTCTGAGCTCTCTGTCCTGTTCTGTTGATCTATTTGTATATTTTTTATCAATACCACACTGTCTTGATTCCTGTAAGTTGATAGTAAGTCTGGAAGTCAGGCAGCATCAGTCCTCCGACTTTGTTCTCCTTCAATATCGTGTTGGATATTCTGGGTCTTTTGTCTCTCCATGCATATTTTAGAATCAGTTCATCAATATCCACAAAATAACTTGCTGGGATTTTGATTCGAATTGCACCGAATCTATAGAGCAAGTTGGGAAGAACTGACAGCTTAATGTTGCATCTTCCAGTTCATGAACAAGGAATATGTCTCCATATATCTTTAAGTTTAAAGAAAAATAGCATTTACCAGAGGCCATCTATGTTTTATTTCTTCAAAATTAAAATGGCTTAAAAATTCTATATTTTTACTTCTTGAGAATTTTCCCAGATAAACTTTTTATATACCAGTTATGTAGCACTGGCTCACCAGTGTCCTTCGAGACGCCTTTCCTCCAGCAGTCCTGGTGTCAATATTCAATAATGCAGAGGCTCAAAGAAGAAAGCAGAACATTTAAACAGCACACCAGCTCTGTCTAAAAGGACTGTTTTTCTCTTTGTCAGGCTTGAACACACGTTTTCTTCTTCCTCACCTGCCTCAGGGCTGTACCAGAATAAGATTTTCCTTTACTCCTCTACTTTCCTCTTAGTTGCTAGTAGATGTTGACAAGATCAGGTTATGGTTGCTTTGAGTTCTAAGCCTAGTTGAGATCTTTTTTCATGTTTTGTTCTGGCCACTTGAGGCTACGTGTACTGATGATGTCCTGAAATCGCTTAATGAGGGGGCAAAGCTAAATTTCTTTAACAGTCCCCAGAATTCTAAATGGTGACAGCATTTTTAAAAACTGAGAAGTCCTGATTTGTCATTTTGCTTTATTTCTATTATTTATTACTATGTGCTTTCATAATTTCTTCCTATAATTTAGTTTAACTAGATGTGAATTAGGTAAAAATTTAAAAGCCAGATCACAATCTTTTCTATCCTAAAGCTCTCCAGTTGTGGAAGAATTTTGCCCTTAAATCTGCATGAATCCTAGTAAGACATGTCAGTTCTGCTCTCTCTTGTTGTATTCCCTCCCTGTGTCAGAAGCATTTAGTGAGATTTCCACACTGATTTCTCAGTAAGTGTAGAGGCAGACCCATCAGTAACCATGTGGTAACCTGAAAACATTCTTGCAGACTGATCCCTTGCACAGTTTCAAACTGTGTCCTCCCAAGTCTCTGTCCATCCCTAAAACCCGTCTTTCTTCTCAACCGTTTCACTGCCTTCTACACACACACACACACACACACACACACACACACACACACACACACGAGTGTCTGCACACTCTTGTTCCCTCCCCTCCCTCTCCGTCTCTCTGCACCTCGTTCATGGGGTCTGTATTGGAAGAGTGAAGGAAGATGGGGCAGGGCTTCCATTCATATTCTGCCCTAACTCACTCACTATTCCATTCGATCCTAAATATCATCAGCTAAACCTGGATAAACCTGGAAAATGGCACGATACTTATCATAATATGGATTATGTCCTTCTCTAAACGAGGAAAGAAAAACTTAGAAGGGCAAAACAAGACGACAATAATGAAGTTTTAAGCTAAAAAAAATAGTCAGTGGACAAAGATCTTACTTGTCCATCCTACTTGTTTTCACATTTTGAGTTCTAAAATTTAATAGCAACTTGTGATAAATTTTATTAATTTGTTCAGTGAGTAAATAAGCTGTCTATTCATTCCCCCATTATAGAGCTGTCTAAAGTCAGATAGGAGGAATTAGGGGGCCCTAAACCAACCCCAATAAGGAGCAAAGTTAAAGTAAAACTTCTAGAGAAGCAAAAACCTTTATATTTAATATTATCATTTAGACAGGAATAAAAAAATGCTCCTCCTTAATATAGATCTGGCAAACTACTGGAAGCTTTAATTCTTAAAACAGCTGTATCATCCCAGGCTCATATCTATCAGGTTCTCAAGGGAGCTCCAAGGGAGTCCAGGTGCTTGGGGAGATGGAATTGTTGATTTGGGGATGCCATTTATCTGCATCATTAGCCACATCCACTACCACACCCAGGACTTTGAAGATGTGTTGCTTAGTTCACTGTGGAGCTAGTGATATCTGGATCTTTGGAGAAGCAAACTTTCTTGGCATTTTATATGTCTTTTCAAAATATTTTGAGCCAAGTGCTTAAAGCCATATTGATTTGATTAAAATTCACTCCTAAAACTTCATTTTCAAAGAAAACATTTTTTTTTGACTTTTGATGAGGTCCTCCTGGCAGATCAACCTCATAGTTTATTTAATAGGGTGTGTGATTCTGAGAGGTACTTGGAATTAGGGTCATCTCACCAACCATGAGTGTGAAAGTTAAGGAAAACGGCTTTTTAATTATTTTGATAAAATTTAAAGCTTATGGAAAAGTTGCCGTAATAGGGCACTCTCACATACCCTTTATCACGTCCGCCAATTGTTGGCCTTTGCTCCCTCCCCTACTTCTCTCTCCTTTCTTCGCTCCACCCCCAACCCCCTGCTGACCTCCCCCTTCCCCCTTCCCTCTCACGAATATATACATAGTCTGGGTTGCTCTAACAGAATGCCATAGGCTAGGTGGTTTATAAACAGCAGATATTTATTTCTCACAGTTTTGGAGGCTGGGAAGTCCAAGATCAAGGCACCAGTAGATTCACCATCTGGTGAGGGCCCACTTTCTGGTTCATAGGTGGCCATCTTCTTGCTGTGTCCTCATGGGTGGAAGGGGCAAGGGAGCTCTCTGGGGTCTCTTATAAAGAGCACTCATCCCATTCATGAGGGCTTCACCCTCATAACCTAATCACCTCCCAAAAGCCTCACCTCCTAATACCATCACATTAGGGATTAGGTTTCAACATGAATTTTGGGGGGATACAGACATTCAGTCTATGGCAACCTTCCATAGCCATGTACAGTGGTCAAGATGAGGAAGTTTAACTAATTCAATGTTTATCTAATCCATAGTCCATATTCCAATTATGTCAACTTCCCCCCAGTAATGTCCTTTTTAGCCTCCATCCCCACCACATCTAGGATCCAAGCCAGGATCATGCATTGCGTTTAGTGTCATGTCTCTTTAGGAAATGGTTTTTAACCTAATTTAAATTACGAAGAATCTCAAAATCAGTTCTGACTATGATTATTCAGTAGAAGAATTCTGTAAAAGGAAGATTCATGAACTAGATGATGGAGAAGTACATGTTTGCGGCTTAGACTGACTTTTACCAGTGCAAACGTGGTTTTATGCGGCTGGAAAGGAAGGAAAGCCCTCTCTCCTCTATTTCCCTCCATCATCCCAGGGCTTTAAGAAGATGAGCTGTGTCCATTTCCACTTTCTCCCTGAATGAATCTGGAAGTTACTTCCTGTGGGTCGATTAAGGGAAGGTCACTTGCCTTAGTGGACAGTTGTGGAGGAAGAGAATCCCTGAGCCCCCTGGATGTATTTACCCCCCAGGGCTCTCCTGGGCCTCCCACTGTGTCAGTGGAAGGCTGTAGGATCACTTTGATCCTCCTTGACTTCTTATCCAAAGAAAAACTCCTTATGAGGGAAGAGGAGCTGGGGACACTGCCAGAAGTGGTTAAGGAGAGCTCATCTGTAGTTTGAAAGCAAATGCCGCAGCAGAAAGGGCATTGCTCAGTTCTAAGAAAAGACTGAGGTTAAAGCAAGAGGACAGACCCCCAGATCATCGCCATCTTTAGAGCCCGTTTCAGAGGAAGGACCTCTAGGTGGACAGCCGAGGGAGGCTCTTTATGCTCCGGGGAGGATGCTTTTCCTCTCTTCCTTCTGCAACAGTAGCTCCCACAGCACCTGCCCCTCTCCCCACTTCTCACCCTGTCCCATGCCCCGCCGCAGAGAGGGGCTTTGTAGTGAAAGGAGGGATGGCCTGAAGGAGGAGGGAAAGCAAACTGTCCTACCAACATTTGAGGAACGCCCCCATCACCCGCTGCCATCCTCCACACCCCTTCTCCCCACCAGCTCCTTCCCCTCTGATGCCCTGAGTGCCTGGAGCCCTGTCCTCTGCCTCCTCCTGCTCTTCATCCTCTCATCTCAGCCCCTTCACCCTGTCCCCATCCTGACCTGAGCTCCTTCTCCCTTGCTGATCTCCCTCCAGCCCCCTCCAGCTTCTTCCCTTTAGGCCAAATGAGTGTCACCAATGGCTTAGAAATTGAAGAGGCAAGTGTCTCCAGAACCCTAATTAGAAAATTGTGAAAGCATTTTTTAGGGGGAAATGTTAGTATATATGTAGGTTATGTTGATAGCACGATTCATCCTCAGTGTCACGTATACTATGACTTAAAGTCAGGTCCATGGGCTGACCTGGTTGCCTACCTGCCGCTGTAACACTTGCTCTAGGAAAAAGCATGCTGAGTTCCAGAAAACCTTGTTCTAGCACACCTTATTCCTCATCAGCTTTCCCTTTGTAATTGACCATGTTCCTTGTGAACTTAGTGGATAAGATTTTCTAGATTGACCATGTTCTTTGTGAGCTTCTATGGATAAAATTTCCTAATCAACTGAGTTTAGATAGGTTAAACAGAGCAACTTTAAAACCCTGTAAAGTTCATGGCATGAAGATAATCTCTCTGTTTTTGTTTACGTTTACAAAGTATCATTTGGGTCTTCCAGCATTCCAAACGAATAAGTGAAAAAAAACAAAATTTTAACCTCAAGTTTCAGTATTGTGGATGGTGATCTCTAACTCAAGCTGGAAATGAGGAAGCCAAACCGATTTCAGATAGAACAGTGATGGACGGTCTTGGACAATGTAGTACTTCTCTTTGCTTGCCTGCTTTTCAGCTCACGAGATGCTATAGGCTAACATTCACATCTCTACCATTTCCCTCTCCTCTTTTCTCCTTGGTACACATTATAAACAGCGGGTCACAGAGAGTCGAGAGAACCAAATGTCTATCGAGGAGAGGAAGCACCTCATTACAGTGAGAGAAGAAGCCTGGAAGACAAAGGGCAAAGGAGCAGCCAACGACTCCACCCAGTTTACAGTGGCCGGCAGGATGGTGAAGAAAGGTCAGAGTGTGTGTGCGTGCGTGCCTGCGTGCATGTGTGCTTGTATGTGGGTGCGCACACGCTCCGTCGCCCATGGAGGGGAGGGTGGCGTGTGATATAGCTCAATCAAAAAAATCAAGCCCTGGTCTTTAGTTTTTAATCTTACTTAAGTTGTGTAAATGATTTTGGGAGTAGGTTTTGTGAGATATTCCTACTGAATACCTTTTCTTCATAAGTCGTGTCATCTTCAATGTCAGAAGCATAATTCAGTTAGTCCCATTTCAAAACTTAGCCATTTGGAAATTGAGCACAAGTTTCAAAAGCAATTGCGAATGTGCTAACAAATCTTAGTCCTTTCCCTTAATTGTTTTTAAATTATTTCCATTTTCTTGCCATCTGGCAATTAGTTAACCCAAAGAAGCCTTTCTCAATGAAGAAGGAGTTTCTCTCTTCTCCCTTTTAGGGTAATTCCTAGGTCCCTTTCCATCAAACCAGAGTTCTCTGGCTTACAAAGCCCGATTTCCAGATAAGTTTTAATAGATGTCTAAAAGATATGTCCAGTTCCAAGGAAGTTGGATTTCCCTGCAGAGGGTCATTTCCCTGCATCTGAGCTCTTGGACCTGATTCAAAGCCTGTATCCAAAGATTTATGAAATTGACTGACCTATCATCTGGTTAGTAAAGTCACCAGAGAGCTTTGAGGCTCCATATCCTATAGGAAATGGTTAAAATTTGGGGTCCCCTTGTGACCTATGTGCACATACCTTCATTTTCTAAGCTATTATTTAAAAGCAAATTTCCTAACTTCCTGATAAAAGTGGTCACATTCATTTAGAGTTAACTTATATTGTCATCAGCTTTCTAGATTTATGTTTCAGTTTTCTCAAAACTTTTGATGATCCTCACTCATGAATAGTGCCTAACTCATTGTAGGCTCATGATAAATATTTGCAGAAGGAGGTGGGGAGGGAGGCATGGAAACCCCTGAATTGTGATTAACTCAGATCTTGGTGGAAGAATCCCTTCTAACAAATCTATTCTTAGCTAATCTTGGAATTGCCAAAGGATAACAGAAGATAATTTACTCTCCCAGAATGAGGTAGCCTTTGAGTATTTTCTACATCAAATCCCAGAACTGTATAATCCTGTTAACTTCTTTATATGAGCCCCATCCCTGTGTTAACAAGCAGACCCTATGGCCACATTGTTACAGAAGAACTCAAGCTGAGGACTTGAACCAGAGCTCCCATCTTCCGACTTCTAGCCCTGACTTCATTTTCCCAATGACTTTTTACTTTGGTTTCTTTTTTCTTCTTCCATCTTAAACATCACGTTTTATTTGTAAGCGGGCCCTTACTGCCAAATAGCACTGCCCTTGTCCACAGTGACATCAGAGGAAGGAGACTTGCTCTCAGGCAGGTTCGGAGAGCAAGGTCCT
This sequence comes from Diceros bicornis minor, assembly GCF_020826845.1. Lineage (NCBI taxonomy): Eukaryota > Metazoa > Chordata > Mammalia > Perissodactyla > Rhinocerotidae > Diceros > Diceros bicornis. Next base: position 29,074,492 of record NC_080775.1, read on the forward strand.
ATCCCTTAGGGGTTGAGTTTGCCGTCACGTTTTCCTGAGTAAATCAAGGATCTTTATTTAACAGGTGCTATATGGCTTGCTCAGGAAATAAGTTTCTTGTACTTTTAATCTATTGAAAAAACTTTTCTATTTGTTACCACCTACTAGGTTGTATGTGTCACTGGAGTCTTCAGCTCTTTTTGATTTGCAATAATATGGCATCCAATTTACACTCATTGCAGAATAAAATAGCTCTTCACTACAGCCATGCAGACTTCCCATCCCATCAGGTTACAATGGCCACAAGTTACCATATCAGCGAGTTGCTGAGAGGCCTGTGTGCCCTGGTTTTCATCCTCTCACCCTAGAAAACTCTCTTCTCCCCTAGCCTCACTAGGACTTTCTCCCTTTTTGATATTCCTAGATTCTATGTAACAATTAGTACTCCACAAGTTTTCTGCGGTATTCTAGGATTCTCCCAGCAGAAAAATACTCAAAGTATGCCTTTGAGTTAGAGGGATGTGAAAATGTTCCCGAAGAGAGTAGATGACTGGTTATTGCATGTAGAATTCACTGAAAAGAGGGATGGGGAGTGCTTTATTTTGTTTTAACATGGTGTTATTTGAATATATATACCTTCCCCGATTATGGAAAAATCATCATCTCTAGCTGGGAAAGAGATGTCCCGCCTTCAGGAGCTCTTGTGCGTGCTGCTGCCTGAGCAGGCAGCAGGGGGCGCCCTGGCAGCACAGAGGGGCAGGTTTCCTGGTTCCTTCTGAGTCAGGCCTGTTCCTTAGCTTCCGAGTTAGTGGCCTCTGTGCGGATGAGCTTGGATTTTGATATCTCTTATGCATCCTCTTAGTAGGTCATGATTTACCGTCCCAGCCTGTGATACCAAATTTTACTTATTTTTATTATCTTTCAAGAAAGCTTACTTTGTCACTGATATAAACCCTTTTCAGCTCTGGTAATTGAAATAAATTTTTAAAAATCATCAAGCAAATATATGTACATGTCGAGAAGTACTTCTAGAATATCACCTGAAACTTAAGTGTTAAGTTACATTTCAGTATTTTTCCTTAAAATTTTTATGCCATAATACGTCCCTCTCCAGCTCACAGGAGGAAGGAACAGAGCGATTCATTCGTTTATTTTTGTTTGTGAGCAATAGTGATTTACATATTCTCTGAAGATTGTTCGAGGGTTGCTTAAAGTGGCGGTGTCCTCTGATGATTTCACATTTATTAAAAATGAATGCAAAGAACATTAACATCTCATTTTGTTCTTTGTAAATGCACTAATTATGTCCCTTTCCAATCCCTTAGGTTAGAAGAAAATACTCCTCTTTGTCTTTATTAAGGTTTCTTGTTCGGCCCAGATCCCTTCTCTGTGCTGGAATTCCTTTCTCTCCCTTTCATATGTTCCTTACAATTTGCCCTTCTAAAGATTCCCACCCTGCGTCTTGATAAAGACAAGTGAGAGGGTAACACCAGTTCCAGCCACACCCAATATGCACAGACCCTCAAAACATCACAAACCAACTTAAACGTATACTCTTCTGGGTCTTTCTTCTAAAACATTAGCACTTCCTTGGGCTATTGCTCAAGAGACCACTCTGAGTGATGTCCCAAAGGCCGTACTGTCCCTACCTCACCCAGCCTGAAGGAAAACTCCAGTGCCAGGGCCACTTGCCAGCGAGTGACACAGCCCATTCTCCACTTCCTCTGCGGGAGATGGTGCAAATATGCTTTCTCTTCACCTACCTCCAGCCCCCAAAGGACCTCAGAACTCACAACTCCATTTGTTCAAGTTTATTCTGATTGCCTTATATACTCTCTTATTCCATTCACATGTCACGGACATGTTTTCATTGTTCATTTTGGAATGTCAGCTAGTCAGCTACTGCAGTCCTTAGAAACAATAAAATCTTATCTACATTTTCAGTTGTCCTACGTGGCCAGGGTACCTGCCAAATGCACAAGCGTGTGTGCACATGTATGCGTGTGTGTAAATTCTGTAAGTTGTAAAATCTACATTGGGACTAAGGGAGATCCATCGGGGTCCTGGCAATTTCCGGAAACGATCCTGAGATGCTAAACAGCTCCTTTGTTTGTTCTGCAGGTTTGGCATCCCCCACTGCCATAACGCCAGTAGCGTCCCCTATTTGCAGTAAAACAAGGGGCACAACACCAGTTTCCAAACCCCTGGAAGGTAAGCCACCGTGGCACCCCATGTGCCAATGGGTCTGTGATCAGAAGAGGCCTTGGTGGCGCTCTCTCATTGTTGGTTTCTACTTGCCTAGATATAGAAGCCAGACCAGACATGCAGTTAGAGTCAGACCTGAAGTTGGACAGGCTGGAAACCTTTCTGAGAAGGCTGAATAACAAAGGTACAGACCAGAAGCCAGAGGGAAGCCCTGGTTGATATGCTTATAGCACACTGTGATTCGTATTTCAATGAGTAGCTAAGGAAACCTAAAAAGTACTTTGTCCTCTCTCAAAATCTCTAAATCCCTATTGTGATTGCTTTTTCTCCTCAGCTAAATTGTCTTTTTTTAATTTGATTTCACCGATTTATACTGTAAGTATTGTCTTTGTTGTTATCTTTTAAAAAATGAAGTTACTGGTCAAGACTGATTGGATTACTGAGCTCTGATCCACTTGATAATGTACTAAATTGGGGGCCCCCAATAACATTTGTTCCTGAATCTACACCCTTGGCATATCATCCAGTCAGGGTCATGAACTCAGTAATTTTGCTTTTAACCCTGAAAGCAGGTTATTATACAAAATCAACACGATCTTGGGCCTGTTGAACTTTAAATTGTGTATGTCAATTTACAATAAGGTAGCAGCTGATATTATATCTTATAATCACAAATGATTTCTAAAAGAAAATTCTGGTAAATAAATGTTGAAATAGATATTTCAATACAGAAGTCAATAAAGTATGCAAAATAAAAGAATAATATATAGAAACAGCCTCATCTCTTAATAAAAATTCCCACTTGAAGGGGGCCGTCCCAGTGGCGTAGTGGTTAAGTTCGTGGCGGCCCAGGGTTCGCAGGTTCGGATCCCGGGCACGCACTGATGCACCGCTTATCAAGCCATGCTGTGGCGGCATCCCATATAAAGTAGAGAAAGATGGGCACGGATGTTAGCCCAGGGCCAGTCTTCCTCAGCAAAAAGAGGAGGATTGGCATCGGATGTTAGCTCGGGGCTAATCTGTCTCACAAAAAAAAAAAAAAAATTCCCACTTGAAACTTATCAAATTCTAAGTGTTGGGAGTCCCTGCTATTGACAGTGACCCCTAATAGGTTGAGAATAATGCAAACAATGCCTTTAAACCAGAAATATAAAAGTGTAATATAATAACTAAACTGGCAAGGCAAGGAATGCAAACAATTCAAAGTTTATTATATATATGTAACCATGATCTAGGGCAGAAGTCAGCAAAAGAATCTAGGTCTCTGCCTGTTTTTGGAAATAAAGTTTCATTGGAACACAGTCATGCCCATTTGTTAACGTACTGTCAGTAGTCACTTTTGCCAACAGCAGCCTTGAGTAGTTGCAACACAGGCCATATAGCCTCCCATACAAAGCCTAAAAGATTTACTACATGGCACATTGCAGAAAAGATTTCACCAACCCCTGATCTAGAATGAGGCTGAGGCTAGTTCTGCCTCCACTGGCAAAAGGAACAAGTTCAGAAATGCTCAGTGGGCTTGTGTGCAGCCAGGCTAGCCTCCCTCTCTCCTGCCACTTCCTGGCACAAGCTGTGTTCGGACGGGAAGTTCTTCCGTGAGAAGGCACATAAGGCCCAGGAAGCATCCCCAGGACCCTGGGCATCACTGTTACGTTTTCTTCACTCCTGGAACTTAGGGGGAAAATAATTTTTAAGTTATTGTGAGGAGTAGTTGGAGTAATGTTTTTACACAACTCTTATGTCATTTATTTGCTTGTTTGTTGATAGTTGGTGGGACGCAAGAAACTGTGCTCACTGTCACCGGCAAATCTGTTAAAGAGGTGATGAAGTTGGACGATGATGAAACCTTTGCCAAATTTTACCGCAGCATGGATTATACTGTACCAAGAAGCCCTGTGGAGCTAGACGAGGACTTCGATGTTATTTTCGATCCTTATGCACCCAAGTGAGTTATTTCAGTCTCCATCTTTCACCCACTGAGAGGGGGTTCCTTCATTGGCCTCCACACAATACTTTCACGAGGATCTTCTCTCACTGTGTTATCTTCTCTGCTATGGAACTTCATTATAGCCACGTTATTAGCCTCTACAGCCAGATGTGTAGATAAAACGTGTAGTCCAGAACAGATGTGCGTTCAGGCAGAAAGTCTTGCCTACACAGCACGTGCCCCAGATGTTTGTCATGTTCCTAAAAATAGTTTTCACGTAACTCAAATATGGTTTTGCAGGTTTTTAGAATTAACGTCGTTTAGCAGAGATTTCTATATCTGTCTTTCATTGTACATTGAATTCTTACTCATGACTGAAAAATATTTGGATCACATGGGCTCAAATTAATACAACTAACTAGAAAATCAGTAAAGGATGTTACTCAGCTTCCAATAATTTAGAAAATCAATAGATCTGAGGGTTTTCTCAGTGATGCCCAAGGGTCTGTCTTCACACAGGAATATGACTAAACCACCTAAGAAAAGTGATTGATTATGGTATTAGGATTCCTTCGGTTGCAAGTGCCAGAAACAAATCCAGGTCAAACCGACTTCAGCAAAAGAAAGGTGTAGGGGATTTATGTATAAGTCTAGGTTCGCTCATTGAACAGGACAGGCGTGAACTCAGGTCCAGAGGCTCATTGAAATGAGGCCTCTCTCTTGGCTAGTTTCCTTTGGGCTGGCTCCTTCTCAGTCAGGCTGTAACCATGTGGTGGAAGATGGCCATCCCAGCCCAGGTAGCTTCTCTTCCAAGTAATTCCAGCAGAAGTTCCAGGCTTGATTTTTTTGGGTCTGAGTCCATCCCTAATGCAATCATTGTGGCCAAGGGGATGGAAGATGCTGATTGGCCACAGCTGGTCTCTGGATCCCCTCCAGAGCTGGGCTGGGGGACCGGAGTGGAGTGAGGTGGTTCCCCCAAAGGAGAGTCGGGTGCTCCTACCAGAGGCAGGGGAGAACATGCTGGGCAGGCTAAAGCCACAGCTATCAACCACATTTATCTATTTCCTACAAATTTATCAAAGTGACATTTTCTTCCAGAAGTCTGTGTAGTCATCGTAGATTTTTTTCTTAAGCCACACTGATACATTTTTTGCATATTTGAATTTGTTCAGTGTTTTTCAATTTGCTACCTTAAAAAAATGAACAATTTGCCATTTCCTACCTTTAAATAGTATTTTAGGTATTTGCATTCATGGTTATTTAACCATTTCTCAATCTTCTCCCAACCCAAATGTCATTGTTTAAATCATTATATATAAATGTATATATGTGTGTTTACACACACACACACACACACGCACTCACACACAGGATAATATGATACATATGAAGACTTTCAGGCACGGAGGTCTGTGATTGGAAGTTGAGAGCAGCAGCCGGAATCTGTTGGGAAATCACGTGACTGGGTCTGCCCACCTCCTAGGTCTAGTCGTCCTACCCAGAGAGTTCTGTCAGTGTATGGTGATCATAGTTGGTTTTGTGTGCCTATTTTATTACAATATATTCTTCAAAATAGTGGTTATTCTTCAGAGGAGGGCAGTGGGTTGAGAGGAGGCTAGTTATGGGGGAGTTGTTGAGGGAACAGAAAAACTGTTGTGTGAAGAGAAAGTTTCATCTGGAGGAAGGAGGATTAAATTGAGAAGCAGTGCCTGGCTATAATTTCTTGAAGGGCTTGCTAGTAACAGAAGTAGACGAGCGTATGATTTCAAAGGGAGAATTAGGACGCGTGCAGGGGTTTGATGAGGATAGGGAAGAGCTGTCTAGTAGTGAAAGGAGCTGCCCAATAGACACTAGAGCTCCTCCTGGCAGAGACCCAGGGTGAGGTGTGAGTCGGGGCTTCTGAAACTGGCTGGGATCTTGAATTTCCCTTCTATCTCCAGGATTCTATGACTCCACGTCAGGGGAGTGGAGGGCAGGAGGAGGAGATGTAAGATTTATAATGAAATCAGGAAATAAAATTGTGGAGCCCATTGCTGCAGGTCAAAGCCCCACACGTAAAGCAGGAGCGGGGGATTCTGCACCAAGGCCGCAGCTCTGCTTTGTCCCTCAGGTTGACGTCTTCTGTGGCCGAGCACAAGCGCGCAGTGAGGCCCAAGCGCCGGGTTCAGGCTTCCAAGAACCCGTTGAAGATGCTGGCGGCCAGAGAAGATCTCCTTCAGGAGTACACTGAGCAGAGACTAAACGTGGCCTTCATGGAGTCAAAGCGGATGAAAGTAGAGAAGAGTGAGTGTTTGGGACCACCACCTGCTTCTGTGCTTGGACCTGGTGGTCAGGTGATTTTAAGCCTCTCCTTTTTCTGCCTTGCAAAGGCCAATAATGGTGCTCAAAAGACACTCATTAAACAAATATGAGTAAGTTTGAACACGCACACCTGCAGAAAAGCTGCCTGGAATTTAAAGGCTTTTCACAGAAATTCTTACAGCTGGAGCATCTGTTCACTTGGTTAATTCAAATTATCCTGTTTTGCTGAGTTTTCTTTCAAGAGGTTGGAGGAAAAGGATGTGTCTGGGCTTCGTGATTCAATCCATTTTCAGCTCTGTAGAGCCCAAATGTAATAATTCTCCACTTAAAGCTTATTCAAGAGGAAATCATTTGATCTCTCATGGCAAAATGTCTCAGATCACTGCTTTGCCTAACCACAGACTTTTATATTGTTAATTAATACAAAAACCAGTGCTTTTCAAGTTGTTTTTGACAACATCCTCGGGATCCTCGGCCTCCTTGGAGTTGGGATGTGGGCTGGGTGGATGGGGGAGTTGGGATGTGGTGGTGAATGGAGAGAGAGGAGGTGGGCTCCAGGGTCTCTGTCCTACTTCAGGCTAAGCCATTCCGCTTATATCTGCCCAATAATGTGGGGTTCCATAGTTCTGAAACAGTGGTTTTCTTGGTGGAGACAATGGCATGCATAATTTTGCTATTTTGAATGTTCTTGCTATAATTTTTATTTTCCAATAGCACTCATAAACCTATTTCCTAAAGTTTTTCTTAGAAATATAGTATTTAGATGAAGTGGTTGAGTCTTTTCATTATAACTGGTTTACTAAGAAAGTATGTTTCAGAATCACTATGCCATATGAATTGTCAAGTCATGTTACATTTCTCCAGTGTTAGAACCTAATCCCAGCAAAATAAGTTTCTTGAATTTCTCTCCAGCATATACATTGTTTTAAACGATGAGTTGGAGAAGTAAAGGTGTCTTGGCACAAATTTTATGTTCTTTGACTCTACCTCCACTTTCTGGGGGCTGGGGGGATGGCTTTGTGATGCCTGACACATATACGTTTGTTGGTCCACGCTGAAAACCCAGCATCTTATCACAATCTTAAGTCTGAGAGCAAAGGATCTCAAGGGATCATCTAGTTGATCACTTTCCCTCCAGAAAAAGATTAGAACTACACCATGCCTTTCAGAGTGCCTGCTTTTCTGCATATAGAGACTTGTGATGAAAGACATCTAACAGTCTTCTGTGGAGATGTGTTTTCAACATCTAAACATCGTTGGGAATTATAACAGCTTTCAGTGGAATTGCAGTAAGTGAGTCCAGCTCCTGATTTTATACCACAGTCGCTGGTCCACACTGTCACTCAGTTCTGGTCTCTGCATGATGAGTTGACACGTGTCAACAAGACAATTATACTTTGAATACTGTGTTTAATTCCTAACACAGTGGTTCTTCATTGAACTGGACAGTCAAACTTGCGTATGTTCTCCCCCTCAGGATTAACCTTAAAAAGGTGGTGAGTCAATTAGGAATAATTTCTGATTGTAAGCATTGTCATTTCACCTGACCATCTGGCTTCCCCCTCGTTGTGTTTCCCTATTCAACCCGCCCAGTGTCCTCCAACTCCAGCTTCTCAGAAGTCACCCTGGCAGGCTTAGCCAGTAAAGAAAACTTCAGCAATGTCAGCCTGCGGAGCATCAATCTGACGGAGCAGAATTCCAACAACAGCGCGGTGCCCTATAAGAAGCTGATGTTGTTGCAGGTTAAAGGTATTTCAGAGCAGCAGACAGGAGTTACACACAGACCGGGGGTTTCGGTCTGTAACATCGGGAGGCCTGCCTGCCCCTTAACTGCCTGTAAAGGAAAGCGAACAAATGCTTTAAGAGAACCTTCTGTGTGCCAGGAGCTGAGTACCTCCTCCTGAGTACTGTGAGAGTACCTCCTCTCACAGAAGCTTTGTAAAGCTTCACAAAATCCGCTGAGGGAGGAATATGATGCCCACTGAAGTGTAGAGAGGTTAGTGATGTGCCTGAGGTCACAGCAGCTCTTGAGTGGCAGAGTGGATTTGAACCAGGTCTCTCCCATTCCAGAAGCTCAGCTTCTTGCCCCGTGATCCCTGCCACAACACTGCCATGCAGTTACCAGATGCCCCCTAAGTCGTCACAGTGGTTCTCGCCACTCAGTTCTCCTCACTGAGGTAAAGCAGCATCAGTGCAGTCCAGAGGGAGAGATGCGCGTTCCTGGAGAAGGAATCAAGGGAAAGCAGAGGCAAGTGAAGTGGACCCGGTTCCATTCCAACACCTTTCTCTCAGTAGCAAGGGAGACTTAGCCAACAACCAGGGACACTCTGAGCTACGAGGACAGTGACTTAGCCGCCTCCCAATGGCAATGCTATAGATTGATCATCAAGAGAAGGATGGGTGAAACATCCTCTACTTCTGAGAGGGTTTCCAGTGTGTTTCGGCATAACTACTGTCCTTTGTAGTGCATTTGAAAGACCATGACAGGCGCAAATAACCAACCTCTAGTCCCCTGTTCTAACTCAGAGACTACACTGTCGGTGTGATTGTGGCAAGATCTAAATCAACCACCATTTAGGAGAAGCTGTTGCAAGCAGCACAAGGGCCTGCTTCCTTGTAAGCTGATTCTTCTCAAGGCTCACTCCGGTTTAGAGTGAAAACTCCTGAGGGAAGCAGGTGCTATAGGAAGGGCTGCCCTCCCCCACGGCATGGCCAGTAGAGGTTATTAAATGTAGGAGGTGGGCCGAGTGGAGAGAAAGAGACCAGGAGATGAGTGAGGGAGCGGAAAGCAGCATGTTTGCCAACTTACCTGGAGGAGGGAACCTTAGTTAATCCATCATATACATGCTGTAAAAGGATGCCGATGGTGATCCTAAGAAACATGGTGACATTTGGAAAAGCACTGACAAGGGAAAGTAGTCTGTAATGCTGTCATTGTAAATCCCCCTCCGCCACTCCGGGTCACGGGAACTAGTGTTAGTAGACGAGACTCTTGAGAACTGGAAGAGTCTGTAGCAGGATGCTTCAGATGTGGGGTGCTTCCTGGTCCTTCTGTGACTCGGAGAGTTCTCTCTGGGAAGATGGTGACTCTTGGCCTCGTGTTCAGGAAGAAGACACGTGCAGACAAGGCTGGTTGAACCTCGAGCTTCATCACTCAACAGTGGAGACTGCTTCCTGCTGCTCTCTCCCCATTACTGCTTCCTGTGGGTAGGAGAGTTTGCAAATGTCATAGAAAAGGCGAAGGTTGGTATCTGAAAAATAAAAATAGTTTAGTTAAGCATTTCCTTTATACGCCAATAGAATGTTCTACCAGTTGCCAGATCATTAGAAAGCTTCTCAAACGTCCAGTGTTTCATTCAAGCAAGAGGGGATAAGGTAGTATTTATTATCTTGAATGTCTCTCAGATTTTCATTAAATGCTTAAGTGGGATGTTTTAGAAGGATTATAACTTACACCTCAAGTTGTTTTTTTGTGGGGTTTTTTTTTTTTGAGGAAGATTAGCTCTGAGCTAATATCCATTGCCAATCCTCCTCCTTTTTTTTGTTTTTGCCAAGGAAGATTGGCCCTGGGCTAACATCTGTGCCCATCGTCCCCTACTTTATGTGGGATGCCGCCACAGCATGGCTTGATAAGTGGTGTGTAGGTTTGCACCTGGGATCCAAACCTGCAAACCCTGGGCCACCGAAGTGGAGTGCGCAAACTTAACCGCTATACCAACGGGCTGGCCCCCACCTCGAGTTTTTAAGTCCTGGGTTTGTTCTTACTCCTGGCACATCGCTTCGAAGTTGTTTATCCCACGTACCTATGAAGTTCTGCTGCAGACCTGTTGAATGAGACTATCATGGAGAAAAGCCCAGAAAATGGGTAATTTTTAAAAGCTTCACGAGTGATCTGTTGAATTTGAAGATTGAGAACTATTGCTCTAAAGAACTGATACCCCTGGTCCTTTAGTTACATTTTTTTGACTTTGTTGAAAATACCCCACAACCAGTGCCTCTGGCCCTGTGGTCACCAAGTTTTCCTTCAGACACACCATTTCTCTTCTTTGATTCCAGCACGTGCCACCCCACCGAGTCCTGGGCTTGTCTACCCAGGTAATTGTGTTACTCCCTTTTTTCAGGCCTCAGAACTTGCAACTTTAATTCAGACGAAGAGGGAACTTGGATGTAGAGCTACTTATATCCAGACTATCGAAGAAGGAATTAATACACACACGCATGCAGCCAAAGACTTCTGGAAGCTTCTAGGTGGCCAAACCAGTTACCAATGTAAGCTTTTACTGTATTTCAGGGAATGACAAGACTTGAATATCCTTTCTTCTCCCCTACTTAATTCTAACCAGCCACTTTTCAGTATAAATGTAATTCCGTCTTATTGTTCTCATCCCAAAGCTGCTGGAGACCCAAAAGAAGATGAACTGTATGAAACAGCCATCATAGAAACAAACTGTATTTACCGTCTGATGGAGGACAAACTTGTTCCTGATGACGACTACTGGGGGAAAATTCCCAAATGCTCCCTTCTGCAATCAAAAGAGGTACAGTGAGTGGGCTCCCTCCTTTAGCAAGAAAGCACTTTGCACAGGGCTGCCCAGTAAAGCAGATAGTGAGTGCCTGGTAAACATTAGCCAGTATTAGTACTCATCATCAACAGTGACATCTTTTTAAAGGATACTTATTTGTAATTCCAAACCGTTACTGCCATCTTAAATACTAATATAGCATTCAGAATATTGTTCAAAGGAGGCATGGATCGCTGAAGGCTTTTCTGTTGTAGGCAAAATGTAAATATTACTTAGCCCTATCTCTTGATTTTTATATAAACATTAAACATTTTTCAGTCCTTAAGTTTCAGGAATAATAGATCCATGTATATATAATGTATTGGTTTGCCAAGTAACGTGCTGGGTTTTTTCTCTCACACCAGTATTTATTAAATATATATATTTCCAATACCGTGAAGTATTCTAAGGGTGGAGAAAAAAGTGGAAGACACAAAAGCACCTTAAATTTCGTTGGGGAGAAGAGTATTAGAAAAATGTAATCTAAAGGTAGATTGATTATAGGATATGTATGGGCATTTAAATGGGGAAAAAGTGTCACAAAAAGAAATAATCAGGAATTATTTTAAAGAGAAGGTGAAATGAGCCAAGCTTGGAGTTAAGTGGAATTTGTATTACTGGAAATGAAGGAAGAAATTATTCTAGGAAGGAAGAGTAGAACAAAGCACAGGCGTGGAAATAATAGCATGACATTCATGTATTCATTCAGCAAACACTTAGTGAACCCTACTGTAGATGTAAGTATGGTATGGCCTCTGCCCTTGAGGGCCTTGGAATTGTAGAAGGAGAGAAGGCATCACTGGGTCCTCAGTGCCTGGCATGTGTGAGTGGCCTGTATGTGCTGTGTGAATGAATGAACAAAGGAGGGAGGGCAGGAAGAAGGAAGGAAGGAAGGAAGGAAGATAGCAAGTACTTAAATAACTCTTATGAATCAGAAGTTTTAGATGATTTGAGAGTTCAGAGGAGGGAACATTAATTTGGGTGTTTAGGACAATGAGACGGAAGTCACACCCCGGGGCAGAAGCTGGCTTGGCAGTGCCAGCTGGTCAGATCCTGTGACCCTTTTGTGTCTGGACTGACTGCTCCATTAGGATTTGTATCATCACCTGTTTGACTCACTATCAGTAGAGATCCTGATTCAAATGGAGCGTGTCCTTGAAATTAACCACTTCTTCTGCGCCATTTTCCAGGTACTCGTGTTTGATTTTGGGAGTGAAGTGTACGTGTGGCATGGAAAAGAAGTCACATTAGCACAACGGAAAATAGCATTCCAGCTGGCAAAGCACTTATGGAATGGAACCTTTGACTACGAGAATTGTGACATCAACCCACTGGATCCTGGAGAATGCAACCCGCTTATTCCCAGGTACTCCTGTGGCCTGCTGATGGCGTTGCAGAGCCAGCAGCTCCCTCCGCAGATTCTCACCACAGTCATCTATCACTCTTCACAGGTTTTTGTTTTCGTAAATGATTACATGCAGTACCATGAATATTCACAAAAAGAACGTTTCTTTAGCTTTTACCCAGTACAGCAATATGGATGTTGTAGCCTTCTGGAAGAAGTTTGTGTTATATTTCATTCCTTAAATTGAACAAATTGTTCCCACCTGCAGCATTCCAGGTGCTGTTGCGGCAGCAACTGTTTAAACAAATTACATGCTGATCTGAAAAGCTTCCCAGGCTCTGGAATTCAGCCATTGGTCTGAAGGTGCAAAAGCAACCCATTTCCTTCTAATTTCACACCTTCCCAGCAGAGCCCTTGAGTTCCAGGTTTTACCATTTATTTGGCACTACATGATGTTTATGCCTTTTGGGGTGAGTTAGGGGGCGGGGTATGGGGAGGATATGGTATTGAAATGATTGTAATTTTAATATTTCCTACAGTGTACTGGACTTTTTAAAGTAATTTTGGCAAATCAGAATATGCACAAACTCTAACAAATATGATCATGAGAAAAAAGAATTCTAACTTGCAAAGGATTCTTGTTGTCTGAACTACCAGAAAAAAAAGTGCTTTTAAATTATGTGTGCCATGTAATAGGTTAGAAGTTGATGTGCCACCAAATAGCATAGAACATTGGGTATCATGCAACTGCATGTTAATATTTCCATTGAACAAGTATACAGATTTTAACTTTCTTACCTAGTTTACTGTTTTAGAATTGAATTATCAATTTAATTATTAATTAATATCATAGAAACAATTAAAAATTGTCAGTGTAGGTGAAAAGTTTGCAAATCCTTTTTAAACAAATGCATATTTAGCATAAAATTAGTACTATAACAACTAGTCTTTTAAGGACTGAAGCTAAGACTAAAAATATTTTACTTGGTATAGTAAAAGAAAAAATACTGAAGCATAAAATCTGTATGATAGACAATGTATATTTAGTAGTGACATAATCACGGATCTGAAAGTGGATGAGTAAGCACCTAACCCACTGGTTTTCAACGTCTCCCAGATCAGAATCACCTGAGAAGCTTTAAAAACATGCATGTGCCAGGCCCAGGCCCAGAGATGTGTTTTCAGTTCATATGGGGTGGGGCTTATGTGTTCATGGGCTTAAAAGCTCCCTAGGGATTTTCAGGTGCAGCCAAGATTAGGCAACCAGCCCTTCTTAACAGATGAGGAGGCTGAACCACTGAGGTGTCAAGGTTGGGCCCAGTTCACACATGTAAGTCAGCATGGAGGGGAGAAGCATGCCCATTCCTGCTCCCGGTTTCAGCCCCTCACATTTGCTCAACTTCACAACGTAAAAGAGACATTTCTACAGCTGAAACCAAGTGCTCCTTCTCTAGGCGTCTTAGCAAGTCTGCAGAGTAGAATTTATACGAAAGACAGTCATTCAGATATTTTCTGATAAAGACCCCAGCCTTTCACGGTCATCCTGAGTTTCCCATAGTTGCTGATATTTGGTTCCTTAAGTCCCTCGAGAGTAGAGGTGGAAGGAAGTGTTTGTATCCTGTGCTTTATCCTTTCAAGCTCCTTTGACACAGGCAGCCTCTTTGACGTGCCTTAGCTGTGATGTCAGAAAGTGTGGTCTTGACCAACCAGGAAGTGATGAAGCAGGAGTCTGATGGGATACGTGCATCCCAGTCCCAATTCACACCCAAAGATTGCTTTGGAAGGATGAGAAACACCTACACATTATCCTCAGGGCTGAACCCTCTATAGCATGTGTTTTCTCGGGTTTACCTGCTTAAGTTATCTGTTTTCCCAGCACAGTTTCCATTCTGAGATCCTGAGGCAGGTCTAGACTTCCAGTTGGGCTGTGCTGCTCCTCTTTCTGGGTCATTGGGCTGTCCCTGCCTGCTGTCCTGTCCAGTGGCCTAGAAATAAATATGCAGAAATTCACTTTATGATATATGAAAGTAGGTTCATTTTAGTAACAGGAGAATCTCCCCTGTTCCTAGAGCTTCACTGTAACATGTCTTAAAATGTAGGGAATTCGGGGTGAGCTCCGTCTTCCTCCCACATATTCATTAACTTGACAGAAGCTTGGTGGGCACCTGCAGGTGCCTGTGGGCGGCTATATGGGCGGGGAAGGAGTGCATGTGGCTCCTGCCTTTGCTGAGCTCCACTCTAGTGCACCACCCCCAGGGGATCCCAAGTACAAGAATTTGCTAGAAAGCAAGAGAAGTCCGTTCCTGACGTGGTTCACATCGCATTCAGGCATGTCGACTCCTTGGACACAAAGCCTTGCAAGTTTTCTGGCTAAAATAGTAAAATGTCACCTATTTGGTATAATAAGTGAAAATAAACCATTCATTCTAGGTTCCACTTATGTATTCTGAGTTCTTTTCAATAGCCACATGTTCCTTTCCTTGGTTTTAGCATGGCTTAATCTTGGTTCTTTTCCTGTTTACGCCCTGCCTCCCCGACCCCCCACAGAAAAGGACAGGGGCGGCCTGATTGGGCAATATTTGGGAGACTTACAGAACACAATGAGACGATTTTGTTCAAAGAGAAGTTTCTCGATTGGACCGAACTGAAGAGACCTAATGAGAAGAACGCCGGAGAACTTGCCCAGCAGAAGGTATTCCGGATAATTAGGCCTCAAACCTCAGGGCTTGGTTGGGGTCCCAATAAAAGTGGCCTTGAAGCTAAAAGCCTCCCTAGGGTTTACTAGCAGAACAGCAAACCGGTTTCCAATCATATTCTCCCTCCAGGAGGTGAAGATAGCTCTGTGCGCGCCTCCAGGTTTTCAACATCCCGTTCACTGTTGTGGGATGGTATTCAGGCCTCCCGAACCTTTCGCCTTTTCGCCTAAATGCAGCTTTTTCCTAAATGCAGTTAGATGCCCTGAGACAAAGCGTGGAAGCTGTACTTTTAGGCTGTCCCCTTAACAGTGGAACAGCATTGAGCGTGACAAGAAACGCTATAGACACAGAGGCAACGGAAGAAACATGTTTCTATTCCCTCGCAGGAAGATCCCAGGGCAGACGTGAAGCCGTACGACGTGACCCGGATGGTGCCGGTGCCCCAGACGACCACCGGCACCGTGCTGGACGGGGTGAACGTGGGCCGCGGCTACGGCCTGGTGGAAGGGGACGACCAGCGGCAGTTTGAGATTGCCAGTGTCTCTGTGGATGTCTGGCATATCCTCGAGTTCGACTACAGCAGGCTCCCCAAGCAGAGCATCGGGCAGTTCCATGAGGGCGATGCCTATGTGGTCAAGTGGAAGTACATGGTGAGCACCGCAGGTTAGTGAGCGCTTCCCCTTTCTTCCAACTGAGACGCGCCCAGCCCCAGCTCCATCTGGGCATTGCGGCGCTGCCAGAGCAGGATGCCCTGTGCCCTACGCCTGCCCCTCGGCCGCATAGGTGCAGGGCCAGTCTAGTCATTCGCTCTGAGAACCACTTAATAAACCTTACAGATGAAGGTTCCTAACAGCCTGGCCTTGCTAACATCTGTATGTTTCCGTATAGAAGCTAAACTCGCATGTTAAGGCTTCTCTACTGCCCTCACTCCCTCCCCTGCCCTGTCCCCAGAGGCTTTCTAGGAAAGTGATGATTTGCCTCCAAATGGTATTTACCACATGGCTGTATGCTGCTTCAATTAAAGTCGCTAAGTAAAGCATTTCTGGATGATTCAGAAGAGAAACCAAATGGTGTGGTAAATACATGCACAAAAGATTTATGAAAAATGAACGAAGCTATTTCCTCCGAGGCTGAGAGCACTAACAGTGCTTTATGGATCTGGGAGAATAAATACAGTCACAACTCCTCATAGTTTCTGTCAGTGAAATACTGTTTGTAGCAAAACACTCAATTGTATGCTTAGCACTAGAGCAGTGAGGGAGAGTGAGTGACCTCTGGAGAGAGAATCCCTTTTCCTCGCCCAGAAGTAGCTGTTATCCAGATGATCCACAGTGCCCCTCATCCCTGCCCACTGGGGAGAGTTTGTGTGACAACTCGGTGATTTCAATGTTCAACTCCCAAGAGAAGTGATTCACCTGTGCACAGCCCCCTGGCCATCCAGGTGTGGCTACCCCAGGTTTGATGATTCAAACACCTGCAGGCTTGGAACCATTTGATTTCTATCCTAATTTATCAAAAATAAGTCTGTTAGTCAACTGACCGCATTTATTGAGCTCCTGCCCTATGCATAAGGCATGTTTTTCTAAAAGGGTTGAGTAAATATTTCAGACGGTGCCTTCAGGAAGCATATGGCATAAATAACAATAAGGCAAGTCCAGGGGGAGGGAATTACTCCGTGCTGGAGGAGGAGAGCTCCGTTCCCTGAGGTTGCATCTGTCCCTGGTGGGAAAAGCCCAACAAACCAAGACCTGGGCAGCCAATGGGCAGTCATTGCTGGCAAGGGCGGGAGGGCTGTGCCAGGTTGCCCTGTGCGTGGAGCCAGCTTCGGGCCTAGAGGTCCACCCTGCCCCAAGGCACACACTGGGGGCTCCCCTGCGTGCTCTGGTTGAGTGCCTCACGGAGGACCATGGGACGTGTCCTGTCCTTATGCTAATTTCTCAGACAAGGAACAGGACACCAAGATTAAGTAACCCACTTGAGTCACACAGCTAGCAGAGAGCAGAGCTGGACCCTTAAACACCCCTTTCCCTTTCTAAGGAGGCCACGTCCCCTGGAGGAAAGGCCACAGGCCCTGGGGCCATAGAGCCAGGGTCTGAATCTTCTCTCAAACCCTACATGCCAGTGATGCAAGTCGGGTAACGTTACTTACCTGTCTAAGGCTCAGTTTTCTCACCTGGAAAATAGAGATTATAGTACCCAGCTCACAGAATATTATACTCTGGTGTGTGTGGTGTTTAGCACGGCCTGGCACGTGTTCGCGTCTTAGCATAGGAAATAATCGTCCCTGCCGTTCTCGGCAGCAACAGCGTAATTACTGTATTTAACTTGAAGATGAGGGTAACGTGGATCTACCCAAAATAATAGCAATTCCCAGAGTCACTACTGTAGGTCTAAACTCCAGGATCTGATGCAGAGTCAGGAAGCTGAAACAATCATCTGTGTTGCTGGTTGGCAGTAAAGACAATAACGGGGAATTTAGTGGGGAAAAAAATCTACTCACCTTTGGAGTTGTGGGAACTTTAAGGAACAACCTTTGAAGGCATACGTAGTTCCCATTCTTAAAATACAGAAAGGAAGCTGCATGTTTCATAAAACAGGACGAGGACACTACAGTTTGAAATTTCATCGTTGCCTTACCTTAGCTGTTAGTTATAAAAGAGAAGTAATAGTAAGTGAATAAATGAATAAAATGATATTAAAATGAATTTATTTAAAAAATAAATATAAGATTTGAGACTTCATAGACTATTTACTTGGAGGTCCCTAAGAAATAATGATTTGCCCCAGGCAAATACTTTCTATATTTTTTCCCCATAAACGCAGTTTCACAGCCAGATCCAGCAGCATCTTTATGAGCAAAGTTACAATATGAACAAGTCCAGCTGTGGAGAATTAAATTAGAGCAGGGAGCACTCAGATTCCAGACTGTCCCTCTGGGAGCAGAAAAGCATAACCGGATGGCATTTGTAATTGCTCCGTGGTCATCGTGGAAGACTGGCCCCTTGGTGACTGCTAGGCCAGCTCCTCAGCACTCATACCCTGCAGACAGCCTGAACTCAGAGCTTGGGATGCTCTTCTGGGACAGAGAGGACAGAAATCAGCAGCTGTAGAGACAGTGCAGCCATCCTCTTGGTGGACGCTGGCCAGCCTGCACAGGCACACAGGGAAGCTGGCTCCTTGGGATGTGAATCGTGGCCTCCAGAGAAGGGAGACTAGAGGCCTCAGTGGTGTCCCACCCTAGTGACCACCTCAGGTGTGGCAGGGCATGGCTTGTGCCCCTACAGGGTCAGGAAACAAGCTGCTCGAGGTACCCAGTGACGCTGGGTCAGGTCACTCCGGAGCATGCTACAGGTCGAGTTGCTATAGTAGGGCTCAGGAAATGGGGGTCTGCTGCAAGACCACTTGCCCACGAGCAGTTCCTCAACCTCAGTCCTGTTACTCCTAAACACACCACTGGTAACTGGTTACTCTGGGAGGTATTTTGATTTCATGATGCATCAACACTTTAAATTAGACCAAGGCTATAAAGATTACATCCAGAAGTTCTTACTAATAAAAGTTTAATCTTTGCTAAAATTAAAAATAAATAAATGAATTAAAATTAAGTTGTATATAGGATTAAATTTGGGTATGTTGAAGAAAATTGCAAGGAAAATCACTTGAAAAGTCTGTTTTATGAAATATTTTTAAGGAAATACAATTCTATTATAGGTATATACACTCAAGTCCATTTTAGAATGTTAGGAGGTAAACATTGGTTATTTAAGTGTGGATATATATTTATACAGTGTATTTAAGTGCTAACAAATCCCAAGATATGTATCAACTGCTGTGATCTATTTTAAGTATGTCTTTTCCCAATAATCTAGTTGACATGACTAATTTTCACTACTTTGAAGAAGGGGATGGCTAATCAAAGGCAAACTTTTGTTCCTATCTAAATTAGTAGAAATCTCAATTGAGTGGCTTCCAAATTAATTGTGGATATTTATAATCTAGTCACTGATGGTTCCTCTTCACTTTGCCCACTTAAAAATACACAAACTTGACCAGTTCAGGTCCACAGTAGATGGCACTCAAGGCTGTGCTTAGTCAAAATATTTTAAGAATTATTATAATCATTTATGAAACTGTCATAGAGTACTTCGTTGTTTTATTTTTCCCCCCAAAGTCCCAGTAGATAGTTGTATGTCATAGCTGCACATCCTTCTAGTTGCTGTATGTGGGACGTGGCCTCAGCATGGCCGGAGAAGCGGTGCGTCGGTGCGCGCCCGGGATCCGAATGCGGGCTGCCAGCAGCGGAGCGCGTGCACTTAACCGCTAAGCCACGGGGCCAGCCCTAGGGTACTTTGTTAAAGGGCCAAAGAAGTCAAGTAAATATGGCCCCTAACCTCTTAAGAACTTAAAACAAATGAACTTTCTTCTTGCCTTCAAACCTCAAGACAAGCATGATTTTGTAAATGGGATTGGAGCTGAGAAACATTGAATCCAGTTATTATCATTGGTTTTTAAGGTGCATGGGTGTTACAGACCTGTATCCACCCGTTGTGGATCCATTGGGACCACCGGGGCATTTGAATCAATAACTTGGCTTCCTGACGCTCACTCAGCCCAGAAGAGACTGTGTCTAGGTCATTCAGGTCCCTGCTCAGCCAACTTGCAGGAAGGCAATCCCATCAACACTCGCCCTGCCACATGTTGCATCCCCCTGTCTGTTTCCCTCATAGCATTCATCACTCTCTGACAGTATCTTGCTCATCTGCAGTCACGTGTCACTTAACGATGGGGATACGTTTTGAGAAATGCGTCGTTAGGCAACTTCATCGTTGTGTGAACATCATAGAGTGTGCTTACACAAACCTAGACGTTATAGCCTACTACACACCTAGGCTCTATAGTACTAATCTCATGGGACCACTGTCGTATACGCAATCCGTCATCGACAGAAACTTTGTTATGCAGCACGTGACTATATTTATTTGTTAGAACGAAAGCAGGGAAGTTGTCTGTCTTGCTCATCATTGTAGTCCCAGTATCCTGAAGAGTCCCTGGCCATTGTGGGTGCTCAATAAATATTTGTTGAACGAATGGATGAGAGAAGTCTAGAGTGAGATATATTCCTAAAGGAAGCAATTTTGAAGTCTGAAATACTGTCTGAAATGACCCACTTGACCAGTTAACCTTCTGTGACTGCTCTTTAGTGACAGCCATCTTCTGTGTGCTACTGAGTTTATCCAGTGCCTGCAAGGGGCTGGACAGTACGGATAATCAGCATTTAATCCTGAGTACAGCCCTGGCGACAGATACTATTTAAATCCCAGATTATTTTATGAAAGTGACATGGCAGCAATTTCTCTTCCATTTCTGACAGAACTTGGAAACTTCAAAGTGTTTTTTCACTAGAATAGTTTTAACAGACTAAATTTCTCCCTTTATGCTTAAACCTGGCCCAGCTGTTGTTTTCAATATCTTTTCTCTACCAGCTAATCTTTTGCCAAAGAGTGGGGTCATATGGAAAACGCGTTTGTGTCTTAGGGAGCCGCTGGTCCTGCACTGGTGGTCCCATCTTTCAATGTCACACACTTGGAGTGATCTGCCACCTTCCTCTGAGGTGACAGGTGTTTTTCTCAGGGTATCCAGAGGGCCCTTCAGATCATTTTTCTCCATTTCGGAGGCTCAGGATCAGTTAACTGGAAGAAAGGTGGTTTTTCCCTTCTCCTGTGATATGATTTACATTCCCTCCAGTAGTGAATGATTTCTCCTCAGCCCCGTGCCCAAAAGCTATTTCTTCACAGTTTGTCCTCAGAGAGCCTGGAGAAGGGAGCCGTGTATCTGCTCTTCTTTTGGTTTCTCAGCCGCCTCCTCCTAAGCCCTCTGCTGTCGTGTGTTTGCAGTGGGAAGTCGGCAAAAGGGAGAGCATCCGATCAGGGTGGCTGGCAAGGAGAAGTGTGTCTACTTCTTCTGGCAAGGCCGGCAGTCGACTGTGAGTGAGAAGGGCACGTCGGCTCTGATGACGGTGGAGCTGGACGAAGAAAGGGGTGCCCAGGTAAGTCCTAGACAGCTGCTGCACCAGAAATGAGAGAAATGTCCTTTCTGGGGAGCCGTAGGGTGTGTGGCCTGGTCCCCTGGAGACCCAGTTCTAATAAACCAAGACAAGTCACCCAAAGCACTTTTAGTCCCCGTCTGGCTTCTCCAGGTTTCAGGCTGTGCCTCCCCTTTCAGCTCCCCACCACTCAGCCAGGAAGGCCACTTGTTGTAACATGATCTTAAACAAAATGTCTGCAAATGGGAGATCCACAAAACAAGGACAAAGAGCCAATGAGTCTTTTTTTAAAGTTTCCACTTAACTAATAATCAAGGAATTGTAGATAAAACAAAGAGATGCTGTTTTCCTCTTCTGAAATTGGTAGAGGTTTTTTAAAGCGTGGATGCGGGGCTGGCCAGGATTCAGGAGGATGGGTAGCACGCATGTTTCCATCGGGACGTGTGACTTACACAGCCATCCTGAAAAGCAGTTTTGGCTCAAGAACCTTAAAAAGCTCATAAGCTTTGATCAGTTATTCCACTTACACAAATCTATCCTAAAGAAATATCAGAGAGTAATGTAAAAGTCAGTATTCCCATCTTCTACATTCCTCACAGCAGCCCCAGTGACTTTTCTAGAACACGTCAGATCGTGTCACTCCCTGGCTCTCCATCACACTTGGACTGCAATCTAAGTGGTCTCCTCGTGGTCTGCCAGCACCTTCGTGATCAGCCCCGCATCTTGCCCCCTGCCCAGGCTGCTCCAGTTTTCCTGCTATTCCTCAAACATACCTGTTTCCACCCACCGCAGGGCCTTTGTGCAATTTCCCCTGTCTGGAACACTTCCCCTGGATCCGCGTGTAACTCTCAGCCTCATATGATTCAGATTTCTCTTCAAGGTCGCCTCCCTATGTTCTCCAAATCCCTCCCCATTCTCTGTCCCTTGCCTATGCATTATTTTTTTCATAGCATTTACCACTACTTACAACTACAATGCCTTTTGTCATTTTGTTTACATTTCCTATACATTTTGTTTACTTATTATCTGTCTTCTCTCACACGCATGAAAGGGACCATGTCTGTCCTGGTCTTATCTATCATTATAACCTCAGGGCCTGCATAATGCCTGGCAGGTACTACTACCCCAATCCAAGGTTGTGTAAACATTTCTTTTTTAGCGTTTGGATTATCTGTGCCTCAGGTCCCATCCTTTAGCACCAGTGATAAAGAGTTGACTCTGGGGTTTTTGGAAAACATGACACCACGTGCAAATATTTTTACTGTCTTGGATGAATAGTTCACAATAGCATGAGTGAAGAGAGCAGAGGAATTTTCTTCAGAAATGGATCAACACTCACAGCCTTCCAGATTTCTAAAGACCAGTCCTCTTCCCTAAAAAATATTTCATGCATATTTTCTACTAGGGGCTGTATTTTACAAATAGTTGTTACTGACCCTTGTATTTTCATTTATTCCTAATAGTGGGTAATTTCAACTGCCTTTTTTTTTTGGTAAAGACCATGAATGAATATTTTAATCATGCCTTCAAAATCATCCTCTGAGTTTTTGAGTCTTAATCTCTCTAGTTTGAGCATTTCATTTTTTATCAGTCCAACTGATGGAAAATCACTTTAGACATTTAAAACACTTCCACAAAATGGCGCTTAATTATACAAAATGGGCTGTGAGATTGATAAATTAACTCATGATGGGAAATGCTTCCTGCCTTTCACAGCTCCCTGACCACAGGCTCACAGCTTCCTCCTTAAGGGAAAATGTCTTGCCAAAGGGAGAGTGAGTTGACCCCACCCTAACTTTATGATGACAAGGAAGAGCGTGTTAACAGGCCAGGGGGCGCTGAGGGTGGTCGGCACGTGACTCTACTGAAATGGTTGCAAAAGAGGCAGTTCTTACCCCAGAATTGCTAAGTGAATGATTGGTCATTCTCAATGCTAAGAGGTATACTTTAACATGTGTTTAAATCAATCATGTTACATCTATACCATGGAATACCATTAAAATACCAAAATTCATGTTTAAAAGAGTATTTAATGACAAAAATATTAAGTGAAGAAAATCAGGGTATAAAGCAACGTAAAACAACAATCCTATTTTTGTTTGGGAAAAATATATACCTGAAAAATACTTTGAAAGGAAAGCTCTACACTAGAATTTTATTAGTGGCTCTCTGTAGATAATACTATCGCTGGCTATTGTTTGTACTTCTTGGTATTTTTCAGATGTCCCACAATAGGCATGTATTATTTTTATGACTTTGAAAAACCAGTGCATATTACTTATTTTAATGTGTTTAAATTGGAAGGTCCAGGTCCTCCAGGGGAAGGAGCCCCCCTGTTTTCTGCAGTGTTTCCAGGGGGGAATGGTGGTGCATTCTGGGAGACGGGAAGAGGAGGAAGAAAATGCGCAAAGTAAGTCCTTTCACTGCTGGGATTAGGTTTTCGTTTTCCTCTCCTGGAAAGTATTTTTATAGGCGTGGGGGTTTACAGTCCGTCTCTCTTCATATCGCTGTGGCTTTACCACCGAGAGCCTCCTCATCTCCGCCCTATAAATCAGCTTTATGGGGGCTCATAACTCCCCCTGTCGCAGACTTGACTTCAACATCCAACTTCGCCTGCGGGAGACTGGAAGATTACTTCACCTTAAACTGAGTCCTCACAGTGACTCTGTTTTAAGGAGGGGAAAAACATTAGTAGATCTTTTATTATAAATTATGAGATTTTTGTTGGCCAACGTCCAAAAAAAAAAATCTTAGCTTTAGATTGTTTTAAAATATGCCTGTTATATGACTTACTTAGGTATTTATAAGTTTTATAAAAATGGTTTTTCTGCATCATGAACTTTTTGCAACCTGCTTCTAACTCGAAAAGAGTTTGCCTTCTGGGCCGGCAGTAAGACAGACAGCCGCTGACTTCAGCCATGGCCTGGCCTCAGGCTCGCCCTTCACTTAAGTCCAGGAAGGTGTTTGCTGTTGACGGCCTTGGGGGGACCCAGAAGGGCAGCACCCCCTGACTCTGTGCCGCTGACGCCCCCTGCAGGTGAGTGGAGGCTGTACTGTGTGCGAGGAGAAGTGCCCGTCGAAGGAAATTTGCTGGAAGTGGCCTGTCACTGTAGTAGCTTGAGGTCCAGGACTTCCATGGTCGTCCTCAACGTAAATAAAGCCCTCATTTACCTGTGGCACGGATGCAAAGCCCAAGCCCACACGAAGGAGGTTGGAAGGACAGCAGCAAATAAAATCAAAGAACAGTGAGTGTTGTATGTGTGTGAGGACCTCTCCTGGAAGGGGCTTCCCTGGGGCACCCGCAGGCTAAGACGGAAAGGCCACCCCAGGGTCCCAGGGGATGCCCTGATGTGCTTAAAGTGACTTCAACAAGGGGTAGTTATGAAGTTGTCAGGCGCTCTTGACGTTCCCGGTGGATGTGACACACAGCTCAGCCAAAACCTCCACTTTGAGGGCTTCCCCCATTTCTGAAGATTCACCTACCTCCATAAAAGACAGAGTAGGAGCCAGGGAAAGGACCCAGACAACTACGTTAATTTCTTCTCAGGTGCGGAGTCAGCTTTGGAATTACAAGCCTGGAGTCCTTTGTTATTTAAAGAGAGCACATTTCTAGATATCTTAGGGATTCAGAGTTTTAGTTTTGTCTGAGCAGTGGGATGTTAAGACTTTAGCTAATGAAGAGTTTGGGAATCCACCAACTGTAACAAACTGTAAGACTTTTGAGAGAACAACTGTGTTTCCACATTCTCAAGGGCAGCCGCCTCACCGCGAGTTATTGGCCTCCACAGGCAGTTCTCAGGCGCAGCACACCAGGTGTTGGGTCTTGTTCCTCTCCCAGGCAGGCACCCACGGTTGACCGCTTACACAGAGAAAGCCCACTAGGACAGAGCATTACGTGAGGACCTCGGGGGAAGAAGTAAGACTGAAGCAAGGAGAAAGAGAAGGCATCCAAGGAGGAGGGCTGTAGTTGCCCGTCACCTGTATGGAGGAGGCTGCAGCTGTGGCTCTGCACTTCCTAGCAGCCCGTGCAAAATGGGATTGCAAGCAGCCAAAGAAATCTCAGGGTCACCCAGTCACTCAGGAGGTGCCTAGACTCCTCAGGCTGAGACCTAGGAGGACCTCAGTGACATCTGTACACTAAAAATGAGGAGTTTCCCAGGGCCACAGCATACCACCCAAGTGCAACTTGGTAAAACCCGTTTTCTGGGCACCAAAACAGTGCAGTGGGGGCGTGCTTCCCTAGTGACCGCTCTGTACCCTAGCGCTACACAGAGAGGGTGGAGAGGAGAAGGCGAGTGACCTTCCACCTGGTAGACAGCTGTGAAGCAAACTGTTCCCCCTCAAAACATCGTTCTGAGGGCTAGGGAGTGGGCAGGATGATAAATGACGCCCAGTGAGGTGTCCAGAGGCATTCATGGCCCATCAGATTTCTCACTGGGACCACTGAGAAAAAACAAAACAAAGCACTCATTCCCACATTCATTCATTCCAGTATTTATTGAGCACCTACTTGGTACCAAGCACAGATACAGATATACGAAGTAGAGACTTGCTAGTGAGCAATCCCAAGTCTGTGTCCCCATGAAGCTTATATTTCAATGGAGAGGACAAGGAATAGAAAATATGTATGTTATATATAAAAATGTATGTCACTTTCATGACACATGTAATCGTACATTCCTCTCTACGGGCCTCCGCCCAAACACATTCATGAACTACCGAGCTTGTTTACCTTCACTAGTAAGACCTGTGTTAGTTAGAAAGTAGAAGAGAGATGGTGAACCCATCTGTAGAGTTAGTCTTGAATGATTTTGTGCTGCCAGCACTTCCCGGGCTTGTAAAAACCACTGGACTTTCTCCGTGCAGATGTCCCCTGGAAGCAGGCCTGCATAGTAGCAGCAAAGTGACCATACACGAGTGTGACGAAGGATCCGAGCCCCTGGGATTCTGGGACGCGTTAGGAAGGAGAGATAGGAAAGCCTACGACTGCATGCTTCAAGGTAACGCAACATTCCGCGGCCTTCCATCGCTAATTAATTCAGTACATGTTTATTGGCATGTACTGTGTACAACACACAGTGAGTCAACCTAGGCTAGGTCCTCACGGGCCTCCAGCTCAATAAGGCTAAATATTATGTGTGACTACTTATAATGCCAAGTAAAAAGTTTATGTGTTATAAAAGAGGTACAGGAGGAGGCCTTGAGAATTAAAAAGGAAAAAAGATTACTTCTGCCAGGAAAATTCACAGACAGCTCCACAAAAGATGCGGCAGTTACGAGGAGCCTCGGAGGTAGGTACGACTTGAAGAGAAGGGAAGAGAAGAAAATTCCAGGAGACAGATGAGCAGTGGCACGGTGTGAACCTATGGAAGAAGATGCTCGCAGTTTGGCCAGGCTCCAGGGTGCAGGGAAGTGGTGGAGTTTAAATTAGAGAGTATGTCAGTTTCATATTTCTTACACAAACTACAGATCCACTTAAATACAGAGTAACGTAGAAGAAAGCTAACAGTTATTAAGCAGTTCGGATGATTCAGGCAATGTCCAAGCACCCGATACACAGTAACTCATTTAATTCTCACAACCCAACACTCTACTATTTTTACAGACAGGGAAACTGAGGCACGGAGCAGTTAATCCGTTTATCCAAGGTTGTACAACAATGGAGTGTACACATAACCCCTCCTTTACATTGCCTCTCAATTTTTATAAACTTTTATATAGCTTTTCAAAAATAATTCGTATTGATGATGGAGAATGTTGGAAAGTACAGAGAAGTTAAAAAAGAAAGTAAGTCTTATAATCACATCTCTCAAAGATGACCAAAATGAACATTTCTATCTGTTATATATACATAGCTATTTTTAAAAAATAAAATTTGGATAGCATTATACATACCATTTTGTAACTAACTTTTTCCCTTTGTTGTGAACAATTTCCCAAGTTGTTAATATTTAGACTATTAATGGCTGCAAGGTATTCTATGAATATTCTATAATATATGCCATTCTCTACTTGTCTCCTTATAGTGCAGAGTTGAGTTATTTCCAACTTTTCTCTATTATATAATAATGCAGTTGTGAATAATTTTTATAAGAATTATCTGCATTTATTCCTAGTTAGAGTGAATTCCTAGATATGGAACTGCTGTGTAAAAGTTATGAAAGTCTTATAGTACGTGTCAATGAGTGTGTCAACACAACATCTGCTCCAAGTTTTATTCTCACCAGCGATGTACAAAAGTGTGCATTTCTCAGCACAGTCATAGACTTGATTTGATGGGGGAAAACTACTACCTAAGCACTGTTTTCATTTAATGTTTTAAATTAGAAGTACTGGTAAACACTCTCTGTATGTATTTCTTAGCCGTTTGTATTTCTGCTTTGGTGAATGTTTTTGCCTTTTGCCCATTTTTATTGAGATATTTATCTTTTCATTATTATATTCCTTTATATACTAAGGATATTAACAAGTTTCCATATTTTCCATTTTGTCACTCACCTCTTCATTTTGTTTGTTTTTTGCAATGTAATTTTTCATTTTTATGCTGTCTATGCATGAATCTCTTCCCTTTGATGATTTCTTTTACAATTATAATTAAAAAGGCCTCCCCGCCTCCAATGGGCTCAGACAAACTCTACCTTTTTGTGTGTGTGTGTGCGGAAGATCAGCCCTGAGCTAACATCCATGCCAATCCTCCTCTTTTTGCTGAGGAAGACTGGCCCTGAGCTAACATCTGTTGCCAGTTCTCCTCCTTTTTTTCCCCTTTTTCTCCCCAAAGCCCCAGTAGATAATTGTATGTCGTAGTTGCACATCCTTCTAGGCGCTGTATGTGGGACACCGCCTCAGCATGGCCGGGCAAGTGGTGCGTCAGTGCGCACCTGGGATCTGAACCCGGGCCGCCGGTAGCAGAGCACACGCACTTAACTGCTAAGCCACGGAGTCGGCCCCCAAACTCTGCCTATTTTTATACTAATTCTTTGATTATTTCAGATTTTACGTTAATTCTTCAGTCCATCTGGAATTTACTTCAGTTCATATTTTGTCTTTAGCTTTGTTCTCTTTTCTTTCAAAGATCCTGGAAATTTTAACTTCACACCCCGCCTGTTCATCCTCAGCAGTTCCTCTGGCGATTTCTTAGCCACAGAATTCATGTATCCTGCCCGAGACCCCTCTGTGGTCAATTCTATGCCCTTCCTGCAGGAGGATCTGTATAGTGCACCGCAGCCAGGTACAGCCCACAGAAGCGGGTAGTTGTGCCAAGCAGCAGAAGATACACCTTCCAAAAAGCCTTTTTATTTTACTTTCGTATTTATTAAGCAGTTTTTTATTTGCCCAGAACACTTTCTTATATTATCTCATTAATCCTCATACCTACCCCAAAAGGAAGGTGACATCAACCACTTGTTACAAAAAAGTATAAGAAACTGAGGCTCAGTTACTTAACTCACCAAATATATCAGTTAAGAATAGGTTGAACACAACAGTGTCAGGCCTGGCATCTCTGCTGTTCTCCCAGCCTTCCCTCAGTCTCATTGCTTCATGGTCCCCAGTTGGCTGCCCCTGCTCCAGCCGTCATGTTTTCATTCAAGACAGAAAGAAAGGGATAGGAAAAGGGCAGTGATGGCCATGTCTCTCCCTATATCAGATAAAGCAAAAGCTTTCCCAGAAGCCCCCAGCAGACTTCTGCTTACATCCCACTGGCCAGAGCTCTGTCACGTGGCCACCCTCAGCTGCAAGGGAGCCTGGGAAAGCAAGTGGTCGAGGAGCAGGGGGTTGGGAGTATTTGCAGGGTGTCTGCCATACCAAGGCTGTACAGCAGGGCCAAGGCTCTCGCCTGTGTCTTCTGATCCCAAGGTCCCGCTAGAACAGCCCACCACCTCAAGACAGAACCTGTGTGCTCTCGTTCTGGTTGGGACAGTCACAGTCACCGGAGAACAGGCTGTGTAGACCCTCTTGCCCTCCCTGCAGTCGAGTCTGAGGTCAGCTGCCCTTGCCCTCAAGGCTTCTCCCCCTCACATTACACAGCCTGGAGCTGCAGCCAGGAACCTCGCCTTAGGGTGGCAGCCCGGGGCACCTCCTTAAAAGCTTGACTGGTGCACCTGTCATACTGTGGGAACTATTAGCAAGTGTCTTAAAAGAGGCTGCTCCCCACCCTCTCCATCCTGTGGCTCAGGATGATTATCACCCTCCACAGGGCTTTTCAAGTATGTGGTTTTCACAGTCCTCAGAAAAGGACTGTGAAAAGGGCCTCGGGGCGGGCTGAGCTAGCAGGTGTAGCAGCCCTGTGCCACATGGAGTAAGAGTCAGGCTGACGGTCTGATGAAGACAAAAAGCGAGAAACACTTGATTTTTAGAGCCCATTTCTTTCTCAAAGAACCACGGACTTACATCACCTGCGAGGCAGTCATACATGGGTCATGAACATCAGTCACCTGGAGGGCAGGTGTGATGTACCCTCCAGTTTGAATATGCGCTTTGGAGATAAATGGGGCTAATGACCCTTGAGAGGCACATGCATGATCGCATGATCCGTTCCACTCCTAGCACCTGCTCATGCCCAGAGGGGCTGCTGGCAGGCGACGGTTGAGGAGGGGCCAAGGGAGAGGGAATTGGAGGGGAGATGGGGGGAGGGAAGGAAAGATGCCCACATCATCAGTACCTCCTCTCTGCTTAGAGGCTCTTCCTGATTTAGCATTCACGGGGCTGAGGGGTCGTGGAGACCCTTCATTTGCTCCTTCACCCCTGATTTAACCGCCAAGGGGGTTGGCCCCATGGACAAAGGCAGCAGGGAGGGAAGGCATCCGCTGGGTTTGGGAAGAGTGACCCAGAAGTGTCCGTGCAGGAGCTCCTGATTGTCCGCTCTGTCCTCTCTCTCCCAGCACTTTTCCTCGTGGACAATCACCACGAGGTGTACCTCTGGCAAGGCTGGTGGCCCATCGAGAACAAGATCACCGGTTCCGCCCGCATTCGCTGGGCCTCCGACCGCAAGAGCGCCATGGAGACGGTGCTCCAGTACTGCAAAGGTCAGGCGGGCAGGGAGCGGGCGCGGCCGCGGGGCGGGCCGGGAGCCCCTCTGCCCCAGACAAGCTTCCCTCCAGAGGCTGTGCCCTGAGGGTCTTCTGCAGATTTGGTCAGAGTCCCAGACCAGTCTTGCCCTTTCTGTGTGTGCCACCAGCCTTGGTAAAGCCTGGGAGACAGCAGTGAAACTAGTTTATGTTTTCTTTACCTTTCTGAGGCTTATTAATCTCGAGATTAGTGCATTCTCGGCTGCCAGCATGGATGAGAATTCATTTCTCTCTTATAGTACAAGGCCATCTGACTTGTGCGCCTCGAGGTTAAAGGCTGCATTGTGGGATGCCCCCGACGGGTTAAAATCCTTTTGCACCCGGGGTCGGCCATGCTGCAGGACACTCGGGCCTCACCCGCGCGTGCGTCCACACCCACACTGGCGAAGAGTGGAAAGCCCCCCAAGGGGCTGGAAAGCCAGCGGCCACCTTGTTATCATCATTCATGATTATTTTTAGTATTATATCTGAAAAGAAAGATCTATAGTCAATTTATGGATTCGTACTATATTGTCCACCTGAAATTTGTGGTATTTTATATAAAATGAGGATGCCAGTTATTAATTCTTATCTGAATTTTTAAGGTTTTGTTGATTAGTTTAGTATCATTGAGTTTGTACAGTTGATTTTCTCTTGAAAAGCTCTGTAGTAATAAATAACTTAAATTTTCCACCACGTTTAAGCTAACATGGCTTGTAAAATGCCTCCATGAGCTATTTAATTCACACTGAACTGAATGCTGCTTTAGGAAGTCAGAGGAACACGTCTACCATGAGTGCGGGAGGAAAAAATGTCTCACTCCGAAGCTGCAGAGAGAGGCTTCCATCCACCAGGGATCCAGAAGCATTTTGTTGGGTTCAGGAAGTATAGAGTCAGGTCGATTACATGCAATTTTATGCCTAGTCATAGGCATAAAATTAACATTTTATATAAACATCATCCATGTGTTGTTATGAACTGCTCCTAACTTCTGTTTTAAGCATGAAGTCAAGAGATCCAAACAAAGAAGAAAACATTTCAGGGGAAATCAGAGAAAGACAGGGTCTTCAGGCCCACCCTGGGTCTACTGACATTTGCATTCCGTGTACCTACAGGAAAAAATATCAAGAGGCCGCCCCCCAAGTCTTACCTTATCCACGCTGGTCTTGAACCCCTGACCTTCACCAACATGTTTCCCAGCTGGGAGCACAGAGAAGACATTGCAGAAATCACAGAAATGGTGAGCACGCGTCCACAGAAATGATGGCTCCCCCGCCTATGGATTGTGGGTTCACTTTACCTGGGGGAGAAGCATCCAGTTGCATTTTCGAAGTGAGAAAATGTTTTTTTCTTTTACAACATGTTAACAAGTCTTCATAGAATCAGCTTAGGAAGAGGAAAAGCCTAAGGAGAAATCAGTTGAACTCTTGGGGTAATTTTCTACACATAATGCTCAAATTAAAAAAACTTAAAAGCAAAGATGAATTTAATTAATCTGAAGAATATATATAAAAAGTCTGTTGCTTCTCAAGCTCCGTCTAAGGCATGACAAAATCCTCATGTTTCAGACATTCACCTTGTGTCAGAGGAGACACAGAATAAACCTGTGACGAGTTAACCTGCTCAAGTAACTCAGTGAGCAAATGTATTGTGAGTCACCCCGAGAATGTCCTGCTCAATATCTCATTAACGTTCTTTTTTATGAGACCACCTGGTATTAGCACAGGAAGCATTTATCATAATCTCTATTTACCAAAACATATTATTAACCAGAATGTTATCATTTCCATCCACACAGAAAAAAGGAAGCTTACTACAGCTAAGCGGAATTTCTTAATTTATGAGTTTTTAACATTGCTAGCAATAGCAATTCCAGGGGTGTTTTTGGTTTTAGTGGGAAAGAGGTTTGTTCTGGTTTGATTTTCTTCCTGTGCAGGAGGGCTGCTTTTTTGGGGGAGATGACATGAGTGTATTTTATAGGAGGTCTGAATTAGTTTAAACAAACAAACAAACGTTCCCTGCTGCACTGCTTGACAACGGAGGGAGCCTGTGTGGAGGGGCGTGCCTCGCTGCGGACGGTGACCTCTCTCTGTGGCCGGATGGACTTGATCTGCACAGGAGGGGCTAAGGCAGCCTCTGCACAGTCATAGGCATACGATTA
Source organism: Diceros bicornis minor (assembly GCF_020826845.1). Classification (NCBI taxonomy): domain Eukaryota; kingdom Metazoa; phylum Chordata; class Mammalia; order Perissodactyla; family Rhinocerotidae; genus Diceros; species Diceros bicornis. Next base: position 29,106,755 of record NC_080775.1, read on the forward strand.
ACATGTATATTATGTTAAAATGAACTCACTAAGGCAGCCTGCTCTCCAGCAGACCTAGTGCGATGGCCATGTTCACTGTAAATATGTGGTCGACCAACCTCAGAGCTCTAGAGATTACGAACACCGTCGCTGCCGGCTCGGTTCAGGGCCGTAAATCACTGCCACTTTCCTGCATCGAGATCCCTGGGGGCCGTCAGCGGGCTGTAGAATGTCGTGTGCAGGCTCTCGGGCTTTCAGCCAGTGGACAGGCGGGCCTCCCACGCCAGCAAGTTGTAATAATAATTAACATTCACTGAGAGCCCTCCCTGCACCAGGCACGGCTCCAAGCACTTGTCATTCATTTTCTCCTTTAATTTTGACGACAGTCCATTAAGATTCGTCTTATCATCCCCATTTTACCGGTGAAGGAGCCGAGGCACAGACACGTGAAATAGCTTGCCCAGGTCTTCAGGCACAGGCTCGCTCTGCACCCGCCTCTGGACCACTAGTCTGTACCAGATGCTGCTGAATGCGGCAACGCTATCAGCCGTTCATTCCCCCACCCACCCACCCAATAGGAAGGCAGCCAATCTGGGATCCCAAGTTAATGGAGGAAGATGATTTTCCAGGAATAAAAATAACCCGTTCAAATCAAACGCACATAGCAGTTTAAAAAAAATCTTGATTCAGCCCCAGCATGTTCTAGATGCATTTTCTTCTTTTTTTATTGTGGATTAAGAAATGGGGTCTTGGGGGAGGAGGGAAGTGCAATTCCTTTTAAGGTTAATTATTTTCAAATATTTTTAAACAAATTCCATTATTTGGGTGCTTCTGGCATTTAGAGTTCAAATTTAATAATCTTATGCAATAATTCACTCATGTAATAGTCCCTAGACATTTTGTCTGAGGCAGCCCTGAGACCAGATTTATTTGAAACTTGGTGGATTGGGTGAGAAGACATCTAGAAGTTGGGAGATCTGCCGGCATTTCCTTTCCCCGTCAGAGCCCTGTTCACCCCCGAGTTGTGGGCTCCAGGCTGGGGTGGGGACTGGACACGCTGCGTCTTTGCAGGCACGTGATCAAATGTGTCCAGACCTGGGACACAGAGTTCTCCTCTCTGCTCCCCCCTCTTCTCTAGGATACAGAAGTTTCGAATCAGATCACCCTTGTGGAGGATGTCTTAGCCAAGCTCTGTAAAACCATTTATCCACTGGCTGATCTCCTCGCCAGGCCACTGCCCGAGGGGGTTGACCCTCTAAAGCTTGAGATTTATCTCACCGATGAAGACTTTGAGGTAAGTATTTCTGCAGGTGGGATAGCAACTAGGCAGCACGCTTGGCTGGGGCGAGAGTCCTGTTACTCAGCTGCTGGGCTTTTCTCCCGCTCCTCCAGCTTGCACTCGACATGACAAGAGACGAGTACAACGCACTGCCCGCCTGGAAGCAGGCGAACCTGAAGAAGGCTAAAGGTCTGTTCTAGGGGCGAGATGCTGGGCGAACCGCTGTCCTCACTTTCAATACCGTTGGACCAGGAAAATGGAGATTGTTTTGGACTGGTATTTTAAAAAATATTTTTTAATCAGAGTTTTCAACACCTGAAGTTATGAGCTCTACTGCTTGTCCTGGAGTTGTGTATTTTGTAAATGTTTCAGAGAACTCTTTGGAAAGTCTCCTTCCACGATACAGCGGGTCATGTTAATAAAGTAGCCTGGTGTGCACTCAAGCAGCTCCTCAGCGGCTACTCCAGCACTGCCCTCCTGTTCCAGCTAAGCGTTGCCTACATTTTTTGAAGCAGTTCTCTTTATAAAGTGTTATTTTGATAGTTTGTGAATTCTAAAATATATATATATTTATATAAACACCATATAAATCAAATATGTATTTAACAAAGCAATATATATTCATTCACTTTTAAGATTTCTTTTTTTTTTTTTTTGGTGTCAAAATAATATTAAAAAGTAGATGGAATTGCTTCTACAGAGTTAGCTCTGCCACCGACACGTTTCTTCACACACTTTCAGAGACGTCTCCTTCGGCATTAGGTCTGGCTTGTTCTGAGTGCTGCTTCCGGTGCTAAAATGAACAAAGAATTTGTACTTCCAGCATGGGCTCTGAAGAATCTGTGCAAATATACCATTCTACCTTAATATCGCCCCAAAATGTATAGTGCCTTGTTTTTATGTACAGTTTATATACAGAAAAGTTTGCTCTGCATTTTTTGATGGTGGTTTGGAACATTATCTACAATTTTACTCTAAAATAGTAGAAATAAAAAAACATCTCAATTTCTAATTCCTGTTGTAAACATTAAACATGTCATTTTGCGATGTAGGACTCCAAAATAAAAGCTTCAGAATAAACACAGCAAGTAATTGATTGGTTCACATTGAATTCCAAGCATGTTCCTTTCTGAAAAATATTTTCTTGTAAATGTTAACTTAGTATTAATATTTCACCATTAACTATTAACTGCTGTAACTTTTAATTTAGGGCAAGATTTTGTACAAGGTCATAAGACTAAATAGACAGATATTCGACCCATAAAATTAGTTCTGAGTACTATGTTGAAGACATATTTTTGCAAATCATCATTCAACAGAAACTCTTTCCCCTACAACTGTATGTACATCTCAAATTCAGGATCTCAGTGCCTTTTTAAAAAGATTGAATATATAAGGTGTTTAGAAAACTTGAAAATGAGTTAGAAAACTCCTCAAAAGCTCATATGTTCTTAAAATCCCAAATCTGTGGTTTTGAACAAATTCTATAGACATACTATGAGTTGTTAGCCCTTCCCCTTTTGGTCTAAGTTATAGCATGATAGCACATTTGCCTTAAACTTTGTCACTTGTGTGTCCCCACCCTGGGACAGCACCAGGGTCAGGGGCCTGTAACTCACCTCTTTATGACTGTGTGATATTGGGCAGTCACTGCACTTTCCCACCTCAATTTCTTCTTTTTTGAAATAGGAGTGAAGACTAGCTCTGCTGCCCACATCACAGGATTGATTCTTGGTGAGGATCCAGTGGAAGTTTCTTGAATACTGTCAAGTGCTAATACCTGCTGGTGTTAATATTGTTATGGTAGCTGACATAGGAAAGCATGAGAGTTGAAGTTAAAGAATGTAGTCACATACTCAGAAATTATAGATTAAACCAAGATGAGAAGAATCATCCAAAGATCTAAGTGTAGAAGGAAAAGTAGAGAGAGGAGTTCAAAGTATAGGTCCTGTAGGTAGTAAGCAAAGAGGAGCAGAGAAGGATTCATAGAGCCAGTAGGGCGACCAGTGGAGTGTCAGAAAGAGGCAGGGCTGCCTACATCGGTGACAGTTCAAAGGAGTCACCTGGATCCTTATATACACAGAAGGTAACTTCGGTTGGGATAAGAACTTCCAATGGAGAGCTTGCTGTGGACAATAGGTAAGATGAGTGTCATCAGCAATATTCATTGCCACCACATTGTCCCAAAGTGCTTTAAAATTATCTGTATCTACTTGCATTAAACGTTGTCCCCCAGAGGCTGCTGTCAGTCTGCTTCTCGCCTCTTCTCTGCAAACCGGGCACCCCGTCTTGTATGCCATTTTCCTTTTTGCCTCTTTTCCTCTGTGATGTTTCTCGCATCTCTTTCCTACTTACAGAATTAGATCTTCTCTTACGTGGATTTTCTGATCTTTTTCCCTTCATGGCTACAACTTGTGACCTTTGCATACTGGGAAAGGACCCAGCTAAAAACTTGAATTGCTAAATCTTAACAACTCAGCCAATAAGTTGCCCCAAAGCTTCAGGCCCTCTCCAGAGCCACTCCAGAAGCAAACGGCCCTGGTGAACTTTTATGAAACACGGCAGAGTCAGGTAATTGGTGTGGCCTTAATTTGCTGCTTTTGAACCAAAGGACTTTTAAAGAGGGGACCTGATGTTTGGGCTGAGATTGACATCAGAGCTGCAGTGGGATAATGAGATAGATGTCATGTGTCTTCAGAGGCGTTGGAGGAACCGGACTAGTATAAGCAGTTTCCAGAGGAGTGGAACCCTCGTCCTTCTTTGTTCCTCTTGGGCTGTGCCCATGTCAGGGTCAAGGGAAGGCTGTCAGGGGCTCACTTCCTTCTGCTTTTTTCAAAACTTCAGCCCCACTCGTAGAGCTCCCATTTGGGTAAAAGGAGATGCATTCCAGAAACAGTTTGTGAATCCATTGTAGTCCTTTGCTTTTGTTGTTTTTCTTTCTTTCTAATTATAAAAGTAACACTTCTGTCTACACAGAGACTTGCACACGAATATTCATACCAACATTATTCATAATAGCCCAAACCTGTAAACAACCCACTTGCCCATCGACTGAGAAATGGATAAACAAAATGTGGTCCATCCATGCAGCAGAATACTATCCAACAATACAGAGAACAAACCACTGATACACGCGGCAACACGGATGAACCTCAAACATGGTATTAAGTGGAAGAAGCCAGATATAAAAGGCCATATATTGTTTGATGCCATTTATATGAAATTTCCAGAAAAGGCAAATCCATTTAGACAGAAAGCAGATCAATGGTGGCTGGAGATGGAGATGGGAGTGAAGGTTGACTGCAAATGAGCACAAGGGAATTTTTTTTGGGTGATGGAAATGTTCTAAAACTGGGTTGTGGTGATGCACACTCTATAAAAGTACTAAAACTAATTGAATTGTACACTTACATAGGTGTATTTTATGGCATATATATTATACCTTAAGAAAGCTGTTTAAAAAATTAGTTACACTGGGGCCTGCCCGGTGGCGCCAGTGGTTAATGCGCGCGCTCCGCTTCAGAGGCCCGGGGTTCGCAGGTTCAGATCCCGGGAGTGCACCGATGCACCGCTTGACAAGCCGTGCTGTGGCGGCCTCCCATATACAGTAGAGGAAGATGGGCATGGATGTTAGCCCAGGGCCAGTCTTCCTCAGCAAATGAAAGGGAAAAAAGAGGATTGGCATCAGATGTTAGCTCAGGGCTGATCTTCCTCACAAAAAAAAAAAATAGTAACACTGATCTATGTGAAAAATGCAAACATTGTAAGGATATATAATTTAGGAATTAAAAATATAGATATTCCCACTGTTAAAGAAATATTCATGACACGTGTTGAGACAGTAAGGCAGACTTTATTCAGGACTATTGCAGTAGATATAGGAACCACTGCAAGGAGGTTTTGCTGTAGGGCAGAGAGATTGGGCTTAACTCCAAATACTCAAGAAAAAGTGGGAATTTATAGCCCAGGAGCAGAGCAGGAGGGGTCAGTGGATGGAACATTACTAAGTGGAAATGTGAGGGGTAAGGGGGGATTCTGGCTAAACTGACCTAACAGGATTCTTGCTAAAGGAAGCCAGGGGGTCGGACATCACCCTCGGGATGGTGGTGGAGGAGGAACCCAATCAGCTAACAAGGGTGATCAGGTAACTTGGGTGCAGGATCTGGCTAAACCCACTTGACAGAATTCTTGCTACTAGTGGGCTCTTGGAGACATGCCCAGGGACAGGACCCAGTCGGGCTCAGAGGAGCCTGACTACAGTGTGGTCAGGAGAGCATCTTTGTCACCACTTTCCAAATACAAGTACTTCAATAATTTGATTTATAGTCTTCTAGATTTTTCTTTACACCTACTAACAGAGATGTATGCTTATATTTTTTTGAAGAGAAAAGTTGCATTTGTTCTTTGGCATCTAAATTTTTCTGTTAACAATAGGGCTCAGACCCTGGTCCTTGGATGTTTATCCGGGTGTGTGTGAGGTTCTGAGATCACATGAGGCCCAGTGTCAAGGCCTAAATCAGCAATTGTGGGGACCCAGCCCCACCCATCCCTCCCCACAGCCATTCCACATTCCTCCCTGAGGGCAGGCAGCCTCAAGCTAGGGTCAGAGAAAGGATTTGGGGATTTATTTTCACAGGCCTTTCTTGATCTCAGATCTAGAGTAAAGGCCAGAAGCCTCAAAACAGGCCTCTGTACAAAGCCTTTCTGAACAGCAGTGCAGTGAGTGACTAGTAAGAGTCAGGGGGAAGACAAATCAAAGATCAAGGTGATGATTCAAAGGCAAAAGATATTCCTCGACTTATGAAGAGGTTACATCCCGATAAACCCATCGTAAGTTGAAAATACAAGTCTAAGATACCCCTAACCTACTGAGCATCCTAGCTTAGCTTCACCTACCTTAAACATGCTCAGAACACTCACATTAGCCTGCACTTGGGCCAAATCATCTCACACAAAGCCTATTTTATAATAAAGTGTTGCACATCTCATGTAACTGATTGAATACTGTACTGAAAGTGAACAGAAGGGCTGTCTGGGTACAGAATGGTTGTCAGTGTATCAGTTGTTCACCTTGTGATCACGGGGCTGACCAGGAGCTGCGCTCACTGCCGCTGCCCAGCATCACGGGAAAATCGGACCGCACATTGCTAGCCTGGGAAATGATCACAATTCAAAATTCGAAGTATAGTTTCTACTGAACACATATCGCTTTTGCACCATCATAATATTGAAAAATCATGAGTCGAACCGTTACAAGTCGGGGACCAGCTGTAGTGGAAAATTGAATACAGTCATACGTTGCATAACGACGTTTCAGTCAATGACAAACCACATATGCAACAGTGGTCGCGTAAGATCAGCCCCATACAGCCTAGTGTGCGGTAGGCTATACCACCTAGCTCTGTGTAAGTACACTCTATGGTGCTCGCACAACAATGAAATCGTCTAATGACACATTTCTCAGAACGTGTCACTGTCGGTAAGCGACGCATGGCTGTGTATTGGTATGGCATTTGATCCAAAGAAAAACTCCTACTTTACTTTTAAAAAGTCAGTGCATTGCCTTGGCATGCACTTGCTCTTTCTGTGTCAGAGAAAGGATGTTAGGGCTGCTTCAGACAACCTACAATAGATGTATGCCAAGAGTTAGTTCAAAAAGATGGTCTGCAAGGGGAAACATCAGACTTTCTGTTCCCACAATCAGTACCCTGATTTGCTGCGAGTGTTGAGCTTGTTGGAAACACCCCACAGGTTTCGCCATTTGAATGCACAGTGCATAATGTTGACCCTTGAGGATTAATAGGGAAGAAAGATTAACAGACCAGCGTCCCTCATCTCTCATGATGAACTGGTCATCTACTGAGCTTTTATATCATGCTGCTGAGATTGAAAGGAAAGCTGTTAGGAGCAGAAATGAATACTAGCTAAAGTAATGGAAGGCAGTGTCCCAAATACCTCAGCCTTAACGTTCCTTCACAGTCTCAACAGAGTTGTGGGAAATGTTCTTGACACCTAATGCCGTGGAGCTCTGGAAGTCTCTTCAGGGATATATATTGGAACTGACTCGTATTATCTGGAAATTGGCATAAATTGCCTGTTATTAAATCTCACTGAATTATTAAGTCCAACTTTACCATCTAACACCATTTTAGCATCTGTCCTGAAATGGTTGTAACAGGATGTATCTCCATAAAGGTAAAGAAATATTGAACAACCACTGAACAGGAGCCTTATGCCGATGTAGAAGCAAAGAACCATGAAATGGGACAGGGAAGAGAGACAAGCAGAACTGGTACATTCTGATCAGTGGTTTCTACGTATGAAAAAAGCAAGCAACTAAACAATGCACTTAGGAACTCTAAGACGTTGTTAGTGTCAGAGCCATCCCAGGAGGCGATTATCAAATAGGTACCCTACCTCTCCTCCTCCTGTCTTCCCTTGCTTCCTCCATCCACATCTCCAGTGGTTCCTTCCCCACCAAACACTTGTGCTTCCTGAAGGAGGCCCTTCTATTTTTTAAATCAGAATCACAAAAAGCTAGCATGGAGCATCATTTACCAATGATATTTCAGGTCCAGATGGGAAATATCTTTTTCTTGTTGTTGGGTAGGGTCTTTCCACAGGTCAGATCTGACCACAGTGGCAGCCACATCATCTGCTGAAGTGTGTTCATAGTATAAGTGTTGTAGCCTCCAGACCTGTCAATATTGGCACTGGTCCATATTCATCCATAACCGCGTGTATTTACTACTCATTCATTCAATATTTATTGAGTGTGTGCAAAGTGTAAGGCTGAGCAGAGAATACAAATATGAGTTATATCTGGGCTCTGATCCCACAAGGAGCTTGTATTCCAGGAGAGGAGAGAATGATGATAATGCACCAAAAAGCATAAATAAATATGCAATGGGAGTCTGTTATGGGTTGAATTGTGCACCCTTCCCCACCACAAAAAAAAAGATATGTTGGAGTCCTAACTCCCAATACTGCAGAATGTGACCTTATTTGGAGAGTCTGTAGGTAATGAAGTTAAATGAGATCGTTAGGGTGGGCCCTAATCCAATATGACTAATGTCCTTATATGAGGGAAATTCGGACACAGAGACAGGCATGCATAGAGGGAAGACCATGTGAAGACACACAGAGAAGACAGCCATCTACAAGCTGAGGAGAGAGGCCTCAGAAGAAACCAACCCTGCCAACACCAGATTTCTTGCCTCCAGAGCTGTGAGATAATACATTTCTGCTTTTTAAGCCTCCCAGTCTGTGTACTTTGTCACAGCAGCTCTAGGAAATTTACACAGTGTGCAAAGGGGACTTCTGGTTGGAGAGAGGACCGAGAGGAGGAGTCAGGGCAGCTCCATGGAGGAAGCCTCATCTGGGAAGGCCTGGAAGGACGAGTGGGATTTCTCATTGCAGCTGGGCATCAGCCCATCAGGCCACAGCTCCGAAGGGGAAGATTTGGAGAGCGGGAGATGGAGAGGAAGGGCACGCAAGTCTCCTAGCTACGGCACAGGCAGGAGAAGGGAACAGCAAGTAGGGCTTCATGGCTGAAGTGAAGGTGCAGAAAAGGGAGAACAAAGCTGGAAATGGACAGGCTGATGGGCCCAGGGCAAAGGACGTATTCAGGTATGAGGATGGTCAATCTGGGACTGACTTCCCTGGTCTCCAGGCTGCTCCCCTTTCTCATGGTGACCCAGTGTGTCTGTGTCTGGTTTCATCCTACCTGCTTACCTTATACTGTGTGCCAACACTTCCATCTTTCTTTACAGTCAAATCACTGGAGGTGTTGACTGTCTCAATCCCCTTCTAGTCTAGTCTCCTGATGAAGATATTTCTGAAATCTCTAGCAGACAGCATAGTTCCTGGGAACGGCTGGCCTAGGGTTTTCTATACAACAGTCCCAGTTTTTGCAGATATCCAGCGACCACAAGGTTGCTCTGCCAAATGTGGCTTTAATCTTAGAAGCCACACAAGACGACAAGAAACGATTCTCTTGCATTGAAAACATTTAAAGTTTCTGAATCTTGCGCTTATATTGCTATTTTAAATGTTAAATGTAAGTGCTTTTTAAATTTTGGTCCTTTTTAAAATATGTATATTTCAATAGCTCTGTGAGATAGATTGGGCATGTTGTAGATAAAAGACCGAGGCGTCCAGAACGACAGGGACGTGGCTGAGATGGCAGACGTAGTTATGCAGAGGCAGCGCAAGACTGCACCCAGATCTGTCTGTGCTCCATCTGTATCTGATTATTATTGAATAACTGAGACCAAAAAAGCCCATTATCGTCTCCTCCATTAGGACGCACTTGGGAAAGGGAGGGAGAGGAATCACGCGCTGGGTCCTGTACCAGCTTTCTCCACGCGATTCATCCTGTCCTGAGACGCAGCCTGTGAGGGGCTTGTTACCCCCGTGATACAGATGGGGCCCCAGAAGTCGAGTTCCTTCCCCCGTCCTCCCACTGGTAGTAAATGGCAGAGGTGGAATGTGATTTTGCCTGATTCCACTTCATCCTGCTGCCTCCACATGACCGAAAGAAAGCGGATGCTAGTTCTCACAATTTCTGACCCAAAGTTTGACTCAAGTAGAAAAGTGTCCCAATTTGCCCACCCATCCTACTACCCATCGCCATCTATGTTGGCAGCTGAGATCACTGCAGGGCTGTGGGTGCTGCAAATACAGTAACACGGGGAGGGAGGATGGAGCACAGGCTCGGGGTCTCAGACTCCCAAGCCCCGCCCTGCACGTATGGCTGTGGAGCTCGAGCAAGTTCCTTGACCTCTCTGTGCGTCAGCTTCATTCACGTCTATAAAATGGGGTTGGTAATATCAGTGCCCACCCCATAGGAGGTTGTCTGGAATAACAGAATGTGTGCAAAGCACTGTGCTGCCACACAGCACTTGCTCAACAGTGTAGGAAGGCTGCAATCCTGAAAATCTTTGGCCCATGTCAGCAGAGCACTCGATGCACTAGAGGAGTAAGATGGGGAACCCACTGATGCTTCAGCAGCCTCAGACATTCAGGCTTCCTGGGGTCTCGGGCTAGGGACCAGGACTCCACCAGCAGGAACTGTGGGACAATCATCTGCATAGGTACTCAGCTGGTGGCGTGGCATGTGTTTCTCAGCCGATGGCCAACACTGCCCTCATCTGCAGGACTCAGCCTGACGTGTCTTAGAAGTCTAAAGCTGCATCCCTGACAACTTCATCTCCAGTACAACTCCACCGTGTGTAAGGTGGAGGGAAATGGGCCAGCTGTCCTCACGGGCCATTCAGGCGGGCCCTCCGCTTCTAGGCGAGACCCTCCATGCAGGGCTCCAGACCTCAGAGAGCTGTCGGGAGAATCCATCCTCTCCAGAAGCTGGATGGAGCAAGGAAGGCTCCAACTCCCTCGCCCTGTAGACTGAACTCTGCTGGTTCCTGCGGGTGGAAGCCAGAGAGCAGCCTCTCTCTCCTGACTCCGGCTGCAGAAGGGTTTTGCCTCACTTCACTTTAGAATCCTAATGGCCCCAGTCCCCTGCCTGGACTTCTGTGTAGACAGGGTTCCTTAGGGTGTCCACAGTCAGTGAGTCTTGTTTGACCTCCTGTTGCGCAGCAGCGTGGGAACGAGAAGCCGAGTCACCTTGCTCTGTATGAGAAAGGATGCGCAGGCCTGAGGAGTAATTCAGAACTTGTTTCCACCGTTCGTGAGAAAAAATGGAGGTTTCTCCATCTCTCTTCACTTGGAGGGAGTAAAATATTCAGATGGAACCCGCACAGCTGCCTGAGTGGGAGTAGTGGCAGGATGAGCAGATGCCTCATGTGGGGTCTCCACAGAGCCAAGCTGAGTGGCTGTGCAGGCCCACCATCTCCATCAGCTCTGCCTTTCCCCAGACATCCCCAAACAAGCACACAGCCTAGGGAAGAAAACAATGCTTGCTATGCAAACACTACTTCTAGACAAGTCCCCTGCAATCCACCCCCAGCCAGAGAGCTTCCCCCAGCCCCTCCAGGGTAGAAAGTCTTCAGCCTCCACCGGTATAGGGTCAGACCTCATTCCCACTAGCTGGTCAATCAAGCCTTAAATTTCTTAACACCGATTTTAATCCAGGGGTGATAGGGTTAGGGTGCAATGTTTGCTGTTATATCCAAATGGTCCTCTGAGAGATTTACATTAATTTTGAAATAACCTGTCAGCTGCATTCCTCCGGCTGAAGAAGCCAGAACTCAGAGCTGGGACTGGCCAGGGAAGGAATTACAGGAAATACGGAAATCACAGAGGAAAAATGTCGGGTTTTGGCCCAGGCTCAGCAAGGCTAAGGGAAGAGCCGCGTGGCCAGCAGGTGGCGCTGTTGCTCAGCGGCAGAAGCCGAGGAGCCGGGCCTGCGAGCCTCTTCCGCCTCCTACCTGAGTCATCATCGCTGCAGCGGGCGTCAGATTTTAGGCACCGGGGGCGAGGGGGGGCACGACCGACACGAAGACACACAAGACCTTCCCCGCTAGACCCTAGCTCACCCGGAGTGACCCCATCGCCACTCGCTAATTTGTTTCCAGCACAAAGAACTTGACTCCGGTGACCCTGGGTCAGGAGTTCGTCCTGCTGCCTCCTTTCCTTCTGTCCCTGCCGGAGCTCCAGGAAAGTCCCCAGAAGCAAATCCACGGAGGCCAGCGCTGCAGTGGTAAAAGCAATGAGAAATCGCACAATTAAAGGAAACTGCCCAAAGATCGGGGGGTTCTGTGGGCCACCGATGTCTCGCTATAAGGACCCCTCCTTGATACACACTTTTTTTTTTTTTTTTGGTCTTCTTTAAATCTCTTCCCTTTGCCAGTTTTGCCATCTATAGAATGAAGGTGATAGCTTTCTTAGAATCAATTAGCTCCTGTCAGGAAAGCTCTCTGCAGATGAAAAGTGCTAAATTCTATTTATCAAATATTTAATCAGCCACATTTGGGGGATGATTCATAATCACCTATTCAGCTTGCTGAATAACCAGAGAAAATGGCATGATCAGAAACATAATTTTAAATACAGGTTTTCATAGATGTTGTGCCTGTCAGGACTATAAGAGAGAATTTTCGATTAGCATTCCAATTCCTCCCTGACTCCCAGGGCCCGGAAGAAACAGGCTTGCTTCCCACCCAGCCCATTCGCTGTAACCACTAGGGCTCACCTGCACCCTCACGCCTGGTGGGGTCCTCACTCGGCCCACAGCCCAGCAGCTGCATCCAGGACCTGGTGTCCGGAGGCCTCGCTTCCATGCCCCGAGCTCCTCTCCGTCCTGGCAGGTCACAGTATCTCCTCCACTCGGGTCAGTGTCCTCACGTCCTGTCTGTTGCATGCCTGCCCCTTTCTGCCCTGGAAGGGACTCCGTGGGGAGAAATTAGGTCATGTGCCAGGCACGGGCACTTTCAAATGAAAGGCACCAAACAGCCAGAGTTGAAGGTGATTCAGAGGGATTTCCAGTTGCTTCAAAGCAACATGGCCCAGTTTCCCTTCAGATCAGAGCTCCACTCCAACCAAGACCATGGTGGTGTGCTTGCACGCAAGCCTCTAAAAACAAAATTGTTCTTTTCTCGGTCGCTCGTTCTGCAAATATTTACCGAGCATCTGCCATTGGTATAAACTCTATGCCAGAGCTGCATGTTAAAGTGGGACAGATGACTGTCTTCGACTTTCTGGCAAAGCATAATTTTCAGAGAGCTGAAAACAAAACCCCCCTACAGATATATGGTGAACACAGGCGACATATTAGGGGCCTCCAGGAAGCAGACACCAAGATGGGGTCAGATGTGCAAGACATTTCTTGGGAGGGACATTCACTGGGGATAGGAAAACAGAAGGCGCAGGAGGAGGCAGGGAGAGCCTTGGGATAACGACGGAGGTCTGACACCTGGGAAGGGAGGAGGCAGGAAGGAGGATGGAAGAAAAAGCTTCAGACTGAGGGACAGCTCCGAGAAGGGTTTGGCCAGCCCATGGGGAGGCCTGGAGTGGAGGTTGCCCCTTCCAGGCCATGGGCAGAAGTACCCCGCTGGGCTGGGTCACTGGCCGGACCTGACCGGGGCATGAAAGCTGCGGTGGATCCGGAAGGCGCCACCCCTAGAAGCTGCCAGCAGACCGCAGTCCTCAAAGCAGGCCGTCTTTGAAAGATGCTGAGCAGGCACTTCCATGGCCACCACAGCACACGCCAAAGACTTACGGAAATCACAGCTGGTTAGTGATGGAACCAACAGGACGGTAACGTTAGTTCCGAAGAGGCTAGGAGAAAAAATACACATATACACAGACACATATATGTTTATGTATATAGAGAGAGGAAGGCGGTAGGAAGGGAGTAAGAGAATGAGATTTCACAACTATGCTCAAAACTGGTTCATGTCCCACAAGGTAATAAAACCATTAACATTGGCGGTTACTCTTTTCCACCAGTCAGAAATCATTTGCACCTCTACTGGACAAAAATCATTTGCAATTTATCCATTTCCTACTAGTTAACATGTAACTTTAGCGTCTGAGCCCTAATCGATAGCACACTTGTAGACAAGATGGCATTCCCTAGAGAGCCAGACAGGCAGGCTGTTTTGAGTGGTGTCCTGACTGGTATTAGGCAAGAAGTCGTCTCTGTGCCTCACTCCCAAGTTTCAGATAATTAATACTTCCTCGGGGAGCTTACATTCTAGTGGGATAGAGATGTAAGTAAACAGGCAGTTAAAATATTATGTGACGAAGGCCACAACAGGGGCCAGCCCATAAGAGGGGCACTGAGCTCAGATGGGGTTGTGGGGGCTCAAGGGCTTCCCCAGGAAATGGACTCAACCTAAGCCAAAGGATGGTTGAGTTAACCAGGTGCAGGGTCGGGGGGATGGGAAGGAGGAAGCAGAAGAAATCAGCACAAAGGCATTGAGGGGGCACCGTCTGAGAATTGCAAATAATTCCAAAGGGCTGAGGGTTGGGGGGCGGGCGTGGTCCTGGGACCAGAGCAAGAAGCGGGACTGGCGAGGACAGCAGGTAAAATACTGAACTCTCTTGTGTGCCATGCTCAGGAATTGGGATTTTTATAAGAAGCTGTTGAAGTATTTGAAAAGAGAAAAGGATTGATATTTTTGTTGATAAAGACCACTCTAGCTGAAGTGTGGAAAATGGATTGAAGGGATTAGAGCTAGAATGGGGCAGGTGAGTCATGAGGCTGCTGTTGTAATCTAGGTAGGCGGTGATGGAGGCCGGACCTGGTGTGGTGACCATGGGGGAACCTCACAGACCATAGGTCACATGCCCGGCTATGGGGACACTTGGTGAGCTGGGCTGACCTGGCCCTCCACCCATGCAATTTACCTGTTGCTCATCAGAAACCTTCGTGTTCAGCTGAATGAAGGATGCCAGGGCCAAGAGAGAGACCCCTGGGGCGTCAAAGTCCCACGAGCTGTGGGGCCTCCGCACGTCTGCGGCTGTGGACTCGGCATGCAGGCACTCAGGCTCAACACCACTTTGACTCCTTCATTCATTCAGTAAATATTTCCTGAGTACCTACTATGTGTTGGGCCGTGTCGGGACTCCAGAGATACGGAGATTAACAAGACCGACGCTCTCAAGGAGCTTGCGCACTAGCGGGGGACAGGCAATAAACACAAGCGCAAAGGGAGCTAGTTTAATTTCACTGAGCTTCCCGCATCTCTAGTTTGCTGTGCGTCATTAATTTTGCCTCTGCCATTTTCACTTGAAATATTTGTTCTGCTTGGTTCTCTCTCTATTCTCCCTCTGATATGCCAATCTTGTATATGTTACATCTTTTATAGTTGTCTCAGTTCTTGGATGTTCTGGATTCTTAAAAATTCTTCTTGTTGTTGTACTTAAGTTTGGGAAGTTGCTGTCGATCTATGTTCAAGCTCATTGATTCTTTCCTCAGCTATGTTGAGCTGACCAATGGACCCATCAAAGGCATTCCTCATCTCTGTTAGTGATTTTTACATTTGCAGCATTTCCTTTTGAGTCTCCCTTATCTCTCTGCTCACATTGCCCATCTGTTCTTGCATGTGGTCTACTTTTTCCATTAGTGCCCTTAACACATTAGTCATAGTTACTTTAAATTCCTTGAATGGTAATTTTTAACATCTGTGTTATAGCTGAGTCTGGTTTTGATGCTTTGTCTCTTCAGACTGTATTTTTCCTTGCTTTTCGGTGGGACTTGTGATTTTTTGTTGAAAGCTGGACATACTGTCTTCGGTAGTAGGAACTGAGGTAAATAGGCCTCTTATGTAAGGATTTACAATAGTCTGGCTGGGAGTTGGCTCTGTTTCATGTTTTCTGTAGAGACTTTAAATCCCTCTGATGTCTTTGTGTTTGGTTTTTGTCTCTCCTCTTGACTTTGGGCTTCCCTAAGTACCCCTCCTCAGAGAGTTCTCCTCCTCAGCTCCTTCAGCTGCAACCCACCATTACGCCATGGAGCCCTGTTGGTGTGGAAAGGTTTACATAGAAGACAGAGCGGATACTATTATCTTCCAGTTAAATCTCTGTCCTTTTGTGGACATGGGCCAGTTGTCTGTGACCTTCATAAGTGCTTCTTTTTGTGTCATACTCTCCCCGCTTAGGTGAGGCAGGAAGGCCAGAGGAGGCTGGGGTGGGAAGACAGCCCTTCCCAGGAGCCCTGGACAGGGCTCTGGTAAAGACTTTCCCCTGAGGGTAGGCCTTTGTTATGGAGAACATGCTGGTATATTTCACAAGGATTACTCTTCCTTCACCCCAGCCAGAGTCATGGATCTTTCCCAGATCTTCACCATGATGATCTGGTGGGGTTCCTGGAGGTAAGGCCCAAAGAAATATGGGGTCCTCCTAAGGCTGCAGCCCCCAAGAATTTGTTGCTCTCACACTAGTCCACACTTAGCCTCTAGCAATTCATCAAAATGACCATTGACGTGTTTCTACCAGTTTATGGGGCCAGCTGCTTCTGCTTCAGATAATCAGATCTCAGTTGTGGTTCTCTCATCTGCCTGTCTCTGCAGATTTCAGGGCGGTGGTTTGCCCAGCAACCTCAGTTCTCTGAGTCCAAAAGAAGTCATTAATTTTCTGTTTGTCCAGCTTTTTCTTGTTGTAAGGATGGGAGTGAAAACTTCCAAGCTCTACATATTGGAGCTGAAACCAGAATTCCGTAAATAACTTACTTTCAGATAGTGAGAAATGCTCGAGAATGGACTGTGGAGATGGGAAAGAGTTAGTGCAAGGTCATGAGAAGCCTGTCTGAGGAGACAGCATGTGGAGGAGACTTGAATGGTGGGGAGGAGCCAGCCCCATGATGATCTAGGGGAGGATCACCATCGGGATTGGCAGGTGTAAGTTCTTGGCACTGAAAGAAGGCCTGTGTGGCCAGAGCACAGGGAAAGGGAGAGAGGAGGGGGAGGGTGACCTCAGGCAGACATCAAGGGTGAGTATGTGCAAGACTTTATTCTAATTGCAGAGGGAAGCCATTAAGCATGGGAGATCTGATGTAACTTATGTTTGCAAATGATCCCTCTTACTAGGGAGTCCTTATGTCCAAGTTTTCCCCGGGACAGTCCTGGTTTATACCTTTTGCCTGGTGTATTTATAGTACCTCCTTTCACTTTCAAGAATGTCATGGTTCAGACAAAAATCACAATCACAAGATCTCCCTGCCTCTGGCCACGGTAAGGAGAAGACATGGGGACCACCATCATGGAGGCTATGAGGTCAGTTGGAAGTGAATGCAGTGAAGTGGACAAGCCATGATGGGGTCCTGGATGGGATGGTTGCTGAGGAGCTGGAGGGAACTGATGCCCTTAGAGTGTGCTATAGAGGTGGAGCCAGCGAGACTGCTACTGGATTGATGTGGGGGCAGAGTCCTCTCTGAAAGAGAGGAGTCAGGGGTTCAAGTAATCATGAATGACTCTGAGTCCCATCATCCAGTCTTGTAAATTGCACTCTACACACTCTCTCAAGTCTGTTGTTTCACTTCCATTCCCATACCCATCTCTCTTGTTCAAGTCTCTTCATCTCTTGCCTGAATTCAAGATCTCTCCTCCATTCCCATGGGCATATGGCAATGTCCCCTTGGACAGTGGACACAACCTCCAGTCCCACAGCCTATATCAAGAGCA
Source organism: Diceros bicornis minor (assembly GCF_020826845.1). Lineage (NCBI taxonomy): Eukaryota > Metazoa > Chordata > Mammalia > Perissodactyla > Rhinocerotidae > Diceros > Diceros bicornis. The sequence goes on from NC_080775.1 coordinate 29,124,098, forward strand.
CACCCCTGAACTTGGCAAACACCACTCTTCAAATCAACTTCTCTCGTTTCCCACATGGGACTCCCCATCATTCCTTCCATACTCTTCCGTCCTTTGGGTCACTCAAAGCCTTCTGCCCAGGGTCCCCTCTTACCATCTCTGCCAACTAAAATTCTCCTCACCCTTTAGGGAGCTTACATGGTACCTCCTCAATGGAGCCTTTCAACCAGCCATCACTCCCTCCTCCGAATACCCAAGACCCTCAAATCTTACCTCTTTTAAGGCCTTTACCATATCCCATCTTATAAAACAGTCATTTACATATTTATCTTCACCCCTCAACTAGTTTGTAAGCTTTTGAGGGAAAGCATGATGTTTTTCTGATCTTTAAATCCTGCAGGGAGCTTGACACATCACAAATAGCTCAACTCTTTGTGGAATTGAATATATTAGGCAGAATGGAAGGCTGCTGCTGGTTTTGTTGGTTTGATCCTGGTGGGTTTACCCTTTGACTTCATCATCATGAAACCAGTTAAGAAGCTCCTCATGGGTTCCTCACTCAGAACCAGGAATGAGATCCGTGCAGGGCAGAGCAGCCCAGGCCTGGCCCGTGGTTAGCCCTGGCATTCAGGGCTGATGGTAGGAGCACAGGAACAGGAGTCAGACTCTTCCACTGAAGTCTCACCGCTTACTAGCTGTGTGCTTTGGGCAACTCACTTAACCTCTCTGTGTCTCAGGTTTCTTATCTGCAAAGCAAAGGCAATAGTAAAACCTGACCAGGGATGCTGGGAAGATCACGTGAGATAATACATGTAGGGTGCTCAGCACAGAGGCTGGTATATAGGACACTCTCCATAAAGGTAGTCATTATCAGTCACATGACTGATGGAGCTGGAAGCCACAAAGAAAATCATGACTAAAGACAATGATGGGCTTTGATCATTTTATTAAGTATTTTTAAATTTTTAATGATGCCACTCAACCTGGGAAGGGTGGGGTGGAGCAGGCAGTGCTGGTAGGAGTGTAAAAGGACTCAACTCTTCTGAAGAGCACTTTTCCCAAAACCTTCACAGTGCTCACATCGCTGGACACAGTCATTCCACATCTGGGGAATCTGTATCATGGAAATTCACAAAAATACAGAAAAATCTTACTCTGAAAATGTTAATCGCAGAATTATTTATAATAGAAGAAATTGGAATTAAGCAACTATTACATAAGGAAATAGTTAAGAAAATTTGGCACAATATCAAATAAAATGTATGTAGCTATGAAAATCATATTTACAAAGATCTCTTAATGACTAGGGGAAATGTTTATAATGTTAAGTGAGAAAAGTATGCTACCAAAAATGTTATGTAAATGAACATAATTATGTAAAAAGCATGTGCATAAAGAAGAGTGTATAATATCTCAAAGTGTTAATATTGTGTTATCGCCAAGTGATGGAATAATGGACAGTTTTGATTTTCCTTTTTTGACAGTTTTTAAAATGAGAATGTACTGTTTTTCTAGTCAGAAAGAAAAATCATGTTATTTTAAAGGACATTTGATAATTGGTAGGTTGCTACTCCAGAGCGTATCCAATGTTACATAGTTGTGGCGCCCCACCATAGTGTCTGAGACGTGAAATCTTGAGCACATCACTGAGCTCTCTGGTTCTCCTCTCTGGACCTCAGCAGTCTCCCCCGTGAAGTGGGGATACTAATCTTCACCTGTCTGAAGGCAGGGGCCAAATCAGGTGCGATTCGAAAGGCTTTTCCAGCCCTGATGCCTTTTGGTCTCTGATGACCTCGCAGGAGCCTCCTCAGTGAGGCCACTTTTCTCGGAGTACGGACATATGCGATTAGGACGGGGTGTCTAGAGAAACAAGGAGGACAGAGGCCACAAGCTTCTCCACATCATGGCACTGAGCAGGTGACACTACAGGACTAATTCAAGGGCTGCAGCTGCCTTGAGCCCGACCAGGCCTGCCAGAGCTAACTCTCTGGGCAGGAGCTTCAGGAACAGAAGGGACCGGCTCTGTTGTTTCTTCTTCTCAGGCTGTGTCCCTGCCAACTCTGCTTCATCACAGGGCCATTTGGTGCTGGCCTGCAGGCCTTCTTAGGCAGAGGGCACGTCTACAGTTCTCTTCCTCGAAAATATGTGAGGTGCAAAGGATCCATGAGCAGAATTCCGTGTCCTTCCTGCCTCCCTTCTCCCCTCGCTCCTAGGAATCAGAGGAAGACCACATCTTTGGTTCTGAAAACTCAGTCTGGTGACCCAGGAGCTGAAATGGAAATTCAGAGTCCACTTTGAGCCTGGTGGGACAGACAGGCCATCACAGGGCAGACACCCACAAAAGGCCTTCTACCTGGAATTAGCAACACAGACAAATGAGTAACTGTCAGTCACATGACCTGCATGGGGCTAATCTTCAACATTCTTACCAAGCTGCATGTCAGCCTGGGACGAGCCAGGAGTTGCACTGTGAGGGCACAGGCATCAAGCAGGTGTGTGTGACCAATCGCCTCGGTCAGATCCATGCCCCACTTCTTACTGCTTATGTGTCCGAGAAAATGACTCAATCACTTTAAGGGCTGGTTTCCCCATTTATAAAATGAGAATCATAGTGGTACCTACCACACAGGGTTGCTGTGGGATTAGATGAGATAATATTAGATAATAATGAGATAATGAGAAAGTGCTCACCTCGGTGTCTGGCATGCAGCAAGGGCTCAAGAAATGGCTATCTTTGTTATGAAGCTCTTCCTTGGGCTCAGCACCCCTGTGGGCAGTAAGGCGGATACAAAAGGTGAAACCACATCCCTCCTCTGGTGAAGTAGGATGATCCCCAAGATACAGCTAAACAGCTAAGCAGTGGGTGATTGAATGCAAAAGTGACTGGGAGGCAGCAATGCTATTTATAATAGCAACGTGCTGGAAGCCGCCCAAATGCCCAGCAGTCCTGTAATGACTAAGCAAATGCTGAACTGTTGTGACATGATAGCCCACTGCTGAGCCACTGGAAATGGCAGGCATGCCACTGATGTCCATACATGGACATGAGTCTCCGAAATAAACATTTCCAGAAGGAAGTCACAAGATGGCGTGTGCACACGGTTTGCCATGATGGGTAAATAGATGTGAAGCCACCCAGGGAGGTTACAAAGGAACTGGAGGGATGGAAGTAGTTAAGTGTAATACTCATCAGTTATTTTTTCCCCAAGTTGCTTAAGCAGCTGGTGTTTTAAAAAGATAACAATGCAACTAGAGGGGTTCAGAGAAGGGAGTGGGGTACAGAGCAGAGGGCAGAGGAAGGCTTTGCGGAGAGGATGGTGTTTGAGCAAATGTGGAACCATTTGCGGGTTTGAATAGGGGAGCGGTGTTGCCCCAATGGGACAACCTGGGTTCTCCTCCCCCGTCAGTTGCTTTAACCAAAGAAAGTGAGTTAAATGCTATTAAATGTAGGACGAGAAGTGTGTAAGGGAGAGCAGTGGGTGGCCTACCTGTCTCATGGGAGACGAGTTGAGGGAAAGCTGTTTGTATACTGAGCATCAGGGCTGGTCTACCCAGCAGGTGGCTTACTACCAGCTTCTCACCTGAGTCCTATCCAGACACCTACATGTGATGGGGGTCAGGATCCCGACTGGCTGTGTCTTAGGGAAAAGGGGGCCCATGCCAGGGCTCTCTGTTGCCCAGAAAGTTTGCATCATGAAGACACACATGAGCCTCCAAATAGGGTCCTGGAGACACCAGAATGAGAGTTTGGAAATAGTGGAGGAAATCCATCTTGCCAGAGCAGTGGAAGTTGCCGACTGCACCTCATACTGCTGCAAACCGTGACCCCAATCGCTAGGGCATTTCTGAGTACTCATCTCCCTGAATCAGTTTATGGGGTAAGTCAACCGGCTGTTGTTTGGGTCTGGCCAGCCTCCAGGGATCAGCTCTTGGGTCTGGCTTCTGCCCCCATAACGTGAACCCAGAAGCATCATGAGAGGGCACAGGACAGACACTGTCCCCCCAACAGATGTGGGTTTGAATCCTGCCTCTGCCACTTAACTGTGCCTTTGACAAGTTTTCAAAGCTCTCTGAGCTTCCAGTTACTCATCTATAAAGTGGGAGATGGTTAAGCCTCCTTCCGGGGTTCGAGGAGTAGCAACAATGTGTGTAAATGTTCACACAGATCCGAAGCTCAGTGAGGGGCGAGCATCACTCTATTCTTCCTGCTGGAAGCGTGCCTGGGATGGAAGAGTTCCCACTTTTGTGAGACGACCGCACACCAGAGACACAAACTTGTGGCAGGAACACAGCCTCCTTCCCATCCCACACCCACACTGGCGGGTCCTCAGCTGCAGGTGTGGAGCTTCCTGACCCACCTGGGACCGAGGGGTGGGTGCGTCAGAGATGGGCTCCCTCTGCAGGCAGGCAAGGGCGGTGCTCAGGGCAGGAAAGGACAGGAGGCAGTTGCTGCTGAAGTTCGGCTGCAAATGCCTCCTGGGGAGTGGACTAGCCACCTAGAGCAAATAAAAAATATATATATCTTTGGTCTTTATCCCTGGTTCCTGACACAGAGCTCCTATATCTCTCAGAATTTTCTGGGTGATAGGAGCATCTTTTGTTCCAATGAGGCGACTCTTGGTGGGCCCCTAGATAACTTCAGGATGGGGCAGGTCAACAGAGACCAAACCTTGATTAGAAGCCTGGAACTTTCAGCCCCACCTCCCAACCTGTGGGGAGGGGAGAGGGGCTAGAGATTGAGTTAATAATTGGTCATATCTACCTGATGAAGCTCGGGGTTCAGGGAGCTTCCAGGTTGGTGAACTCATCCATGTGCTGGGAGGATGGTGTACCCCAACTGCACAGGACAGAAGCTCCTGCTCTTGGGACCCTTCTGGACCTCGCTCTAGGTATCTCTTCATCTGGCTGTTCATCTGTATCCTTTGTTTTTTGTTTTTTTTTAAAGATTTTATTTATTTATTTTTTCCCCCCAAAGCCCCAGTAGACAGTTGTATGTCATAGCTGCACATCCTTCCAGTTGCTGCATGTGGGACGCGGCCCCAGCATGGCCGGAGAAGCGGTGGGCGCCGGGGATCCGAACCCGGGCTGCCAGCAGCGGAGCGCGCGCACCCAACCACTAAGCCATGGGGCCGGCCCTATCCTTTGTAATAAACTGATAAACGTAAATAAAGTGCGTTCCTGAGTTCTGTGAGGTATTCTAGAAAATTATCACGGGAATCCCTGACTTATTATAGCCAATCGGTCAGAAGTGTGGGAAGCCCAGGACTTGTGACTGGCGTCTGAAGCGGGGGCAGTCCTGTGAGAATGAGCCCTTGACCTGCAGGGTCTGCCCTAACTCTGGGTACTTAGTGTCAGAACTGAATTGAACTGTTGACACCCAGTTGTGCTGGGAGAATCAGAGAATTGGTTGTTGGCACTGGAAAACACCCCACCATCTAAACTTTCAAAGTGACCGGGAACCCCCCAGGAAGTGAGGGAGACTCACGAGCACTATCTCCTTAATGAATGGCCCCAGGCAGAAGCCTCTGAGAACCTTCCAGAAGATATATATAGGCCTTCGTCTCATATCAGAAGAGCCCAGGCTCATCTTTCCCTTCGAGCCAGCGTCACTAGAGCACTTTAGGGGGTCCTAACAAGTCAGAATGCTTGTAAACATTTTTTTCCCCAAAACTTTAATTCCTAATTCATCAATACAGGTATTGCTGGTTCATTAAAAGATCCTAGATTATGTACATTTTATGCTATTATTTCAGGTTTTCAAAGGACAAAAGATTACTTTTAATCTTATTTTGAACACAACTTTAAAGAGGAGTTCTAGTTTTATCTTGTTTTCCTCAAGACATGCCAGTGAGACTCTGAAGCATCTCTCACTGCTTGTCGCACTGGATGGCTGCCCCGGCATCTGACAGAACCATCAAGAAAAGGAAAATAAATGTTCACAAAGATCTGTAAGCTCACTATTGCAACGTCTTCTCTGGTCTCCTCCCTGTGCCCACTCCTCCCCCAGCCAAGGCATTTCCCTGCTGGACTTCTCACATTGTCTCAGCATCTCAAACCCAAATTGTCCAAAAGTAAACTCAGGATTTCTTCCCAGCCCTGGCTGCCAGCCTCCCTGACCCCTCCTGAGGTTCTACATCAGTAAAAGGCATCAACCCATCCTTGAAGTGACACAAGAAAGAAAACTAAGTCACCTTTGTCATTTCCTTTACACTCACCACCCAAACCAGCCCATCACCCAGCACCGACCATTTCACTTCCTGAATATCTTTAAATCCACCCACTGCTCACCCTCTCCACTGCCTCCCCCTTAGTCCAGGCTGCCTGTCTCTCTTGCCTGGACCACTGTGGTGACCACCTCTTCCAATCTATCCCCACGCTGCATCTATAGTGATCTTTCCAGATGCATGGCTGATCCTAGCGCTCCCTGTTTAAAGCCCTCCAAGGACTTCCCACTGCTTTTAAAATAAAAACCAATTCTCTAACAAGCCTACAAAGCCCCTATTCAAACGGCCCTTGTTCTCTGTGCTCTGGCCACACTGGCCTCTTGAATTCCTCCCATGCCCCAGCGGCCCTCTCAAACAGGCCTTTGCACACACTGTTCCTTCCATCTAGAATGATCAAATGATCAACCACCCTTTCGTCTAGTTAGCCCTCGCGTGGCTTTCAGATTTCTTCTCACACATCATTTCACTAAAACCTTCTGACTGCTCATTCTGGGTGGTTCCTTTATAATAAATTCCCCTTTAACCTTATCCTTTCCCTTCCTCAGAATGTACAGCTCAGTTTGCAATAGTGTATTATTATGATGATTGCTTGACTGATATCTCTGCTCACTATTGTGTCCCAGCACCTTAGCACAGTGCCTAACTAAAGGTAGGTTCTTAACAAATATTGATTGAATGAATGAATGAATGAGTGAATGAGTTGAAATATTGGGGCCCCGACTCATCCTTTCATATTCTAAGATTTATGACACCACAAAATAGGTCGAGGCCACAAGTTCCACATATCACCAGCGATAGGTTCTTATCAGAGGGATGGGGTATTGTGAAGCTGGGAATAACAAGTAGGAGAGCCATTATGCAAATGTGTGGTTATTCAAAGTCGCTCTCTTAGAGGAGAGGTCACCGACAGAGAGGAGTTGGGTCCAAAGGCTTTGAGAATCCCTCCAAGTCTATGCGGAATGTAAATCTCTGGTTTCAGAATGGCTCCTGCAGTGGCTTTGGAAGAGTGGTAGAGGCCTTCTTGGTTATCAAAGGGTCAGAAACAGTCCCACTGGCACTCCTGTGGAACGCCAGGGAATCTAAAAGTGCTTCAGTGTTGGGTCAATCCCAGGCAACCCAAGTTTTTCTTGCTCTAATGCCAATAGCACCTCTTTTGAAAAATACCACAGGCACTTTGGGTGGAGGAGGGCATAATACCATTACATGTCACCCTAAACAAGCCCCACAATTCTAAGGAACTGAGCACTCGATTCCATGAAAAGAGGAAATAGCTGTTTATTAAGATACAGAGAGGGGCCGGCCGGGTGGCGCAGCTGTTAAGTGCGTGCGCTCTGCTTCCGCGGCCCGGGGTTTGCAGGTTCAGAGCCCGGGCGCGCACCAACACACCACTCATCAAGCCATGCTGTGGCTGCATCCCATATAAAGTACAGGAAGATGGGCACAGATGTTAGCCCAGGACCAGTCTTCTTCAGCAAAAAGAGGAGGATTGGCATCAGATGTTAGCTCAGGGCAAATCTTCCTCACCAAAAAAAAAAGATACAGGGGCCGGCCCGGTGGCGCAAGCGGTTAAGTGCGCACACTCCACTGCGGCGGCCCGGGGTTCGCTGGTTCGGATCCCGGGCGCGCACCGATGCACTGCTTGGCAAGCCGTGCTGTGGCGGCGTCCCATATAAAGTGGAGGAAGATGGGCACAGATATTAGCCCAGGGCCGTCTTCCTCAGCAAAAAAAAAAAAAAAGAGGAGGATTGGCGGATGTTAGCACAGGGCTGATCTCCTCACAAAAAAAAAAAAAAAAAAAAAAAAAGATACAGAGAACAAAGCAGTGGCACCAACAGCTGCCTCATCCTAGGTTTACCCAGGGTTTACCAGTCCTGGTGCCAATACAAAGCAATACCCTCACAGTCTGGACTACAGCTGGCACACGTGCACATGCACACACACATGTGGATGGACTCTAGTTGGCAAGCACATACACACATGTAGATGGATATGGCCGGCACACGTGGATGGATGCTGCTGGGACACACACACACACATATACACATGGATGGACTGAGGCTGGGACACACACACACACAGTCACAGGTGGATGGACAGTGGCTGGCAAAGGAGGTGGTGCTAATATGTGGTCCTAGATGAGGATGATCAGTCCTTACTCTCCCTGCCTCGGCTTCTGTCTGGGGAAACTTGGAGGCTTAGGGCTGGGCCTCATGGAGCCACCAACAGGATAGATGCACATCACCAACTCCAGCTCCCCAGGCAAGGCTCCTCTCTTATTGGTTCTTAGGGCACAAGACCCACTCTGAGCAGTGGGGGCATAATTAGTGTTGGCTTCACTTTTCTCTCTTGCATGGACAATTAATTAATGCTACCAGGACTCAAAGATAATTTATGGGCTGTTTAACTTGACAATTTTCTCTCTAATATATGGTGAATTCCAAACCAAACATATCCAGTATACTTCTTACACATTCTTTCCAAGGTGAGATAATCATAAATGATATTCTTTAGAAAATTCCTTGTGCTCAACTGACTCTGGCTTTCCCTTCCCGCTTCTCCTCAAGATCACCTGATCAAAACTAGAACAGCTAAGAAGCCTCCGACTCGTCCCCTCATGATTAATAGAAACTTAAAGTATAATAGGGTCTAATAGAATATAACATACAAATTCTTATAGTATTTAAAAGAATTCTCCTAACTTAACTGCCTAATGTTCTTCAACAATCACATTGTTCTTTTTCTCTGATAACAAATGTAATGCATGTTTATTACAGAATATTCAGAAAAGCACACAGAAGAAAAATTGGAAATCACTCACTAACTCACTATACGGAGAAAATCGTTATTAAGGTTTCGGTGATTCTTCTCCTCCAAGGATATATAATATACTCTTTTTTATACAAAATTGAGATCATAGGATATATTTTGCTTTGTAAGTAGCTCTGTGCATTGAGCAATAAATATGTCCATCACATGTTCCATAATGGGATTTTTATGGCTGTATATCATTGCATCGCACAGATGTCCCAACACTTACTTAACCAATCCCCTTATGCTGGACATTTGTAAGTACAAGTGATGCTGAGCTCAGCAATTCGCCACTAGCTCTTTTCCTTAGAAAAAATTCCTGGAAGTGAAATGGCTGGGTCCAATGATATAGGTTTTGATACTTGTTGCCAAATTGTCTTTTGCAAGTTTCCTAACAGTGTGTACCTTCAGGAGCAGGGTGTACAAGTGTCCATTTCCCCAGACACTTACCATCATTGAATGCTTTCTTCTCAGCTCTTTAATTTTAAATGCAATGGGCCATGTTCAGCATAGTGAAATTCATTTTCAGAATGCATCACCATCCTGGGGAGCCTACAGATACATGCAAGACAGCACTTCTGAAATGACCAAGGAAACAAATGATATATTTAAAAGCAAACTGAATGCTAAAATAGGTTTTGCAAACTAAATGCTAGAACACCACTATTTTGCTGACATATTACGGATGAAAATTTCAAGCATGGCCTTGCTCGTATATTTAAAATAGCCTATTAGTCAGAAACAACGCCCCCATCGCTCATCACTCTTTCCACTCAGTCTCCAGTGGCATAGACTCTATAGTCTAGGGTCATGTTTTCAAAAATTAGTCGAAGCTTTACTCTCCCACAGTCTCATGTCTCCTAGCTCTCATCTAGGGTCCCAGAAGCTTGCAGCTCTGTATGGTTTCCTTGAGCTGGGGAAGAACAAGGGAGTACTCATCTAAGACCTTCCAGGGAGAGCACTGTTGAGATTCTGCCATCCACCAAGGTGAAGGGTCTGCCGCCTCCGCAGCACTGACTCAGGCCTAGGGAAGAGCCACAGTATTTGATACTGGAAAATACCAGTGACTCATCTTCCTCTGGAAGGCTGAGCAAGATTATGGCACTCTCCTAAGGTGAAGGTGCCTCATTTGAAATTCACCAAAAATCCCCAATGTCTCAAACAGTTCCTTCCGTCTGAAAAGTTGGATAAGACTTGTCACATTTGGCTATTCAACTTTGGCCGTAGCATGTTCCAGCTCTCGAATTTAATCATCATATTGAACAACTAATTTCTAAATTGGGCTTGAGATCAAGACTGTTTTATAGGAATATTAATTATTTGAAGTTTGCAGCCAGAAAATACATGACAGCCTAGATTTTATGGCTCGTTCTAGATAATGGTGACACGTTACTGAGAAATGCTTCTGCTTCCTAACTCCATAAATTGGGTGTTGTTTATAATAACGCAGCAGAGCAGTAACACTTTATCATCAGAGCTGCTGCCCCCATGGAAAATCATTATTCAGTGTATACTTGATAAATTGTTCATCATTCACAGGCAGAAGAGAAATTGATGTGGCCCGTTTTATTTACAGGGGAATGGGCAGTATGTTATCTTCTCACAGAACTACCATCCTTTTCCTACCAGAAAGATTATGTTGCCTTCTGCATATTGCTCAGAGAATTTTGTCAATGTCATTAGTCTTAAAGGTTTTAAGGCCCAGGGCACAGGGATAACCATTCCTAATCTCAGAATTATTTTCATTGGAGAACCTTGGAAAGAGACTTTCAGATACAAATTTAATCTCTTACTTCCCAAATGGAATAACCAAGAAGAAATAATGAACGGTGATGAGTAAATCTGTTCCCCAAAGCTGGCCAGGTCATGATAGGCAAGCCACAATGATTTCCTCTGCTCTTTAAGTATAGGAAGACAATGGTTAACAACGGTAATTCAGTAGGTGGTGGGCAGCTGAGGCTGAGCCTTCCATCCTCATGGACATGTGTCCCCACAGGGAACTTGGCAACCTCTCCCTGGAGCTTAAAAATCCTTGGATTTTGGAGAACATGGCATTGTTGCAGGGGACAGAGTCGTGCTGTGGACACCACACTGTGATGTGGGCCACCCGCTCCTGCGAGCTCTCCGTCCCCCACCTTGGGTGTGAGCACCGCAGCTCTGTACACACTGCTGCTGCCCTGACTGCTGACCCCGTTTGTCAGCTGCATGAGCGAGTGCACAGCGCACTGGCCAAGTGCACAGGACCTATACATCCTCGGAGAATGGCTGTCAGGCCGGGTGGGGTGGTGGGTCACCCTTACTCACAAGGCCTCCAGCTCAGGGGCCACTGACACTCCTCCTAGCTTCTAGCATTTTCCAAGGTTCTGGTGATTTGGCTTTCCGGCCACTCAACAGCCTTAAGTTTTTTAGCCTTTCCTGATTCACCAGAGTAATTCACGCTGAATTAATCTGCAGGTATTTATTGGGTCTCAACTGCATGCCCAACACCATGCTGTCGAAGGAGGCGGCACAAGAGGGATCACAGACAGAGAATCACAATCGCATTTGTACACTTTCGATGTCATCCAATGCTCTTACACTGTCTCCAGGTGGTGCGACCAGCGATTAAGTGTGAGCTCACAAGTCCCAGCTCCCCACTGAGTGTGCGCCCTGGGGCTGCTTCCTCCGTGGCTCTAGCATCTGTCTCTCTTCTGAGAAGTAGGGACCACACTAGTGCCTGTGCAGCCTGGTCTCCACAAGGAGCCAATGAGGTGATCCATAACAAGCATTCGTTTGATGTTGGCTGTTGTCCTTACACTATCCCTACTTCACAGAAACACTGTAGGAGGGGTGGAGAGAGCAGAATATTGACAGCATTTACAGTTTTCATCTGCTTCACACGTGTCGTCTCAGTTGAGTTTTCACAACCTTCCTCTTATGCAGGTGAGGAGACTGAAGGTAAGCAAGGGGTGCTATTTGTCACTATTGACGTTTGGGGGCAGATAATCCTTTGTTGGGGGGGCCTGTCCTGTGCACTGTAGGAGGCTTAGCAGCATCCCTGGCCTCTATCCGACAAAGGCCAGTAGCACCATCCCAGTGGTGACAGCCAAACATCTCTGGACATTGCTGAATGTCCGTGTGGGGCAAAATTGCTCCCCCATTGAGATACGCTGAGGTGGGGTAATTTGTCAAAGGGCCGATGAGGAAGACGGAGCAAGGACCAGAGCCCAAGAGCCCCTTGCCTGCAGGTAACTCATCCTCCTTCACCACAGCAGCTCTCCTCAAAGGATTTATTGCAGAGACAGAAATGCCAGCAAGTTGTGCCTGATGCTTAAGTGTCATAGGAGTTTAGACAAGGGGGCATTTGAGATAAGGTTCCGATTAGACAAGGACAGATGAAGGCAGGAGATGGCCTGTGGCCTGGGTGCTGCAGGCTAAGGGAAGACTGGACAGAGGAAGACCAGGGGAGGTGTGGCCACTGAGGAACAAGAGGCAAAGGCTGGGAGGGGGCCTGCATGGGGCGCCATGAGGACAGAGGGCCCACTGTGTGTGTGGGGGGGAAGGAAGCTGGATGGGGTATGGGGTGAGAGGACACAGGCCTCAGGGAGCCGTCAGAGCAGTGTGGACCTGATGCTGGAAGAAGTCAGGCCTGAGGACCAGGCAGGGCTGGTCCCCGTGGGAGGGGAGGTCGAAGGAGTGTGCAGGCAGGCCTGTGTGAGGAGATCTGCCTGGAACAACAGGGCCCCCATGACAGAAGGAGGGGCCTTCACTGGCTACCACCAGCTGTCCTCACAACTGGCCTGTTCTAGCTGATCACAAACAAGCTGGGCCATGAGAGAAAGGCACCATGTCCACAACTCTCGGTGAGGATTAGGGGGCAGTGGGGCACCCGTGTGCCCAGCACTGACCCGGGACAGTCAGCAGCTCTGAGCCCCACTCTGCTCAGAAGTCGTAGCTGATGACTTCCCCTTAAGATGGGCCAAAGACCACAGAGGCCATTGTCCTCTTCCAAAGACAACAAGCAAAAGGGCCTCTGATTGGGCCTCTTCCCGGTTCTGAGGGGGAGGTTACAGAGGTGTTTGCTCTAACCGCCATCTGGGGAGTCAGGATTTCCTGAGGCAAGCAGCAAATGCTCACAGCTCTCGCACTCCTACTCCTCAGGAAATCCGGCCAGAGAGACAAGCAAAAAAAAAAAAAAAAAGAACACCGTGCAGGTCATTGGTCTATTTTTATTCTGCACGGCCTGACTTCGTGCTTATGTGCCTGTACCACTGTCTACCTGTGAGAACTCCAACATCCAGCATGACGTGCATCAGCAAAGTGCTCTGAGAATGTCCAGCTTGCAAATTCTGGTGGGCCCTTCACAGAGGTCAGAGAATGGTGATAGGTAGTCTGCGTGGGAGGTACCAGGTTGGACAATTTTTGAGAGAAATTGGTGACTGGCCCAGGGGGCCATAAGATACCACTCCTTTTTTATTTTTCAACATTTCAGTAAACCAGACCTTTCGCCCACAAAGCTGCAAACCACTCACTGAGTCATTCGTAGGGTCGTTCACACATTTATTCAGAAACATTTACGGTTGTGGTGTGCAGGGCTCCATGCTCCACACTGGATCACAGGAGGATCTCTGAGTGAGGAAGCAAAGAGAAAACCGATCTAAAACAATGAAGCTCATTGGAGCATGGTGGGAAGGCACACGTGTGATGCAGGACTACATAGCTCCTCCTCCTTAAGAATGCATCTAAACTGTAGACACAACCAAGTGCTGGTAGTTCAGCTTAGGAAAGCAGGTGTTACCAAGTTAAGTATGACCAGCTGGACAAATTCTGTCTTTATTTCCCGTTATCAGTTATTTTAAGGTGCCAAGAAAGATGCCTGTTAACTTTCTGACTTTGCTTCCCTGGGTACACAGGGCCTGAGGGGTCCCGCCTCCCAGGCCTTCCGCTGGCTGCCGTGGAGGCCGGCCGCCGGCAGAGGGGGCCTCAGGCTCGTCGGGGAGCCAGGGCTGCGGGCAGGGAAAGAAACGCCTGTTTGTGCCAAGCCAGCCCGGAGCACACTGGAGGATGAAGTTGATCAGAAAACTATTTGGCTCAGTCCCCGCTTGCAGAACTGACGGAGCCTTCTGTCCACGATGAAGTCACACACAATGGAAAGTGCCTGGCAATTAATGGAGATTACAAAACCAGAGGAAGGAAACTGCAGGCCGGGAGGGGGCTGGGGACCAGGAAGCCCTGCTTTTCCTTAGAGGCAGCATCCGACTCGGGGCCAAGGCCCACGGAGTTCGTGTTGGCCTTTAGAAGCCCCACCTGGGTCTTTTCTTTGTATCGGGTTGCCCGCTGGGAATCCTGAAGCTGAAATTGTCTATTGAGGAGGAAGCGGGAAGGATCAGGAGCGGGTGCAGGCGGGCTGGCAGTCCACTCTCTGACTTCACCAGCTAATTGACGGCCGGTGCAGACGTCAGGAGCTACAGCCATTTGGCGCACAGGAGGGGGACCACGAAGGCGAGGCTGAGATCTCCTTCTCCAGGGAGCAGAGTCCTCCAAAGGTGGCAGGCCCATGAGACATGACAGCTTAGGAAAATTAAACGTGACTGCAACACTGTGCCTGTGTTATCAGGCCCCGGCAGGCAGCCTGTGCCTTCCGCTGCCCTTGGGTCCAGAGATGATGCGCAGAGGGACAGCAGGACAAGAAAATGCTGTGATGGACCCCATTTAGGAAGATGCGTGCCCAGCCACTTACCAAACAGTAAAGCAGCCCCTTATCACTCCAACTCAACGCAGATGAGGCCCTGCCCCCGCGCCTGCAGGCAGCCTTAGAGACTGGACACCTGCTAGAAGGAGGGCCTGGCTTCTGCTGGAGAAACGGGTGATTCAGACAAGGATTTTTTCCCCTCCTCCGGGAACAGGCTAGGGGCCTGCTGCCTCCTTGGTGGGTATGAGGAGTGTGGGCAGAGCCGTGATGGCTCAGAACGGACTCAGTGCCAATTACACACAGGAAAGCACCTCACCCCCACCCCTCTCCCTGCCCCTTCCTAAGCCCAGCCCGCTGGCTGGCCGGAAGGAACACGAGGCCCTGGCTGCCTGCACTCACAAGGTTCCCAGGTCTGGCTTTGCCAGGTGGCCCTGGAGCCACCATGGAGCACCAAATGGCAGCATGCCAGCCCTCCCCAGGCCCGCAGGATGGCGCTGGAGTCACTGCAGGCACGGCCCTTTGTGTGGAAATGATATTATGTAGATAGCAATCATTTTTTCACCAGTCATAAAAATGATCCGTGGCCCATGAGGAATCAGAGCTGGGCTGATGAGCGTCAGGCAGCAGTCCTAATCAGAAATTCAATATTCTCCACCTCTCCTTTCTATTAATGATCAGAGCGCGCCCGGAGCAGCACCGTGGGCTCTCCCCACAGCACACTGAGCCGGGGAACGGGGGGCAGGGTGCTGTTTCTTTAGTTGGCATTGGGCGTTGTGGGCGTGGCCGGCCCTCTGCCTTCCTGGCACCACCTCATTGTCTCCAGGCCTCTTGTGGAGACCTCCCGTCCCTGCAGCGCAGAAGCAAAGCCTCTAGCAGCTGCGAGGTCGGGTTTCCTCCTTCTCATTTCCAAGCCTGCCTGAGCTGCTGCTTCCACCTGCTTCTCCACCTCTTTATATATCATCCTGGCCTTTTCCATAAATCTGGGCTGTCTTTCAGGGTGCTTATAAGCAAATGAGAGGCAGGTCTAAGGGAAAGAGTATTAGCTATCCTTGTATCCTTTTCTTATTTACTGTTTTTTAAAGACCACTTTACCTTTGCTCTCTGGGCTGCCCAGAGCATAATTGTAAAGGAGATAAAATATGGCAACCATCTCATCTTTCTTCTTTCTTTCCTCCTGCTTGTCAGCACTCCAGGGGCTCCTGTGCTAGAGGAAAATGGTCACCGGACTCTTGATAGTGCACCCTTCCTGGGGAAACTTGCATTTCACAAGATATGAGACTGTCTGGCTCCAAAAAATGGTACCATTTCCAGAATGGAGGGCAGCATGGGGCTGTTTCCTGGGTCCGTTATATCACAGCACTGGGAACATCACCGGGAGGCCTCTGTTCCAGGCCCATGGGCAGTGCCTGCGCCCTCCTTCTTCCTGTGTCCTTCCTTGGGCCTCTCCTAGCTGGTGGTACCAACGCTGCTGCCCTCCCTCCTTTCTCCTCTCATCCCATCGTGCAGCAAGAAGATGGGGTGTCCTCTGCATTCACTTCAGTCCTCGTCTTCAGACAGCTGCCTTCCCTTAAGCATGTGGGTACTGAAACCCTAAGACCCCAGATAATAGTTTAGAAAAGGCCCCACACATTGTGAGAGAATGACCTGTCCGTCCCCTCCCCTCCTACTCTACAAGGCCAGAACCATGGCCTCTGCTTTTTCTCTCAAATCCTGGACACCTCACCCTACTCCCCCAGGCCTCAGAGGGATGTTTGGAGGGTCTTGTGGGCAGTCCCACCCAGCCAATGTGCTAACTGGAAACAGAGGCCTCCGATCTGGGCTGAGGCAGGGATCCACCAGGGAGAGTCAGGGCGTCTAAGAAAGGGGCAGCAGAGGGAGAGGAGGGCAAATGTGTGCTGGATATGGACAGACTCGGTCCCGGAGTTCTGAACGTTGCAACTCATTGGAAAATACCAGCACTGTTTACCCACCAGCTGCTTGACCGGCGGCTGACATGCATGTACCTTGTGAGGATCTTTGTAGGGAAATTTCTGCACGAGCATAAGATGTAGAAGATCTTGAATAGGCAGCAGGAACTACCATTGACTGGATCCTAAACCGTGCCTGGCACTGGATTAGGAGTTCTCACTTATGTGCTCCCTTATGCCTACCAGGGCCCGTGAACTAGGGGTGCTGTGGCTGATTCGCAGAGGTGGAAACACCAACTGGCTGGGAATTTGCCTTCCATCTCACTGTAGTTTAGTCTCCTTTTACAGTCTCACTACCAGCAGGCTTCCAGGGGTGGGCCCCGTGCAGCTCTCTGAAGAGGAGACAAGAGAAACATTAAGCCAACAGCTAAAGAGCATAAGAAGTTGGCCTGCTGTTTTCTGGCCTCGTCTGACCCCTCACCGCCAGCTCATGCATGCCTGACTCGCCTTACTCCTGGGTCCTGGTGAAGGGGGAACTCTGCTCTCGTGGGACCTCATAGCGTCCCTCCTGGGAGAGTGGGAATCTCGCCTCTCCAGTCCAAGTGTATTTAATCAGTTCATGGGGGAGGTGATGAGGGTCAACGTTATTTAGGGTCTTGTTTTCCAAAAGCCAGAGGCAAAGGTAGACTTTGGACAGGAGTGTGGAGACCTCAGCACACCTGCTAGGAACAATAAACAAATGGGCCATTCTAACTGTATTTTCCTTTCTCAGAGCTCCTAAGTTCACTGCATGTGGCAAACGGAGAAGCAATCGCTGCTACCCAAATTGGCCTCTCTGCCTACACATGCTCTCTGCTTCCTTAAAAGTCAGAAAGGAAAGGTTAAAACTGTGCAAAAATTAGTGCTTTGGGTTCAGGAAATCCCAACTCCTGGAACCAATGGGTTAATATGGGGTCCACTGATAAATTCCAGCTGTTTCAGTGTGTGCTCCATGGTACATGCTCTACATTCCAGCTGGAGGCCATGTAATCAGTGTTGAAATGGGCAAAAAGGATAATATCTTGAGCTGTTTAATTTTCATTCCTGCTTCCCAATGGGCCTATGCTAAAATTTCAACTCCTTGCCTCAGCTTGGACAAGCTAGTGTAAAGTTACTTTCCAAAGAAACTGGGAGAAACTTTCGTGTGAAGAAGGTGTGGGGCAGATGGAGTTGGCCCGTGTTTGATGGAGAACAAGTTTCCACTTTGGGCCGGGCTGCCTGCCCCAGGCTTGCACTGAATGAATCCCAGCTGTGCAGTTTCTGGCCTGCTGGCTGCCTCCTGCCCACTCCAGGAGAACTCCTCCCTCCTTCATCGGGTCAGCCGGGAAACAGGAGGGAGAACAGGTGGGTCAGAGCCAGATGCAGACTCTGCACCAAGAGGGCCCAGCCAAGTCCGGAGAGCCTTGTGCGGCTCCTCAGAACGAGGCAGCATTAGCACATTGTGGAAGAAAGCCATCGAGAAAGCAAACATCAAGTGAGAAGAGGAGAAACCACGGAGCATTAGAAAGTGCTGAGTACCATCTGGGCTTCAGAACCCTGTTCATGTCACTAACTTCTCAGTCTCCTCGGCCGGAACCAGCACCAACAGTCTTCAAGTTCTAAGAAGAGGTGCATCTGAGTTCCAGTCTGGCAGAGGACGTTAGTCTGTCTGGGCCTTAGTTTCCTCTTAGATTAAGAAGCTGGAGTGGATGATCTCAAAGGTCCCTTTCAGGTCGGCTCTTTCTAAGACTCACCAAATTCGGCTATGATCCATTTGAGTATTAAGCAGCTTTCTACAGAGACGCACTAACACATAATAACTTTCCCTTGGCTAGTACTCGGCTCACTAGTATCCTCAGAAACGAAGGAGTGGGACACCAACGAATAAACTTCTGTGAACACTACTTATAATGTTAGTACGTAGACAAAGAAATGTGTGTTCAGAGCTGAGGGAATTTTGTTTGGACGATTTCTAAACAATGCCTTGTAAGTAATCATTCAGCATAGACTCATCAAAATACTTAAGTCCATCATTTATCGATAACAATTTCTAAGCAATGCCCTGCAAATAATTGCTATTTCAAATACAAACCTGAATCTCTCGGAGGTCTCAGTGAATACTCAGAGGCCATAACTTAGCATGAAGTTCTAGGAGTTTCTACCTGAACCCACAGGCCCAAGCCATTCCTGAATCTACTTCACTGAGGGCTGTAAGCAAGAAGAAGCGCTTGATCTGGCCCCCACCCCCAGTTAGCATGGATGAGCCAAATAACCAAACCCATTCCTTGTGCCATCACAGATCTGAAACAGTGATGGGCATGAGGATTACAACCTGGGGTTGGTTACTCTTGGGACTTCAAGTGAGGACCATCCTATCTAGGATCCTGCTGCTTCCTGAAAAACCATACATGGCTCTTTGGTGGCTGATCTTGGCTGTTCATGGAGGATTTTAGAATTACAGGAAAGGATTTCCTAAGCATAGCTCTGTGATGCAGATGCTATTGAAATCATTTATTCAACACGTTTATCAAATAGTTGCTGCTGGACTGGTAATGTCCCAGCCAATGGCACCACACTAATGAACAAGATGGGTAAAGTTCCTGCCCTCATGGAGTTTACAGTCTAGTAGGGGAGACACTGCTAACTGTGAGTGGGTTACCAAGGGAAATGAGGCAGAACTTGGATTGTTCTCTGGCTGAGGGCAGAGCGATTCCATTGCTCAGAGATGGGATTCTGAACCACAATGGGAAAATAGTTAGCTAAATTATTACCTGAGGTAGCCTGAAATGAAGTGCTCATTGAGGGCAGGGCTTGGGGGACGGGACTGGGTCTGCCTAGAACAGTGTTCAGGGCATGGAGGACTCAGGGATTACAGGGTGAGGTGGCTGCTGTTAGGAACTGCGCAGCTGGAGAGGAAGACAAAGCCAAGTCACCAGCTTTGCTCCTCAAGGCCTGGTCTGAAACCCCAGGGCTTAATTCTTAAGGGAGAGAGCCACAGACACTGAGCTATCTGAGACACTGGTGTGGCGATGGCAGTTTTGTGACTCCCAGGGGGCCTGGGCAAGGCCCTGCCAGTGGTGGGTCAGCAGCAGCAATGGGACCAAGTCCCCACAGGGTGACCTTGCTACCCAACCCCCTTGTTTCTGCCATTTCCAGAGTCTGCTTCTCAATACTTCCCACAGATTCTGTGAGTTATCTCCTATCTTTCCATGAAATTCCTTTTCTGTAGAAACAACCAGAGTCAGTTTCTGTGTTTGAAATCCAGACCTCCAACTGGTACAGAAACTGAGTATTCCATTAAAGGCTACAAACATTTAAAAAGACTGAAGGGCATGTAGCAACTTGCTCCCACCGTGGGGTGAGTAATGAAAATATCATGTCATTGGCTGTAGTCTTTACCGGCAGCTATTTCCAGGGCTGGGTTCAAATGAGGCCAAATGTTCGATTACACACCTCCTGTGGGCCCAAGTTTTAGGATGCCCTTTGATGGACACAAACATCACTGACCACACATCTCTTCAAGTGCCGCGTACTCCAGTGAGTAAAAAAGACTTACACGTATGAAACTGGAGAATGCCGTCAGTCGCCAGGTAACCAAGTGCAACGCCCCAGGTGGTGGGTCTCCTTATTAGACTCAGGAGTGTGGCACTCAGGACCGCTTCTTTACGTGTATATTTCAGGACTGTTTATGTGTATATTTTTATGTAGAAGGGATCTCGCGTGTGTCAACTCTTAGGTTCTCAGATCTGGAAAGCACTGGAATTCATTTAGTTAAAAAATAATTTAGTCCATCTAGCTGTATTTTCTACATCTTATGAGTCACCTTAAATGCTTTCTAGAAGAAGGTGGGTGTAAATAAATAAATAAATAAGAGGAAACGATTCAGCACATGTTCGTTACTCACTTTCAAGGTGCAGGAGACTATGCCAGGCCCTACGAGGTTGAGGAGGTGGGGGCGGGGGAGGCAAAGATGAGCAGGAGGTTGGTCTCAGAGGAAGATTTCACATAGATCCCAAACAATGCAAGTCCCCATGTCAAAAATGAACCATTGGGTAGCAATGACAACAGTAAGGCAGGACTTCAGAAGAGAAGAGTGCTGGGGTGGTCAAGATGACGTCAGAGATATTGAAATGAGATGCGTAAGGGACCATGTGAAGATCTCCTACCTGCCTAAGGGGCCACACCAGTGCCGAATGACCCTTATTGACCCCCAAGTCCTCCTCCTGCTAGTACACGAAGTCCTGTCTTCTATCCGCTGCAGTCGCCTCAGGGTCCAGCTGAAGGCAATCAACTGAGTTAACATAGAAACACAAGAGATAGGATTCTGAAGAGCTGGGAAGTTTCTGCACCCTACAGGGTCACAGAGAGCCCAGTGTGGGGAGGCTTTGAGGCCACAATCGTCCTCACTCTGTCCTCACATCACAAGGGCTTCTCATCCCTTCCAGCACCCAAGTAAACCGGAGAGCTGTAGGGAAGAATGAGTGTGCAAGTCGCTGAGGAATTGTGTCAGGCAGGCACTGGGATCCAAGCCCCAAAGGACAGCTGGGTGTCCTCGGTGGTCACTAATGAAAAGGATGGTGCCAGAGCCAGGGACACACTGGTCGTTAGCTGGAGAGGGAGCCTAAAGACAGTTTCTACCCTGATCAAAACAACTCCAATAAAGTCTGTCCTTCATTTTTAAAAGGCTCCCCACCTAGCATGAGCCCTACCCAGGACTCTGGGACACTTATCTGGAACAGAACCCTCACCATGACCACTTTAAATCCCCCCGAAGTGGAGTTACAATCAGAAACTGCCTCAAAGGACTTGGCCTTCAAAGCTTATACTAAGCTTTTGCATTCTTATATTAAGACATTTTAAATGTTTTTTTTTAGTGATTTTTTTCTTCCTTGTAATTAGAGGTGAGGAGGAGAATTCCGTTCCCATTATGATGTAGCCATCCTTTCATGCCATCAGAAAGGTTTTCTTGTGCCTCCTGCCAACACAAACCCTATCTGGTTTGGTTTATTTTGCTGACTGCCCAGGGACAGCCTCCTGCTCGCTCACAGCATCCTGAGGAGCCCACGTGCACCCAGACACACCCCAGGAAAGAAGGGCTGTGAGAAGTGGTTTCCAGCTCTGCTCCCAGCTCTTCTCAGATTCAGCCATCCTCAGCAAACAGACTTTTCCAGAAGTTCTGAAAGGCTCACAGCAGGTTTTATTTTGTTTTTCAACAATTACCAAGGAAAATAAAAATAAATCAACTTGAATGAAAGCAGAAATTCCTGCTCCCTGACACACACAAATCAAATGGTGAAATGATAAGCACTTTTTACAGGCATGACACACCCAGCACCAGAGTGGTTAAGGGTCCACAGTTGGTAAACTGGCCTGGTAGACATTTCTGCACCTCTGCACCATTCCCCACGCCTGTTCCTCATTGAATAAACTTGCTCATGAATTAAAGTCTTGAAATTAAAATATATAGATCCCAAAGGGCAAATTTCAAATTACCTAGTCAGTGTTACACAACTACTAGTTTTCAACAGGCCAACCAGAGGCTGCTCAAGGGCAATCCTGGGTTATTAGCACGGCTCGGGCCCGTAAACACTGGGGTACCCCCGAGATGCCTTTAACTGGTAGCTCAAGTCCCCCAATTGTGGTTAATGACCATGGCTCACAGTCCAGGGACGACACGGGGAGGGGATTCATTAAAAAGTCTCCAAAGACTTCGTTAATAATCTATTATTGCAAAAGTTCATGGTCTATGTGTTTAAATTTTGAAGGTTGTCTAATTTCTCCAGCAATGAATTTCTCTTCCAAGACATACCTGAAAAATCACTTCTCATGGAAGTATCTATCAGTACAGAATCAGTTTTACAAAACATATAATATGCCATTGGAGAAATTCTAAGATTAGGTAAGTGTTGATGACATTCAGGTACTGAATATGCTGAATAACAGATCTGAGATGGGGTCTGGAGGTGAGTTTGGAAGTAGGTGACTGGGGTGGGGTGAGGTGGGTGCCCCAGGTGTGTGAGGCATCTCACTTACTCCCAGGCCTGGGATGAGACCAGAGCAGCTGAGGACGGAGCTGAGCCCTAGGTCAGCTCGGGGATGGACAGAGATGGAGATGCCCCAGATGGGCCGCCGGGCTTCTGAGGGAAAGATGTGCAGTGCCACCTTGATGTGTGCTCTGAACCTGCCTTCCAGATAGAAGGAGAAGGCACACGGAGAGAGGGGCTCTTCCTGAAATGTTCTGGTCTACGTGGTGGAAGAGGCAGCTTGCCCTGGACTCTAAAAATTCATGTATCACATAGTCAAAGCACATATAGCAAAATGGAGAATCAAGTCTCAATATTTACATTTTAGGAAACTTCACATTTGAACACTATTTCTCAAGTCATATTTTCCACTAGGATGATGGGGCATTTGGATGGAAAGGGAGACAGAGAAGAAAACTGCCTGGACTGAATTGCAGGGAAAGCTAAGAATATTGTAGAAGATCCACGAAGGCTTCCAAGCTTTTACATGGACCAGCTGGCTAAGATGACAGCTCAAAATCGGATCATTGTAAGCGAAAAATGAAGGCTAGGTTTATCGAAAGTTGAACTGAAAAGCTTAAGAAAGGCTGGGTTTTTCAAATTTTCTAACTTTAATAAATCAAATATTCATTTAAAACTCTAGTCCAGCTAATTCGTGTCCGGCCCTGCCCCGCCCCCGGGGGAGCTGAGGTGGTGGCAGGCTCAGCTTCCTCCCACCCCAGGTCAGTCCCCCAAGGCCAATTCAAGAGGCCAGAGTAGGACAGCTATTCTTGGAGAGCTCATCCGAACGAGTCCCAGGGGACCCCAGCGCAGAGCTCCGCAGAAGGCCCTGAGCCCAGGGCCTAACCGGAAGCGGAGCGCGCGCCAAGGTCACGGCCCGGAAGGAGGCGCGCGGCGCACAGCGCCGTCCGCCCTTGCGGTGAGCGGCCTCCTGCGCTTCCCCGCCCCAGGCCCTGGAACTGATTAGCAGGACATGAGTAATTTACCCATTAGACCACCTCAGAAGCAGGTGGGGTGGAGAAGGCGGCGGGCAGAGACAAATAAAAGTCTCCATTTTCACTCTGTGAAGGCAGCACTTAGGCGAAATGAGGGGTTTTTTTTAGCCTTCTTTGAAATGAAACCTGGGAGGACAGAACTTCAGCCTTTTTGTTGGCAAAGGAAAGGCCCGTGGCTGCGTTTGTGCTCCCACCCCTACAATTAGGGGAGAGGCCACGTTGCTTCCTGAAACAAGAGCTGCAGTTTTCCAGCCCGAGCCCGGGTGTGGTCGGGGGACAGGACAGCCGGAGAGGCGATGGGAGCATGCGCAGACACGCCGGGTGGCCCACGTGGCTTTGCTCCTGCTGCTCAGTGGTCCGGAGAGAGTGGTCCGGGCCGGGGTCCCTGGGCGCCACCCGAAGGCTGGCGAGACCAACGCAAGGGTGCGCGCCAGGTGCAGGCGCTCCGGCCAGCCCAGGGGAGGCGTCGCGGTCCCATCACCAGGGGTCCTGAGCAGCAGACTGGGATCATGTGTTCCCTCTTATAATGGGAGTTCACACCTAATTTGAAGTCAAAATGTGTTTCCAAATGTGTGGCCCATCTTCCCCAGGCTTCCTGCGTCACCTTGATTGTTGTTTTAGGGGGTGATGAGCCGTGTTACCTCCTGGCCGGTCCCAGCCGCCACCTGCACCTTTAATAATGTCAGCAGGGTCCAAAATGCTGACGTCTGCTCCTGGAGTTTGGTTTTAAGTGCTTTCTCAGAAATGCGAGTTGACAGTCTCTACCTGGAACGTCATTTGGAAAATGCCTGACATTTCTATAGCGGGGCATTTGCTCATTTAGGAAAAAATTATGAAGAGAAAGTAAGGACTGGACTCTCGCACCAATTCTTCGGCACCCCCACGGTCCCAGGACCAGGAGCTGCGCTGGCCTCCTCCTCTGTCTCTGAGCTGGTCTTTGTTGCCTCTGTTCTCAGCTGTCACATTTCCACAACAGGAAGCACAGCTTTGACTAGCAACTGGGTATGTGACACCTCCAGCTTTTGTCCCCAAAGGAAGCTTAGTCCCAGGCTCTTATATTGGCACACTTTGCTTTGCTTTCTTCGTAGCTAAACTGCAGAAGAGCAGTAAAACTTTTTTATTGTTTAACTTGAGGCAATTATGATTGGGTGCAATATAATCCATTTAATTCAGTTACTTAAGAGAAGAGCTTAAAAGACAAACACACAGTTTCTGGCATATGTAGAGCAGAGAAAGGGAATTTCTGGAAGGGGAGTGAAGGAAGCCTTTGGGGACTCTTTCCTGCACACGTTCATCCTGCTCCAGGGTCACATGGGCCCCAACCTTAGTGTCTTGGTTTAATCATCATTTCTAAACTGTTTCTTGGGAGACAGAGGTAAATGTGCCTTCAGAAGGGCAGTTGAGCAGATAAATCGGATGTGGTCATAGAGCTATAAGAAAAACGTAAGGGGAGTGTGCAGAGTGAGGGAAGCTGTTGCCCAGGGGCTCGTGGCAGGGCCTCCCTGTCCCTGGGGTCACCTGCCCATTGTGCCTCCTCCTCCCGTGGACGTGAGACCTCCCATGGGGAAGAGCGCAGGGACTCGCCCAGGGAGAGCTGGAAAACCCACTTTTTTTTTTTTTTTAATTTTATTTATTTATTTTTCCCCCCAAAGCCCCAGTAGATAGTTGTATGTCACAGCTGCACATCCTTCTAGTTGCTCTATGTGGGACGCGGCCTCAGCATGGCTGGACAAGCGGCGCATAGGTGCGCGCCTGGGATCCGAACCCTGGCCGCCAGCAGCGGAGCACGCGCACCCAACCGCCACGCCACACGACCAGCCCCCACTTTTTCTGAGTCATTTCTCTCAGCCTGTCCCAGGAGCTGCGTCTCACCACATGCTCCTCGGTTCCCTGTGGCCACATGCAGTTCTTAAACTGGTGCCTCTGCCCTTCCACGTGTAACCTTCCATGAGGGTCACACCAAAGTCCACTAGATTGTGTCACCTTCCCAACAAGGGGCACCCTCCATAGCCCCAATGGAAAGCTGGGAACCTGGCTGCAGGCCTGGAGTCTGGTCACTCTTCTCTTTGGTTGTTCTCTCTCTCCCAATCCCCGCCCATCCCGTACAATGTTGTCGATTTGTCATCCCTCAGGGTTCAGCTCAGGCTTTCTAGAACTGAATTGCTGACACCCCAATGATTAACCTCCAATGTTTTCATTTGCATTTAAACTAGACTATAAAGTCGCCTCAAATGAAAAACCCTCAAATCCAGCTAGTCTGTGATCCAAACCCAGAGCGTGGTGGGTGAACATCAAAGAACTTGCTGCTACATTTAATCCACCACAGACCACCCTCTGGCACAAATTACTTACTTTCATTCCACACACAAAATCCAAAGACCCCCCAAAATCTCTTCCCACTATAGCCTCAGGCTCAGGCTTGAGGTCCAGCATCACATTTCCTAAAGCAGGTCTAGGTCCATCTGGGTTTCCTCAGGAGCGACTCCTCAAGTCTGGTTCTTCTTGTTCTGGAGACCATGAACTAGAGAAAGAATGCTGTGGCCTCCACGAGTGGCCCTGTCAGGATAGGAAAACTCCTTTTGACAGCCTCCATTCAAAAGGGAGAGGAGGGGAAGCCTATATCAGCGATTGGTCCATAGCAATTTGGAAATCTAGCCAGCACACATGTCCAGTTCCCTGATTCGAGCCAAGTCCTACTCTTGGGGAATGGCTCCCAGTGGCTCTTAGTCGGGAGCTATTGTGGGAAATTCCCTTAAAATTCATAAATGCTGTGTTGTCTAACTGAGAAAGTCTATGAGGCACACCTTTAAGACTCTTAGAAGCCCTACTAGGCATATCCTTAAGTCTTTCCAAGGTCTTACAAGAAGTCTTACAGCCACAACTTTGGGACCGTCACCCTGTGGCCATGCTGTACAGAGAGTGCCCTGGATCTGATCTTTGTCCTGAAGCCATTTCTCACCGTGAGACATTTTTGCTGGGAGACAATGGAAAAGAGACGCAGTTTCATCATCACACCCAGAAAGTCCTGACCCCTGTGTATTTCCTCCGAGCTCTGCTCTGCACCTTAATAGTTCCTTCCTTAGTCCATCTCTCTCTTCTCATAGTTTATCACAGGCAGCTGGAAGAAGCCAGTGTTACATTCCACCTTCTTCCTGGAGTCTCCCCAGCCAGACCCAAGAGTTCCTGGGGTACCCTTTCTGTTTCCATGTTACCACAGGCGACAGTGCTGCCAAACTTTCTGTCCAGCCTCCAGTAACATTTTCCTCACTGTCCTCCAAGCTCTCATCAACAATCTCTTTGAGGTCCTTCCAGTTTTATTCACAATCTTCTCAAGGTCCTCCCAGCTTTTGCCCTGTGCCTCGTCCCAAAGCCAAGGCCGTGTGTTAGGTTTTTGTTACAGCAGCAACCCACTTCCAGGTACCAAATTATGTTCTGGTTATCTATTCCTGCATAGCAAATTATCCCAAAACTTAGTGGTTTAAAATAAGTATCATTTGTATTGTTTTTCACAATTTTATGGATCTGAAACTTGGATAGAGCTCACTGGGTGATGTGTTTTTTCTTCCAGTGGGTCACTTGGTGATACTCAGGTGGTGGGAAAGCTGGTCCCCAAGGGCCAAGATGGCTTTTTTCCCATAGCTGGCACTTTGATGGAGATGGCTGGAAGGCCAGGCTCAACAGAGACTGTCAACCAGAGTCCCGTCACATGGCCTCTCCAGCACAGCAGTCAGGATAGGATGGTCAGGTGTCACATGGCAGCTCAAGGCTTCCAGGGAAAATGCTCCTAGAGGCTGTGGAAGCTGCCATTCTCTTAAGACTTGGTTTTGGAAACTGACACCTCACTCCTGCCATCTTCTAGTGGACAAAGTAGTCACAGATTCAAGGGGAGGGGACATGGTCCCCACTTCTCAGTGGAGAATTGTCAAGGAATGAATGGCCATCTTGAGTCTTCTCTACTCCTTCGTTTTCATCCCTTCCTCTGACCTGTTGCCTGGAATGACAGTATGAAGGCTGGAGTTGGACCATGAGAGGTTGCTGGGAATAAAAGGCATGCACTGCAAATGACCAAGCTAGAAGCAATCTAGATCCCTGATGCCATGGAACCCCATGTAATCCCTGAACTGCCTACCCTGAATTTTTAGAATGTGAAAGAAAATAACCGTTCTCAAGTCACTGTTATTTGGGGCTTTTCTGTCACTTGCAGCTTAATACCCAACAGTAGTTTGGGGTACAGTGTATATCCTCTGGTAGTTCTGAGTTGCAGATGGAGGAGACTGTTCTGCACCCCGTAGCCAGAGTTTCCTGAAGCACCACATACAGGGGCTGGTAGAAGCTACCCTACAATCCCTTCCATTGTAAGAGCCCTGGATTCCCCTCTGATCTCATTGCTCCCTTCCAAACAAATTTTCTGTCAGATGAAAGTCTAGCATGCAAGACACTGCACAGTTTGGCCCTGACCCTTGTCTCCAGCCTGACTTGCCCTCTCTCCTCCACACCCCACCCAGCCGGTGAACCCACTGTCCCACGTGCCCTGTGCTGTCCTGCCCAAGGGCACTCATGCTTGCTGCTCTCCCCCCAACATACACACCTTCTTCCAAATTCTGCCTTGCTTTTAGGATAGACCTCAAATCTCCTTTCCTCAGTGAAGAATTTCTGGGATCACAAAAGGCTTGCTCCCTCTCTTGGACTTTTATAGGCGTCATTGTCCAGACCCCTCACTTGACATCACATTCCACCATCAATGGAGGGTTTGTGTTATTTTTCTTCCCCTCATGTGCACACGTCTCAATTCTTTGGCTAGACTCTGAGTTGCTGAAGGGCAGGGTTCTGTGTCACAGCTCTTTGGGCCTTTGCTCCCAAGAGGTCACACATCGGGCACCAGCAGAGCCTACCACTGGCCAAAATGGAAAAAGGAGGAAGAAAATGCAGTCCGCCACGCCCCCATTTCTGGGCCCTGGCACACGTGGCCACCCCTCCAAGCGCTCTCTCCCTCACTCACTCAACACTCAGTGGTGTAAGTCCCCCTCAGAGAACTCGCTGTCCGCTGTGAACCAGAGGACAGGCCCTGGCTGCGGGCTGACCGCAGCCCTTGGGGACCTCGGCTGCTGCTGGATCCAGGGGCCAACACCCAGGCAAAGGGAAGATGTCCTGGATGCTTGGGGGTTTTTTCCACACCAGCGCTTTGCCCGACGATCGGGAACAGAGATCAGGGAGGACACCGGCATAGAAACGAGACTGTCTCGGCTTTGCCTGTGGTCGCCTGAGAGGAAAACCCCTGTGGTCCCAGCTGGCAGAGAACCAGGATGGACTCTGCTGGGACATCTGATGGCCCGGAATTGGGAAAGCAACCCAAGACGGCAAGGATTCTGACTGGAAATTTTGGCTACACTCAGCATTGCTTTTCATGAGACCTGAAAGTCTGACAATGAGTAGAACTGACACCCGGGGAGATTACCTTTAATGAGTTGTTTGGCAAGGGCTATTTCCGAAATTAATTATCAATCACTTCTAATTATTTTTAAATGGTATTTATTAATCCACAAGGCTGGGGGAAATGCGTGTGCTGGGACGTGTTCCCTCAGCTGCCTTCAGGACCCACACTGAGAGGCGCCCGGAGACATGGCCAGCGCTGGGCTCCGCAGCTCCCAGCCCGGGGCACGACCTGGGTCCAGGTGGGCGGCTCCAGGGCCCACTTGTCTTCCAAGAGCAGTAAGCAGGAGCAGGAGAGGAAGATTCTGGCCTGAGCCAGTCCTTGCCCAGAATCAAACCCAGATCTCCCCTCAGACCCAGTCTCAGCTCCAGATCTCGCTAATAATTCAGCTCTGTTTAATCCAATACCTGAAAATCTGGTGCCCTCCAGGCATGCCTCACCTGTGGCAGAGGTGTGCCTGGCCAGCCCTTCTGCACAACCGACAGGAACTCAGGAGGGAAGGACAGGTGCTGAAGCCGGGCCTCAACCTCCTGCCTTAGGCACCTGGCCAGAGGGGGAGCAGGGCTCTGGCCACTGCTCTGTCCGCTCAGGACTCCATCTGCCCTACAAATACGTAAGTTAGTGCTAGAAAAACAGCCGGGCATACACACGTGGGAATCTCATCAAACATGGGAGTGACAAGGAGCCAGGCCAGCACCTCTGTCCTTGGACTTACCTGAGTGGTCCAGAGGGGGAACAGTCATGAGAGGACCACCAGCTCCACCGCCCTTGCTGAGGCTTTCTTGAGTGGCTCTCTCTGCCCAAGATGCTCTTCATAAAGCACAACACACCTCCCCTGCTCCAGGCCATTTTCTGATGGACCAGACACAGCTTCCCTCCTGCGTGTGCCAAGGGTGGGATGGGAGCTCACTTCCAGTCTTGTGGCCCCAGCACCCTGCACAGTGCCTGGCATGTGGTGGATGCTCAATGAATGTTGGCCTAATGATGACAGATGCCTTCAGACCTGCCTCCCATGAGTCTTAGCATCAACCACCATGGCATTGGGGGCCCAGCCCCATCTCACCCTGGGGCTGTCACCAACGAGCAGATGGAAAGCTGTCCCCCTGCAAGTGTCCCTTCTTTCTCACCTCTCACCAGCTGCTCTGTAGGCTGCGATTAGCTGCCACTGCTCTGCTCTTGTTCATTAAAGCTGGCTCGCTGAGGCAGAGGGACAGTGGCCAAGATTTGAAGGTTTGCTCCAGACCAGGCCCTGACTCCCACAGTCACTACAAGCCACTTTGGAAAAATTTTTCTTTGAAATAGGGAGAGCGAAACTTAATGGAGAGCTTTGCAGAATCTCACTGGTCAAAAAGTCCTGAAATTCTTTCTTCTCTTGGAAGCTGCCTGTCAGCATTTCAGCAAACGTTCAGCTGCAAAGCCCTAAGAGGGATGGTCCCCAGTGGAAGACCCTTAGAAGACAGGAAAGAGTTATCACGGAGGCTAGTATTGAGAACGAGACGCTGCTATTTGTGGGACCTTGAGGAAGACAGCATTTATGAGTCCCTGGTGACCTTAGGCTGGTGCAGAGCTGGGGGCCTCCTCGTCCTTGCAAGGAGTGAGGTGATCAGTTCTGACCTCTTTAGGGTGGACCTGGAACATCTTCTGAAAGAAGGCTCCGTGCAAGTGAAATGTTGACTTTGAAAATGGCTTCCACGCAGAGCCGGGGCAGGGTGGGGTGAGGACATCTGCGAAGGCCTAGAGGTAGTTCTCCCAGTGGTACCAGAGGCTGGGTACCGCTAGTGCTCATAGAGGTCATAGTGGTCTGAGTCATCGTGTATCAGGTCGGGAGAGTGCACTGTCACCCCGGGCTGGACCAGAAGAGGCTCAAGGAAGACTTTTCGGGTGGCCTGAGAAGGCTGTCCCTGACTCAGATCACCCTGGTGCAGGCAGTCCTTGGGAGGTGTCCACCCTGAACCGCCCCCAGCATTCAGAGCAGCACATGACCCTCGGACTCACACCACAACTCAACTTACCCTGGAGGAGACTGGAATAGACCCAACCAAGACTTTCTGGAATCTTAGCTCTTTTAGAGCCATATGGAGGCCGCTGGACTCCTATTTTCTAGGGACAATGTCCCTGGATTTTGTCTGATCTATAGCCTCATGTCCTCCTCCCGTGTCCTTCCCATATGACAGGGTCGGGAACCTTTTAACTCAGGGCCCCGGGGCTGAGGTACTGCTTTGTGTTGCTTTTGTTTTTTTAATGTCAGATATTGATTGAAAAATCTCCGTTTAATTGAGGATGTACTCATCACCCCACAATGATTCACACTTAGAAGATGAGGCACAACCACAGAAGGACTAAATGGAAGTGGATGTTGGCATCAGACTCAAACTGGCCTGGGGTCCAGTTCTGGCGGCTTCCACCTGGCCATGTGACCTTGGACAGTCATGTCACTGCTTTGGCCCCGGTTTCCACATCTGCAAAATGAGGGCTAGGCCAGCCCATCTCTTAGGTCCCCACCAGGCTCAAGTCCAACAGCGCTCTGACACACGGCACTGGCTTCAACTCTTCCTGCTGGTGGGTATGTGAACTGCTCCATCATCTTCCTTCAGGGAACCTCTGGCAAGCTCTGAGGGTCAGTGTGGCAGTCTGTCACCTCTAGAGGGCCGTTCTGGCAGAAAGCAGAGCAGTGAGACACTAGCTGGGTATGCTGGGGGATGGTATTTAGTTGGAAGTTATTTCTTTTGAACTGGCTGTGGCCAGCCCACCCTTGGTTGAGCTGAGCACAACCCAACGGCCTCAGAACTCAGCACGCGCAGAGGTAAATTTTTCAAGACATCTGCTAGGGGAATGCCAAAGGGTGGACCTAGGGCTTGAGAACCACAAATTGGGGTGTTTAGGTTTAGCACAAACTCCAAGCATCCATCTCGAGGAGCAAACTGGCCATTTGGCACAGAGATCCAAGCCTGGGGCCTGCCAACACTCCACACCCAACTAGTGTGCTCTGAAATTGGGCATTCCGTGGGAGGGAGGGGCTGCCCTCAGCCCTGCGTCTCATTCCATTTCCCTGCAAATGGCCTGCGTGGCTCTCGTTATCGCTGTTGCTAGCTCCTCACTCACGTTTTCTGTCCGAGAGATAGTGTTTATTGATACTCAACAACGCTCTAGTCGCTATGCAGAACATCTGTGCAGCAGCTGCCACAGCTGGCCTGGGATTTTTGCAATAGTTGTGGGATGACTTGCTAGCACGGTACATACAGTGCCGAGAGGGCTATGTTCCGCTAGTCAGGAGGATTTGGGATAATTGGAAATTTCAGGGTTTTTAAGGTTGTTGTTGGGTGTGGTTCTAGGAGGATGTTTTGCTTGTTTTTGGTACATAACTATCATTTGGAAACATTTGTTTATACATGTCAGCAAGAAGAACTTTATATAGATATACCCTCCCACTGCCCACACAAAATAACCTAAGAATTATGCTAGAAAAGTGCCCAAGGTCACAGAGCAAATTGCTGGAATGTTCTAGAACCTAGTCCGCTGGTAACAACTAAATTGCCAACAGTGGAGCCAGTCTCCTGGGCTAGACAACAAAAGCAGGCCTTTTATGCTAAAGGATTTTTAAAAACTACTCAGAGAGAAGGGATGTTGGGGAAGGAGGTTCTGATCCTTCATTAGCATGTTAGCACGGCACAGTGGTTGTTATGCTAAAAGCCCTAAAATGTGTAGATAAGGAATAAATGCCTTCAATGTGTGTGGCGCCCCTGGCTTTTCGGAGCACTTTCCCTATTGGAAAGTCTAATAGACTTGTCCAAGGTGCCCAGGAGAGCAGAGCTGAGGCCCATGCACGCTCAGCACCTAATTCTTTTTGTTCTGAAAAGCGGGCGGAGCCTTGCCCAGAACGTTCCCCTACTGAATCCCAGTGCTCCCAGCTCTTCCAGGTCTTCCATCCATGCCTGCATCCTGTATGCATCGTGTGCTACTGGGTGCCAAGCAGCCTTCTAGAAACACGGTGGTAAACAAGTCGGACAAGGCCCCGATCTCAAGAAGTGACACTGAGTATGTACACACATTAGCAAGAAGAAGAAGAGACAGAGTGCAGACAGTGACGAGGGCTCTGCAAGACTGGAACAGATGCCATGGAAGAGAGTGGTGGCAGTGGATGGACTGGGGTGGGGCTGCTTTAGAGTGGAGGGTCCAGAGGACACCTTGCTGACATTTGACCTGAGGTCTGAATTGCAAGAAGAATCCACCACAAGAAGATGAGGAGGCCAGTGCTCTAGACGGTCCTAAAAGCCATAACGTTGGGAGAAGCTTGGCTTGTCTGAGGATCCGGGGATTGGGGCTCAGTGGCTTGGGGGGCAGGAGAGGAGAAGGGGAGGGAAGGGGCAGATGAATGCGACAAGGTAGGCAGGAGCTTGGAGAGCCAAGGCATATTGCTCCAAGAGCAATGGGAACCCACTGGTGAGTGCGGCAGCATGGGGGTGCACTGCTCCACTCTCCCTTCAGGAGAGAACCTGCTAGAAGGAGAGCAGTCAACTGACAGCTTCCACCCACAGTGCCATCAAGATCCACCCAGCATTCGACCTGAGGCCACACTCTGCCCCCTGATGACCACTACAGGGGTACAAGAGCTGGACTCCAACACGGAGCTCCCTGCTGGGCTGGTGCACGCTTTCTAGAGCTGCGCCACGGTCCAAGGCTCTTCCTACCCCATCTTCCTTCCTCTCTCCTTTCCCAGGTGTCAGACCTGCATCCTAGTCTGCAGGCTCTCCCTGCCTCCTCCTGCTCCCTCACCCCTTTAGCCTTCACGGGTTACCCTTAGTGAACCTCTTTCATTTCTAACTCCATCTTGCCTCTGCTTCCCAGAGGACCGGGCCTGACAGGGTGGGTTTTGAGCAGAGGAGCAGCACCTTCTGCTTTGGGGCTGTGGGTGGAGGATGGCCTGTAGTGGGGATGGAGCAGATGGGGCAGGAGCTGCTGAGGAGCAAATCTGGGCACAGATAAGTCTCAGCATGATCTATTTGAGGGCGCGTTAGACACTTGGATGAGGTCCTATTTATCCTCTGGACCCAGGGGAAACGCTGCCTTTCCCATGAAACTGTCTTGGACGTTGCTGTCAGGACTAACCATGGCTGCCATTTTGTGGGCATGTAGCACATGCTGGGCATGGCGCTCATCAGGCCATAACAGTCGTTATGTCCCGTCTTCACAACGACTCCACTAGGAAAACCAGGAGAGGCCTCAGCCAGGGTCACTGTGGGGGGGACACAGGCGGGCTGTACTACAACAGAGAGCCCCTTCCTGGTGATTTCATACACAGCTGGGTCGCCTACCCTAAACTCCTTCCGGTCAGAAACCAAGTCTGAGGGATCTCTGAAGTCCCCAGTATCAACCCCTGGGGGGTTTTGCGTACAGAAGTGCCACGCAGTGCAGGAACTTCCAGGAGCTTCTTGAGCCCATCTGAACACTGGTAAGGGTCCCCTTCTCAGTGACAGAGCTGACATCCCCAGCCATAAAAAAAAGCTGGAGGAGGAAGCAGGTCCAGGCGACCGGGACCTGGGAGGGCAGTGGCTGGCAGACCCCACCCCTCCATCACGGGGAGGAAACAGCCCTCTCCACTCCTCTGCTTCCCAGGCTGGGAGAGCCAGCGCCGCCTCCTTCTGCAAAAATAATTTTTCTTCTCTTTGGGCACCTTGGGGCACCCACTCTGAGCGCCGAGCCGAGGCCCACGGGCCCCCGAAGCCACTGGGAAGCTCCTAGGGAGGAGCTACGGCGCCATCCTCCCCCGGAAGAAAGCGCGCTTGTTCCAGGCGCACAAAGGATGGGCGCCGGCGGGCGACGGGCCATGAATGCTAATGGGGACCTCGGTGTCGGCGCGGCAGGGAGGCGGCCGGCCCTGGCCGGGGGCCCCGACGCACGCGGCCGCCGTGCGCCCCTCTTCCGGAGAAGGGCCCTGGACTGGATGCCCCCAGGGGCGGGCCCAGCCCTCCCACAGGCCATCGCGGAGTCCCCCTGTGCCCGTCACGTAGGGACCCAGGAAAGCATCTGTTGCAGGCAGCACAGCGTCTAAACATCCGTGCAAACTTGGACCAACAGGTCCCGCCAAAATGTGCTAACCATCTGCTTTTCCTTAGCCGTTTCTGAGCAAATTATGTTTATTATGTTAATTTATTTTACTGTCAACAACACTGAATGACACAGTTGCTGCTAAACAACATCATTATATATCTCATTCTGGCATATTACCAGAAGGTTGTTTTGTGTGGGTTTTTGTTTTTGTTTTTTTTTTTTTTGGTAAATGCAGCAGGAATAAATACATATTGAAATGTCGATCTATTTAAAATTGAGTCCAGAATGGTAGATCCGTAGTGCAGGCGTGCGGGCTGCTCACCCTCAGTGAAGGCTTTCTCTGGGAGAGGCAGCCGCCTGGGTGAGGCTCAGGAGAGGTTCTCAGAAGCCCAAGGGGTTGGGGGGGAGAGAGAGAAAGAGAGAGAGGCTCTCAGGCATCTGATTTTTCCTCTCAAAACTTCCTCCCTCCAGAAAATCCTGCCATTTTCCAGATGGTCAGGCCAAGGAGACCAAGAAGAGTCCTGAGCAGAAAGGGGGTGTGTCCCTTGAGAGTCCTAGTGATTCACTGGGAACCACCCTAAAACCAAATCAGCCAGGCAGGGGTTGTGATCATACCACCCGCCCCCAACCCCCAGAGACCAATCAACTCCATACTTGCAGAGAGAGAGGAGAAAAAGGAGGAGTGCTGGGGGGAAGAGAGAAAGTATCTCAAAATGTACCAAATGAGGGCATTCCACACGGAATGTTCTGCTCCCCACAGGCTCCTCAGCCAGGACTAATGGTGGAGCTGAGGACCCTAGAGCAGCACCACGCTGACTCCAACAGTTCGTCAATTAGGTAATAAGCAACTCGAGGTGAATGCAGTTTCCTGGGAGGAGGACCGGTGAGGGCCTCAGACAGAGACCAGAGGCCCCTGCTGTGGGAAGGAACAGGGTTTCTTTCATTTGGCTCACAGGTTCAGCTGAGATTTCGTCTGCACACCCCAGTCGGGGCCTGCCTGTGACGGCCCGGAGGCCAGACTTCCCCTGGTAATGGAGGGGAGCTCTGCCTGCTGACCCCTCGGAAGCTGAGAAAAAGTCCCAGGTGGGATTTTCACGGCACAAATGACCGGCCTGATCACGAGATTTGGTAGCCAGGTGGCTTCTGGGTGTCCTTGCAAATATTTGGTTTCAGAGGACGGGTCGTGTTACACAGCTGAGTATTTGGAGAGCGAAGGGCTGCCGCAGTAAGCCTCTGTCCCCCGCTGTCCTGCAGCCGTCAGTAGACAGCCCATAAAAACGTGGGCTCATGTTCGCAGGGGCCACTGTTGGTTTTACGGGCTGAGGGAGAGGCGCGGGAGAGGATGGTCGCGGTGAGGCTGCCTGAGACGCCATTAAACGGGTCTCAGCTTCCAGGGACGCAGTGACCCTCGAGGGACAGCTGTGTTCCAGGGGCCCAATGGGGACTCGATGTTCTTTGAGGGCTCCCTGCCCACCCCTGAAATGTGTATGGGACTCTGTCCCTACCCGGCTTCCCAGAGCCACCAACCTGCCACCTCCTAGTCCCGCTGAATGGATGAAGGGTGGGCCTGCCCCTCAGTGCAGGCTCCTGCCCCTCCTGGACCTCAGGGTGGGCCTCCTGCCTCTTCGCTTTTTCCCCTCTGGAGGAGCCCACTTGCCCTTAGTAAACTGGCTCACCCTAAAATAGGTACCCAAATTATGTCTTCAAGGGCATTTTCCGTTTAATTGGGGGCTCAGACTTAAATCACAGGACTTGGTCTGTTATTGTGCAATAGTGGGTGACATGAAAGGAGAGCCTCCTGCCCCCTGTGCTTTCAGCTCATTCAGGGACACGAAGAAAGGAGGTAGAGAACATTTCAACCCCTGATGGGGGCTCCTCTGTGGCCCTGAAGCCATTCTGGACACGTCGGATCTCTACAGGCCGTCTCCGTCCGACCAGAGGGATTGTTCAGGATCCCGGAAAAGGGATACGAGGCAATGCTCGGAGAGGGCTGCTGGCCACAAGGTGGCGCTCTTGCCCAGGGCCGACTAGTTGCCCTCAGACCAGGGGTGGAGGGTGAGAAGCAGCTAGAACCACAACAGGGAAGGAGAGAGGGTAATAGAGAGTGCCGCCTTTGAGGGGGCTTCGAGTCAGGAGTTTGTAACTCAGCGGTAACCGGAGGGCCGAGCTTAAAGAACAAATCGCAAATTGTTCCACATCGTTCTCAATCTCTGTTATAAAGCCCTGTGATTCTGATTCCTGGGGTGATGGGCTGGGGCTGGGTCAAGGGCAGATTTATACTGGGGTCCTTGTGGGTGGGAGGGGGTGGGGGGAAGGTCACTGCTCTTTTCAGGTTTAAGCAGAGTGGTCCCAGTACGTTAAGTGCCGTCTTTCCGGGAGGGTGAGTACCGGCCCCGAAGGCGCTCTCGCGGGTGGCATCTCTGCCTCTCCCCGGTCCCGGTCCCGGTCCCCGAGGTGGGGCTGCCGGCGCAGCTGCGCGCCCCTCGCCGCCCCCGCCCTCTGGGCTCGCTCCTGTGCTCTGGTTGGTGCTGGGCTCTCTTCACCTAAAGTGATGACCACGTGTCAGAAATAAACTGCTGCTTTCTGTAGAATCACAGGCCAGTTCGGGGGAACGGTGACTTTGGATCAAAAAGAAAACTATTTCAAAACAAAATGCTGCAAGCTAGTCTTTTTTTTTTTCTCTCTCTCAATTTTTTTTGGAGGGGAGGGAGGATTTAAAAAACAAACAAAAAAAGTAAGTCGGTGTCTTCTCACAACTGCAGCTGATTTCCTGTGTAAACGAAAACCATGTGATATTCCATAAATGCTTCCAGCTCTCAATGACAGGAAATGAAAACCATCACGGAAGAAGAAAGCTTCAGAATCAATTCCCAGTGCAGAGAGCATTACGGCGACATTTCAGGGGGACGGACGCTGGGCCGCCTGCACAGACCTGCAGGTCGTGAGAGTGACAGCGAATGGGGGCCGGGGCCGGGGAGGGCGCCCCCTCAATGTTGCTTCTGCCGGAGAAATGGGGCGGCGGCGATCACCCCCACGGCGCTGCGCCCGACGACTCGACTCGGGCTTTCAATTAGGAACGAGCTGAGAACAGGAGTCTTTTCTTTATGCACGCCTCTCCAGGTCAGGTCATGACCTCTCAACCGTATTCAGTCGGCGGGGGTATCCATATTCATGAAGGCTAATTAACTCTGAAAGGCCCGGCTGGCCGGGCCCTCCCCACAGCGCAGGGGTGGGGGCGCCGCGCCCCGCATGCCCTTCCCCCGCGGCCCGGCCTCTGCAGCTGCTCTCCCGGCCCGAGCGCGCACATGTGCGCAGGGGGCGGCGCGGCGACACCGCGGCGCGGGGACCAGGGGGCGAGGGGAATTAGCCGCGTCATTTGTCGCCAGCCTAGCAACACGTGCTTACTTATCCTGATAGCTCCGTCCGGCCCCTGCGCCCTGGGGCCGCATGTGGGGAAAGGATGGGCCTTCTAAAGGGGATTTCAGTTTTGGGGTTTTACTGGGCCTTACAGCTGGGAGGCTGGGGGACCAGGGTTTTAGCCCCAGCCTGGCTGCTGGTGGGAGCGTGGGGGAAGTGAACCCACGTCTCTGGGCTCTCTGCATTTGCTCTGCTCCGACAGGAGGCTGTTGGACTGGAGAAAGGTCACGTTCTTTCCACTTACAGATAAATCCCAGGAGATCTATCCAGCTTAGGTTTCTCAGTTCATGACAAGCCAGGAGGTGCCTAGTTTCCACGAGGTGGCGATTTGGGGGGTAACATTTTCTACTTGTTACTGTATCAGTTAAGACCTTTCAAGTTTAGATTACAAACTAACTTGAACGAGCCTAAGCAAACTAGGAAAATATATGTTCTGGATAGAGGGTTTGCTCGTGGGCCCACAGCGTGGGATGCAGGCAGGCTCAGAAAGTTCCTACTTTCCCCTCCTCCCACCTTGTCTTCCATATTTCTACTGCTTTATTTTGGTTAGCCGGCTGGCTTCCTCCAGGCCTATTTCTCAATCTAC
The DNA here is from genome assembly GCF_020826845.1 of Diceros bicornis minor. NCBI lineage: Eukaryota > Metazoa > Chordata > Mammalia > Perissodactyla > Rhinocerotidae > Diceros > Diceros bicornis. The sequence continues at coordinate 29,163,205 of NC_080775.1, forward strand.
AGGGCATAGAAGATGGCCCCACACACTTTTTATCGCTTGACATCTGCTCTATTGAACAGAGAGGTTCAGAGCAGCCCAGCCTGAAACTGCGTTTCCAGATTTCAGGCACAAAATATCGGATTGGCCCAGCTTGGATCACGTGCCCAGTCCTTAGCCAATCAACTGTGAGAGGAGACTCAGTCACATGATACAAACATGGCTGTCGTCGGCTTACCCCTGTGGGTGCGGGGGACTCATGGGGTGAGCGGGGTAGACGTGCTAACGGGTATGTGCTGCACTGTCTCAGAGCCTGGTTTCAACTAGGCACAAAGTAATTTCCTGGGAGATAGCTTTCTGGGCTCCTGACTCAGAGAGCTATCTAAAGAGCTATCAAAAGCGTCCTGACAGCACGCTTTTCAGACATATAATAATAAATATACTATTAATAATAAATTATTAATTATATAATTAATTATTCATAATAAATATCATATAATGAAGAGGGGGCAGGATTCCCTATATGGAGTTCAAGAGCACCAGGAAAACATGCCTGACTTCCTTCAGCTTCTAGCAGGGAGTCAGGAGTGAAGCCACAAGCCCTGCCACGACCAGAGAGGAGAAGCCAACTCTCCCTTAGAGGGACTTCTGTGGCCTGGTCCAGAGGCAGGATGGTGATTGCGGAGTGGGTGCTGAGGGGCTCCCCACCATCCTGTGTTGGAGCAGAAGTCCCAGCCCATCCCAAGGCCTCCTGTTCTGCGGGAACCAGAGCCTCTCTCAGATGTGACTGCCTCATCAAGTCAGCCCTCCTGATGGCAGATCCAGCAGGGAAGTGAAACACTCAGAGCTCTCAGTCGTTAACATATAAAATCCACTTCGGCTAGCTCAGCAAAAAATGGATTATTAAGTGTATTAGTCAGGATGGGCTAACCCTATAACAATCCCCAAATCAAAGTGGCTTGAAACAATAAGGCCTATTTCTCGTGCATGTCACGGTCCAGTTGGGGGATTCAAGGACCCAGACTCCTTTCTTCTAGTGACTCCACCATTTTCTAGGGATCTTGTCGTCTTTCACTGGATACTCTATACCCAGCTGGGAGATAAGGGCATGGAGGATTGCCCCAGAGGTTGTAGGGACCAGGAATGGAAGTCTATCACCTCTGCCCACATTCCATTAGTGAGAACTCGTAGCCATGCCCAAGCGCAAGGAAGGCTGGGAAAGGGATTTTAGCTCTATGAGTGCCCAAGGACCCAGAGAAAATGGGTTTGGTGAGCATCTAGCCATTCTCTCAGGTGATGTTAGAAAGCATGCAGACTCACGGGCGGGTGGGAGTGAGAGCTGAGGCTGAACTTCCAGGAGCGTGCCCCAAACCCAGCCACAGACTCAATGAGTAGACTGCAGTGGCCTCTGCACTCAGAAGCACTAGACGCCAGAAACCTGCCTGATTGCACATGCCACCTCTGCTAGCAGTAATGAAACTTCCGGGCCCAGGGCTTGACCTTGCAATGTCTGGGAAACAGCTGCCACCCTTAAAGCCAGATGTCTCTGCCGTCATCCAAAACACTTTTAAGAGAGTGTTGAGGCACCAGGTGGAGACCCCTCCCCCTCTAACTTTTTTCCATTCAGGTTATTCACTTCCAAATTCAAGTCTTGAATAACAGCAATTGCAGGGCCAAGACTTCATCCTTCCTGCAAGGGAGGCTGGGAACTCGAGTTCTGACTTGTATTCTGGGAAGGCAGGACTTGTATTGTGAGCTCTTCCTGTAATAAGGAGGTAGCCGTAGACAAGACAACTTTCCACCATTGGGGGTGAGCATGGAGGGAGACCTCCTGGCAACTGCAGCTCTGGTGGGGCCCAGATAAAGTGGTATTGGGGAGGAATTACGAATTATTTTCAAGCAATTCCAAAAACAATAAAGGGCAGAAATATAGATTCTTGGAGTCGGGAGGAATGTTGGAGGTCTGTCTGGTGACTTCAGGCAAGAGTCCCTCTCCCAAAACTGCCTATCAGTCAGCCCCAGTGAAATATTCACAGCAATGGGGGACTCAGTACTGCCTTACAGGGCAGCCTTTTGGATTACTTTTTGTCCTTAGAAGGTTGTTTTTTTTTAAGGGAAGCAGAAATCTGACTTTTTAGAACTTCCACCTCTGGCTCTAATTCCACCCTGGGAAGCCACGTGGAACAAATCGTCCTTGGTGCGTGTGACAGTTTTCATGTTCCACCCTCCTGTGCTTTTTCTACTCTTCTCCAGGCTGAACATCCCTACTTCTTCCCACTCTGTTCCTAATTTGGTGATCTGCTTAAGAGAGACCTGTGGGCAGAAGGACGTATCCCCAGTGACAGTGCTGTAAATGTCACTACTCCTTAAAGCTGTCTCAGAGAGGTGCATGAACATTCCAAGTTGACTGATGGGGAAACAGAAGGGCTGAGAAATCAGGCAATAGAAGAAATTCAGGGTCCAGAAGAAGACTGGAAGCCACTGTCCCAAGTTCCATGAACGCTCTTTTCACTAGGGTTGCATCCTCCCTGAGTCCATCCAAGGGCCCTATCTGTGTGCTGGGTCCCTGGGCCAGCACGAGTTCCCAAGCCCGGGGAGGTCTGGCCTAGAGGCCCTCTGGTGGCCCAGCTGTGGGGGCTGTCACACTGGCACCTTTCAACAGTTGCTGCAAACAGTAGAAGAGGCCATCGTGGAAACATAGATACAAGTCCTGTAAGAGCCTCTATGGCATTACCCTGAACATGTGAGTATGGTGACTTAAAAAATAAAAGACTTATTTACCCTGAATTTTTCTGTTAGGATGAAGAAGAAAATTTGTGTTATCTTTCTGAAACCACTACCTGTTGTCTGTGCTGCGCTCGGCCTAATGAGTTCACACGAGAAAGGAAGGAGCCCATTATTTAGAGGAATCACCAGTGATTGTGCAGAGCTGCTGTGGAAATGACTGCTGTAATCAACAGACGGCTTGGGCAAGTTCAAGTGTGGATATTCACAGGCTGCCTCGGCTGTCCAGACCCTGTACTCAAATTATGGTTCATTCCACAGATCCTGGATCCTTTGCTGTATCCGTCTATCTTATCCACTGCTTTCACCATTATAAAGGAAGTGGATATTTATTGCAAAATATCTGGAATATACATGTGTATATAAAGAAAAAATAAAAATGGCCAGGAATAATCACTGCTGACAATTTAGTAACTTTCATCTGGGTTTTTACACTTATATTTTTGTATAATAATGTCATGCTATCTATATGTACAATTTTGTAGACTTTTTTCTCATGTAATATTGTATTGTAAGCATTTTGCCATATGGATTCGTTGAGAATATGGCTTTACGGGTGAATCACATTCCTTCTTTCACTCCATCGGGAAGCATCGTGTGTGCCAGGCACTGTTGTAGGCGTTTGGGATACAATAGTAAACAAGACAGCCAGCCTGCAGCCCTCCTGGGACTCATCATCGGGCAGAGAGGGAGAAGTGAGGAACCAGTCATTGCAAAGGTGTCAAGGGTGATGGAAAAGTCAGAGCATCACACCAGCGTGCAACAGAGAGACCCAACACGGCTGACAATGGGCAGGGGTGGCGAGGCTTCTCTGAGGCAGTCATGCTCCAGGAGAGCCCTGACGGTGAATGCAGAAAGTGGTCAGATTCCTGAGGGGGGAGGTGGAAACTGCAGAACTTGGCCGTTAACTGGATGTGAGGAAGGAACAAAGGATGACTTCAAAGTTTCTTGCTTGAGCAGTGAGGTGGATGGCCCCATGACCAACCTCCTGGGCAGGAACTCTAGGTTGTTTCCATTCTTCCTTTTTTTGCTATTAATAATGCTGCAGTGAACATCCTTAAACAGAAATCTGTGAGTGCCTCTCTGTTTATGTCCTCAGGAGAAAGGAGTTACTGGGTCGCATGGTATGACAGTTTTTAGGGATTTTGATGTATATCACCTTCCAGAGAGGCGTTCCCAGCAATATGAAGGAGAGGGCTCATTCTGTAGCACCCTCAACAACAGCAGCAGTATCAGTAATGATAATAATAACAGTGGCAAGTGTGTATAATTCTCCCAGTGTGGCAGACACTGCTGTAAGCACTACACATCTTCTTATGAAATTCTCACAACCACCACTCTGAAGTAGGCGCCATTGTCCCCATATCAGAGAGGAGCTGAAGGCGACACAGAGGTGAACTAACTTGTCCACCGTCACCCAGCAGGGAGGGCTGACACTTCAACTCAGGCACCTGGACTCCACAGTCTGTACTTTAAAACACAGAGTAGGAGTTTGTTTAATGTGGCCAATTTCGTATTTTTTTAAAATTTGTGTTTCTTTGAACACAAATCTGAATATTTTAATCTTTTTTCTTTTCTGACATATTTTTGGGCAGGCATATTTGTATTCGTGTGGTGAAGTGTGTGGAGTGCTTGGTGTGTGTGTCATGTGGGGTGTGTGTTTAGGTATCATGTAGTGTGTGTGTGTTTGTATGTGTGTGTAGTGTGTGGTATATTTGTGTGTGAAAGGTGTGTGTGGATGTGCATGTGCCTGTGGGGAGTGTGCATGTGTGTCTGTGTCTGTGTGGAATGTGTGTGGGTGTGGTGTGTGTACACGTATGTGTGAGAGAGTGTGTATGTGGTGTGTGGTGGGTACGTGTGTGTGCCTGTGGGGAGTATGTGTGTGTGGAGTGGAGTGTGTATGCAATGTGGGGTGTGTATGTGCATTTGTGTATCTGTGTGCACTGCCCATTTATACCCACGAAGTCTTGTGGATCTGGAGTCATGTGCATCAGTGGAAACTAGAGCAAATTATGTTTCTAGGTAGTTTCTTCTGTAAAATGGAGATAATAGAATGTTCCTTTTTTTTTGGAGAAGTCCGAGGGGCAAATGACAGAACGCGGGCCTGGAGCGCTGCTCGCAGTGCGGCTTGCTGTGGTCAGGGGAGCACTTGGTGGTGGGGTCGGCTGGACGGCCGCATCTCTGAGACTCTGCTTGGGTGCTGTCTGGTGTCCGTGTGACTGTGAGGTTTCCTGTCCCACGACGAGAAGGATGACAGCCTGCCGCCTGGCCTGGGGGATCGCTTAGCTTTGCCGGGCCTTCTTTATGGGTCGAGAGGGAAAGGTGTGTGCACTCACAGTTAGAGGGCCTGATTGTAAGCCCCTCATCCAGCGACAAGGAGCCTTGTTCGTTCTACTTCTCTCTCCCTTCCCCTGCCCCACTGGGCGGCTTTCGCTGTGGGCCTTGAAGAGCCCCTCATTGTTCTTCTGGCCTCTTCCTTCCTCCTTTCTTTCCTACAGATTTGTGGAGCATTTGCAAGTAAGAGGCTTTCCCCATACTGAAGACTTTGCATAGTGCTGGAACACAAGCGAACAGTGGAAGATGGAAAATAGTAAGCAGGGGCCGGCCCGGTGGTGCAGTGGTTAAGTGCGGGCACTCCACTTCAGCGGCCTGGGGTTTGCGGGTTCGGATCCCGGGTGCGCACCGACACGCCGCTTGTCAGGCCATGCTGTGGCGGCGTCCCATATAAAGTGGAGGAAGGTGGGCACGGATGTTAGTCCAGGGCCAGTCTTCCTCAGAAAAAAAGAGGAGGATTGGCATCAGATGTTAACTCAGGGCTGATCTTCCTCACACACACACACACACACACACACACACACGAAAACAAGAAAATAGTAAGCAAAACTCACCCAGGACCAAGAACCCTGCTTCTTAGGAGGCTTTGTGGTCCCTTGGAATACCTCTCAGCGCCAAGTCCTACCAGGGTCCTGGTAAAGCCGAGGAAGGGACCTCGTGCACCTGCGTGGCCTCCTGGAATGTCCCCTCCTGAGGGGTGACTCCAGAGGGCACTCTGGCGGGGCCCAGGGAGGGGCTGCCTCTGATAGGCCTTGGGGTGGCCGTGGGCACTGTCCTGCCTGGAGGAGCTTCTCCAGGAGGGCACTGTCACTGCCGCCTCAGCTGGGGAGGGCGGGATGGAAACCTGGGCCCGAACAGAGAGTACAGTTGTAAATGGAGTAAATCTTTTCATTTTACCAGAACCAGATGTATAAAAGTACCAGGAAAAAAGGAAGCCAAAGGTTAAAACAACAGACTACCGCCATCAGGAACAATGCAGTTTTATTGCCATGCTAGTCAGTGCGTGGTTTACGAGAGAACTCTGAGCTAGACTCACGGTACAGGACAGGGAGGGCAGGAGCACCTCCTGCTGGCGGGGCAGGTGTCCCCACGAGAGTCAGCGCTGAGCGCGGCCGGGGCTTCCTCCGGATGGACCTCTGGGCACCTGCGCCCTCGGCGTGGACCATCTTTGCAGTCTGGAAGTTTACCTGTGCCTTGGTTCTCCACCATCAGCTCTGCGTCATCTATGACCAAAGTCCTGCCATTGTCTAAGTGCCCAGAGAGCGACCTTCAGCATCGCGCTCCCTGGCAGCTGTGCCATCCGCTGGATGGCAGTCCTGCCAACATCAGACTGAACCGTGTTGAGACCTGGGTGTGCTCACATCGATGTGTGAGTGTGCACACAGTTCAGATATAATCAGAGCATCACCTTCTCCTCTGCTCAAAACCCTCTGGTGACTCCCGCCTCCCTCCCTCCAAGTAAAGGCAGGAGGCACTCCTGTGGCTCTCAGGGACCCCACAGCAGGATCCCCACTCCTCTGGCTCACTCCCCCACTCCACGCCAGCCTACTGTCCACGCTGCCACTGCTCCGCCAGCCAGGCACGCTGCCACCAGAGGCCTCTGTACTTGCTGTTCCTCCCGCTGGAATGCTGACTCCAGAAATCCACGTCTCCCCTCCTTCAAGTCTCTGCTCCAATGTCACCTGCTCAGGAGGCCCTCTCTGAGCATCCTGTTTAAAACAGCAACCCCTCCCACCTGCACTCCCTACCCTCCTCCTGCCTTAATATTTCTCGAGAGCCTTTTTCACCTTCCAGTGTATGATTTAATTTACTCTTGTTATTCATTGACCCCCCCTCCCCCATATTGTCAGCTCCCTGAAAGAAGACATTTTTTCTGTTTTGTTCACTGCTGTAATCCTGGTGCCTAGAACAGTGCTGATTTGTTGAATGAATGAATCACGTGGGATTTCCGTGTAGGACATTTCGAATAACAGGTTGGGTTTCTCTTTCCCCTCTCATCCCTGGCTATCCAGGTGTGCTTAGGGAATTCAATCTCATTTAATATTAACCTGAGCTAAACAGAATTAAAAAGGCAGATGTTACAGAAAAAAATGCTAAAGACATTCCCAAGTCAGACACATTCAGTTGCCTGTGATTCTCTCTTCCGCCGTCAGCGTGGGCAGTTGTAATGGACCTCCCTCGTGCGTCACTTCAGATCCTCTGGGCGCCCACCTCATGCTCCAGCCCCTGCTGCAGTGACCAGTTCCATGCACCCACTGGCTTTGGTGGGTGCAACATGACGATGCCTTGCCTCAGGCTCCAGCAGCGTACCTACGTCTCGATTCCTGGCTCTGGGCTTCTCCGATGCCTGCAGGAAATTGCTTGGCACTTACACATATGCAGCTTGGAAATGTGGGGGACTTAATGCTCATGGTTCCATCCTCAACCAGTGGGGGACAGGAATTGATGGGTAACAGATTCTGCCTTTTGTCTCCCCAGCAGACAGTTCTCAGACACCACTCAGAAATTCCTCAGAAGGTCTCTCAGGCGACAGTTGCCTGTAGGGTGGCCATGTGGTAAGTGGGTGGCGATAACATCTGATCTACAATAGCAGCATCGTTAGTCAGACTGTTACCTGTGATGGATTGGGACAAGGTGCAGGTGGAAGGTGAAGTATTGGGCTATGTGGTAGCTGTGCTATCTGATCAGCGTGGAGACGTTGTATTGTATCGTGGAATTGTAAGGACTGTGAGGTTGGCCAAGTGTCGTGACCTATAGACTCAGGCCAGCCGATTATCAACTCAGGCACACCGTGAAGGCAAAGGGCCTCTACGACAGCATTTCAGGACACAAGAATCACCTGCAGGCCTCAGGGCAGATCGTGCTGAAAATTAGACCTGTGATCTAATTGTAAGATTGGCAGAAGCACAAACGATGTTGGATGCACAGCCTTGACAGGTCTCTAATGTCAAATTCAGAGCACTGATATGAAATGAAGACCCTGCGGTCTGAAATGGGGACGTTTGGGTAGATAAGCCCCAAATCTTGAACCTTGATTTCCCTGAATGTTCCAAGCTCCCATTTGTCTAGAGGTCTCCTTGCCTGGAGACCCTGCAAGGGTCTTACCTGAAGCAAGTAGCTTGCAAGATGACACTTGTTACTCATTTTCAAGATTCACCTAACCACATGTGGTGGTTAATTTTATGTGTCAACTTGACTGGGTCATGGGATGTCCAGATAGCTGGTTAAGTGTTATTTCTGAGTGTGTCTGGGAGGGTGTTTCTGGAGGAGATTAGCTTTTGAATTAGTGAACTGAGTAAAGCAGATGGCCCTCTCCAACATGGGTAGGCATCCTCCAATCCACTGGGGGCTGAATAGAACAAAAAGGCAGAAGAAGGCTGAATTTGCTCTCTGCCTGACAGCTTGAGCTGGAGCACTGATCTTCTCGGGCTCTCTGCACTCCTTTGCTTTCGGGAGGATAATTATGGTTAGGTCTCAGGCTAGCTGAAGTGGAGAAGAACAGTCCCTGCTTTGGGAGAAGATAGCCTATATACTAAAGGAATTCAGACTCCGGCAGCACTGGGGGAACCGGGGTGGGAGGAGCTCTTGATGGCACTGGGCTGGGTGGGTGGAATAAGTGGCCGAGAATTTGTTGACTTGGGGGTATCACTCACGACTTGGGGTTTACTTCCTGGCAAGCACACCGGAGCCAGTCCTCATAGTACCAATATGGCTTCTTCAAGCTTGGGCGTAATGGGAGACTCGAGTAAACGAGGTGAAGATGCTCAAGTTGCTGTTGCTTAATATCGAGAAAGAGATTGCAAATCTCAGGGAGGCTGAGGGAGTAGCTGTGAGAGTGCAGTGCACAGTGCAAGGAGAGGGGGTCTTCCAACACGTCATCCAGAAACACTAAAAAGATTCTGGCTTATAGGATGCCCTCACATCCTTGGATCCTGAGGACAGGATTATAGCAAAACCTACATGGGTCTGGGAGGTACAAGGTGAGCTTCCTGAATCATTTATTAAACAGGATACCTCATCCCGGAACCCTCCATATCACAGTTGGCTTTTCCAACATGATGTGTGGTGCTGTGTATGTACTGTTGCATCATTTCAGGGAAAGCAAGGGAAAGCACGTGACGCTCTGGCCAATGGAACAAAGATTCGTTACAGAATACAGCCATGCTAGAAAGGGCTGGAAAGGGCTAAGTGAATCAACGCAGTGTGATCAGAGCCCAAACTCACCCCACTCAGACAGACAGGAGATGGGTACTGGGTGAGTGATCAGCCCAGAGAGAGGCGGCGCCGGGGCCTCACTCACCCCTCCTAGTACTTGGGCTCCTTATGTTTTACAGAGCCCATAATCAGCTAGAGAGGGGCTTATTTTAGAGCCGAGCAGGACTATTATGTATTAGGTTTTCTTGTTTAAGAATTTGCAACTTGGGGCCGGCCTGGTGGCATAGCGGTTAAGTTCGCGCGCTCCCCTTAGGCGGCCCAGGGTTGGCTGGTTCATATCCTGAGCGCAGACCTACACACCGCTCATCAAGCCATGCTGAGGTGGCGTCCCACATAGAGCAAATAGAAGGATGCACAACTATGACATACAACTATCTACTGGGGCTTTGGGGAGGAAAAAGGAGGAAGATTGAGGACAGGTGTTAGCTCAGGGCCGCTCTTCCTACAAAAAAAAACGAAAAGAACTTGCAACCTGTGTTGACTCATTGCCCCTCTCCCCCCCACCATTAGATGCCCAGCCCAGCTATAGGGGGTGACATCTCTGGAGGCCTGGCCAGGTTCCTCGAGGGTTCTCATATGGCCCCTGTGGTTTGTCTCGGGCAGGCCTGCTGGGCAGAGGGAGGTTGGACGACTCACACTTACTGTGTGCAGGGCACTGCCAGGGTCCCCTAGGGCCCTGTGGGAGCAGCACAGATGTGGGATGCAGGCCTGAGGGAGGCCCAGCAGCCGCTGGATCCACCTCCCCCTTCCTTGCTCTCGGCCGGCCGTGTCCTCAAGAGAGCGGTAAGCCAGTGAGCATCTCTCCCACAACATGAACCAGCTCTCCACATCCCCGCTTTGCTGAGCCCCACCTGCCAAGACAAACCCAAGGCCCCATCCACAACCTGCGCCGGGGCTGGAGGTGAGTGCTGCTCCTTTAATGTACCGCTGGAGACAGAGGCCCAGTGTGCTGACTGAACATATGCTAATAACTCGGAGGGAAAAATCCATATCGCAAATCACTTACTTCGTTTGGCTTTACAAGAGCTATTTATTTCATGGGAACCACAGCATGTTCATCATTTTCATCCTCCTGAGAGCAGCATGAAACGGCACACAGATGAATTAGGGAATGTTCCCTCCTCTTTGCTATAAACGGAGTGTAGGAGAGAATGTGTATACACTAGAATCCTGTTAAAATCATTGATTCCGGCCGTGGCTTTGGTCATTACATCCTAATATGCTTAACGTTTGGTAACATTAAGCAGTGATCACCCTCCATGAGACGGGGGAGAAGAGTCATCTGTCACTTGGTCTGCAAAATGTCCCTGTGTATCCTCAGGGTACTAAGGCCTCTGCTGGGAGCTGGGGGAGATGGAGAAGTTGGAACAGGAGGGGTTTCTGCCCGCAGGAACAATCATCAATAATGCAAGAGAGGGGCCGGCCCCGTGGCTTAGTGGTTAAGTGCGCGGGCTCCACTACTGGCGGCCCAGGTTCAGATCCTGGGCATGCACTGACCCACCACTTGTCCGGCCATGCTTGCTGAGGCGGCATCCCACATACAGCAACTAGAAGGATGTGCAACTATGACATACAACTATCTACTGGGGCTTTGGGGCAAAAAAAAAAAAAAAAGGAGGAAGATTGGCAATAGATGTTAGCTCAGGGTCGGTCTTCCTCAGCAAAAAGAGGAGGATTGACATGGATGTTAGCTCAGGGCTGATCTTCCTCACACACAAAAAAAATAATAATGCAAGAGAGTGTAAACCAATGTCCCCCAGAAATTTAGATGACGGGGTCATTACCTGCCTCTTAGAAATGCAGGGAGGAATGATGCCCAGCTTGCCTGCCTCTTCTGTGCCTGGCACTGCCCCCCACCCCCGTCGTCAGATTTAACCATGATCCAATAAGGCACACTGTTATCCCACTTTGCAGCCCAAGGTTCTGAAGCCCAGGGAAGTTCAGTAATTGGCTCCAGATCACATGGCTGGAAAATGGCAGATCCAAATCCACACACTCTGACCCCAGACCTGCTGCCCTGTCGTCCCCTGTTCACTATACTCTTGGGGACGGGGAGGAGGAAGATTATTTTAAGATGAAGACACAACATGGAAGGAGGAGGGAGATCAGATGGCTCCCAGAGAGGACACCTGAGACCACAGTGGTGGGGCCTCCTAGTGACAAGGGATCTTGACCCCATAAAAAGGCCAACCCCCAGGGGTGGTCACATGCTGTCCTGAGCTGCAGTCACACCTTACTCTGACTGTATTTCTCAGCCCCTTGGAAGGGGGGCAGGGCAGGCAGAGGCCTGAGGAGCCACTTTAGGGCAAGTGTCCCTGGGGGTTTGGGGAAGGCTAAAGAAAAATCTGAAGTCCATAAAAACACATTTTTCTGGATCTAAGGATATTCTGGAGTGTTCATCAGAGGCCAGGACAGAAGTGCCCTTGTTTAAAATTTATAATTCACTACTCAGTCATTTCAATCACATCATATCAAAACAAAAAAAAAAGAGGATTTCCTTTAGAGTCTAAATCATTAAAAAGTCTTCATTAAAATTTTGATTAAGGGGGCCGGCCCAGTGGCATAGTGATTAAGTTTGCACGCTCCACTTTGGCCGCCCGGGGTTCGCAGGTTCGGATCCCGGGTGCAGACCTACACACTGTTCATCAAGCCATGCTGTGGCAGCATCCCATATACAAAAATAAAGGAATATGGGCACAGATGTTAGCTCAGTGCTAATCTTCCTCAGTGAAAAGAGGAAGATTGGCAATGTATGTTAGCTCAGGGCCAATCTTCCTCACCAAAAAAAAAAAAAAGAAGAAGAAAAGAAAAATTTTGATTAAGGGGCTGGCCCCCTGGCCAAGTGGTTAAACGTTCCGCATGCTCCGCTTCAGTGGCCTGGGTTTGCGAGTTTGGATCCTGGGCGTGGACCTACTCCACTGATCAGCCATGCTGTGGGGGCATCCCATGTACAAAATGGAGGAGGACTGGCACAGATGTTAGCTCAGGGCTAATCTTCCTCACAAAAAAAATAAATAAATAAAATAAATTTTGATTAGGCCTGAAAACGGCATTTTTCTGAGTATTATGGACTGTGTCATTAATAATGGAGCAACTACTTTTAACTCTATGGCATTTTGACCCATTTCGTCACGCAAAGCCAGGTAAAGCCATATTTGCCTATTCTTTTACTATTGTTGTTATTGTACATCAGATGGCAATGATTTCAATTTGAATGATTCTCTTTTTCTTGAATGTGGAAAGAACTTGCAAAACTTAATAGGATAACTTGCAGCAAGGCCCACTTTGGTATTTTCCCATACAGACATTTCAACTCGCCTGTCTCAAGGACAAAGGTTTGTGACATCATAGAGAGATAACTCTGTCCTCTCACAGCACCTCACAAAGGCTCCAGCCACCAAGCTAAGTGGCTCAGAGACAAGAGGAGTAAGACACTCTCTCATGGGGCTGAGCCTCCAGCAGGGGCTTAAGAAGAGCCTGTGGGTGGCTGTGGTGTAAGTGAGGAGGTGCTGAGCATCATGAGAGAGGGGCCGAGCATGTGGGGATCACATAACAGAGAATCATATTTGGTTGAGGGTAAAAAAGGCCTCAGAAGGAGGCGAGGTTTTGAGTGTTCATAGCAGCATTACTCATTAGAGCCCCAAAGTGCAAACAATCCGAATGTCCATCAATTGATGAACAAATAAACAAACTGTGGCCTATCCACACAGTGGACTATTATTCAGCCATTAATAGGAATGAAGTACTGATACATCTTGGATGTACAACAAGGTGGATGAATCTTGAAAACATGCTAAGTGAAACAAGCCAGACGTAAAAAACCATGTATTGTGTGATCCATTTATACGAAATGTCTCTAGAATAGGCAAATCTTTAGAGACAGGAAGTGGAGTGGTGATTGCCTAGGACTAGGGGAGATGGGGAGATTGGGGAGGGATGATGGTGAAGGGGGACAAGATTTCTTTGGGGCAGTAATGAAAGTGTTCTAAAATTGATTGTGGTGATGGTTGCACAACTCTGTGAATGCGCTAAAAGCCACTGAATTATATACTTTAGCCATGTGAGCTGTATAATGTGTTAGCATGTGATTTCTGTCTCAATAAGAGTATTTTTTAAAATGCAAAAACAAAAAAATAGGAGATGGTGTTTGAGATGGGCCTTGGAGATGATTGCAAATCCACAGAGGACCTATTGGCTGCTCCCATGGGAATCCGTCTTCAGGTTTGAGCCGAGAAGCAATACGGTTGAAGCCACCGCGTCCTCCCATCCAGAAGAGCACAGCTCGAGCGCTATTGCAGGCGAGGTGTGGTGACTGCTGTCAAGCTTCAGATGTCACAAAGCTGCTTTTTTTTTTGCTTCACTGAGGTTAATTGACAAATAAAATTGTAGCACGTTTAAAGTGTACAATGTGATGATTTGATATACATATACATTGTGAAAGAATTCCCACCATTGAGTTAACTCGTCCATCACCTCGTATGTTTACCTTTTTTTGGAGGGGGTGAGAACACTTAAGTTCTACTTTCTTAGCAAATTTCAATTATACAATACAGTGTTATCAACTATAGTCACCACGTTATACACTGGATCCTCAGATATTACTCATCTTACAACTGAAAGTTTGTATCCTTTTAATAACCCCTCCCTATTTCCCCCACACCCCTGCCCATCTGAGCCACTGGCAACCACCATTTTACTCTCTGTTTCTATGAGTTTGATGGGGTTTTTTTGTTTTTGTTTTTTGTATGTTTTAGATTCCGCATGTAAGTGACACCATGCAATATTTGTCTTTCCCTGTCTGGCTAATTTCACTTATATGCTAAATTCACATATATTTCATTATATGCCCTCCAGTTTCATCTGTGTTGCTGCAAATGGCAGGATTTCTTTCTTTCTCATGGCTGAATAATATTCCATTGTATGTATATATATAACATTTTCTTTATTCATTCATCCATCAATGAACACATAAGTTGTTTCCATATCTTGGCTAGTGAACAATAGTTCAATAGATACTTATCTATCCAGTCACTCTATGTCTTTTGATTAGAGAATTTAGGCCATTTACATTTAAAGTAACTATTCATAGGTATGGACTTGCTATTGCCATTTTGTTCATTGTTTTTTTTGCTGTCTTGTAATTCACTTGTTCCTTTCTTCCTCTCTTGCTGTCTTCCTTTGTGATTTGATGATTTTTTGTAGTGATACGCTTAGATTCCTTGCTCTTTATCTTTTGTGTTCTACTATAGGTTTTTGCTTTGTTGTTACCATGAAGCTCACATAAAATATAGTTATAATAGTCTATTTTAAACTGTTAACAAGTTAACTTCAAATGCATACAAAAGCTCTACATTTTTACACCCCCTCCCACATTTTATGTTTTTGATGTCACAATTTACATCTTTTTATATTGTATACCAATTAACAAAGTATTATAGTTACAGTTATGTTTAATTTTTTTGTATTTTTACCTTTATACTAGAGTTATAAGTGATTTACCCACCAACATTGCAATATTAGAGTATTCTGAATCTAACTATATATTTACATTTACCCGTTTTATACTTTCATAAATTTTTCTGTTACTAATTAGTGTCTTTTCATTTCAGATGAAGAACTCCCTTTAACATTTCCTGTTAGGCTGGTCTAGTGGTGATGAAATCCTTCAGCTTTTGTTTGTCTGGAAAGCTCCTTATCTCTTCTTCAGTTCTAAAGGACAATTTTACTGGGTAAAGTTGGCTGACAATTGACAAAATTCTTGGTTGACAGTTTTTTTCTTTCAGCATTTTGAATATATTATACCACTCCCTTTTGCAATCTTTTTGCAAGATTTCTGCTAAAAAATCCACTGATATCCTTTTGGTGGGGGGTGGTTCCCTTGCATGTAACAAGCTGCTTTTTTCTTGCTGCTTTTAAGATTCTCTCTCTAACTTTTGACAATTTAATTATAACGTGTCTCAGTGTGGGTCTCATTGGATTCTTCTTATTTGGAACTTTCTGGGCTTCCTGGATCAGAACGTCTGTCTCTTTTCCCAGATTAGGGAAGTTTTCTCCCATTATTTCTTTAAATAAGCTGTCAGCCCCTTTCTCTCTCTTCTCCTTCTGAGACCCTTATAATGTGTATATTGGTCTACTTCATGATATCCCATAAGTCCCTTACGATACCTTTACTCTTTTTCATTCTTTTTTTTTTCTTTTGCTCTTATTGGATGAATTCCACTGCCTATCTTTGAGTTCACTAATCTTTTCTTTCACTTGATCTAGTTGAACCCCTCTATTGAATTTTTCAGCTCAGTTATTGTATTCTTCAACTCTGTGATTTCTGGCTGGTACTTTTTAATATTTTCTGTTTGTTGATATTCTCACTTTAGTCACACACTGCTTTCCTGACCTCAGTATGCATCTTTATGACTATAATTTTGAACTATCTATTGGTTAAATCACTTATATCCATTTCATTAAGATTAGTTTCTGGAAATTTATCTTGTTCTTTTGTTTGGAATACATTTCCTTGTTTCTTCATTTTTCTTGACTCTCTGTGCTAGTTTCTGTGCAGTAGAGAAAACACCCACCTTTCCCAGTTTTAACAGACTGTTCTCATGTAGGAGATGAACCTGGTTAATCAGCCCAGCTTGAGCTCCTGGTGGCCTCTCAAACCTTTGTTATTGTCCAAGTCATCTTCTTTGTTTTTAGTGGCTCTTAGTAGTTGAGAGTATGCCAAGACCTGTCAGGTCCCGGAGGGGAGGATCACAGTCATCAACTAGAAGCAGGCTGATTAGAAGCCAGACCCTCAAGTAGCAGCTGGGAAAGTATGCAGTTAAACCCCTTTCGTGGAGAAACAGGGAGATGGACATTTTTGCCTGCTCTGTCTATGTTGAGCCTGGGTGTATAGCCACACGAGGTGTTCCTATCCATTTAAAAACTGCTTCTTTGCTTTCTAGAGTCTTGTGGGACTCATGAATGCAAGTCCCATTGGCTATCAGATGATTTGGGGGCCCATCCTTTGGGTGGGCCATAAAAGTTGGGGCACTATATGTGTGGACAAGCTCCTTCCAGGGAGATACTGGTGACTCGGTTTTATTTGTTGGAGTGAGCCAGAGGGAGAAGGCAGGGGAAATGCCCACTGGCTCTTTCAGGTTGCAGGGAGAATTGCAGTAAGCAGCTAGATGCATGCTACTTAGAAGCTGGACCCTCAGGCAGCAGCTTGTAACATCTACAGTCAAACCCCTTCTAAGGAAAGACTGGGAGATGGGTGTTTTTGCCTGCTGCCTCTGTGCTGATCCCTGGGTAGATAGCCATAGCGAGTACTCGCATGTCAGCTAACAACTACCTTATTTCTTTGTTTGCTATAGTCTTGTGAGACTTGTGAATGCAAGCCCCATTGGCTTTCAGAGCTAAGTGATTTAGGGGCCTGACCCTTGGATGGCAGCCTTAAAAGTTGGGGTACTAGACATGTGGGCCAAACCTTTTTATCCTCAGGGAGAAGCTGGGAATTGGAGGTTCCCTCACAATTCCCAGTATGGTGCTTTGCCAGAGGTGGGGTTATAGAGAGAGTATGTCTCAGCTTTTCCTACTCATTTCAATGTGGGTATTTTCTCAGTTGCCTGATGTGTAGAAGCCACTCAACTAGTCTATGGATTTCTCTCAGAGGGAATTGCTCTGTGTATAGCTGTATATTTGGTGCATCCATGGCAGGAGGGACATTCAGGAGCCTTCTATGTTGCCATCTTGGTCTGGAGTCCAACAAAGCTTCTTTTAAAGGAAGTTAACAGTCTTTCTCCTCTCCCATCTCTCAATCACACAGCTACCAGCACCATCTTTCCTAAACACAGGTCAAAGCACAGTGTTCTCTACCTGGTCCCCACTGTCTATAGAAAGCCCTGCAGCCCTCCAGGCCCTCTCAGCATTGGGAGGCAGTGACCTCCTCTCTTTCTCAAACACACCAGACATTTTCATGCCATGTGCTGTCTTTATGCTGAGCCTTCAGCCTAGAATGTCTTCTCTGGTTAAAAAAATCACACCCAAGACCTAAATGAAATTGAACCTCCATTAAGGTGTCCCCAGTTCTCCTGGTTGGACTTGATCACACTTTCCTCTTTGATCCCACAGCATCTGTCTGGTGCCTCCATTATAGCATTTATTTCATGTTGCTCTTTGTATTTGTTTATATTCCTTTGACTGTAATATGTGCTTCTTAATGGCAGAAGTCATTTTCTTTTTGTGTGTGTGTGTGTGTGTGTGTGTGTGTGAGGAAGATGGGCCCTAAGCTAACATCTGCCAATCCTCCTCTTTTTGCTGAGGAAGACTGGCCCTGGGCTAACATCCGTGCCCATCTTCCTCTGCTTTATATGGGACGCCGCCACAGCATGGCCTGACAAGCAGTGCGTCAGTGCGCGCCCGGGATCCGAACCGACGCTCCCCGGGGCGCCTCAGCGGAGCGCACGCACTTAACCGCTTGTGCCACCGGGCCGGCCCCCAGAAGTCATTTCTTTACATCCTTTGGATATTTATTGGTGTTACTTTGCACAAGTCATGGAACTCAATATTATGAGAGAGACACATTTAAAAAGATGTAGACTTTTACTTTAAGAAGTTTGAAGGGCATATTTTCAACCTGTATGCTAGAAAGAGATCTAATCTTTTAAATATAATAAAAGCCCTTACTAATCAATAAAAGAGTGAACATCACTATAGGAAGCAAAAGTAATTTCAGATGCTGCTGGTGAGGATATTCATTGTCACCACTTTTCTGGAGGGCAGTTTGGCAATACACATTAAAAATATGTATGTACTTTGATTCAGTAATTCCACACTAAGGAGCTTCGCCTAAGGAAGCAATTAGGATGTGCACAAAGATTAAATACCATTATACTTAACATCATTATGTTAAAGACAGAGTGATTTATAACATTAAAAAATGGAACTAGCACATCCATAGAATAGAAAGTTTTGCAAAAATAAAAATTGCGTTTTTAAAAAGTATGTAATGGCACAGAAAACTATTTAGGATAGAATATGAAAAAAGGAGAATGCACACAAAAACTCACTTTGATACTAAAATGTATTGCTAAGAAGTGGTATTATAGGTTATTTTTATTCCTTAAAATTTTCAATAATGATTGTATATTTATTTTAAAATCAGAAAAAAATTTTTTGAAAGAAAAATATTGAGTCTAACAAGAGAGCTAAGGCAAAAACAGAAAATTCCAGGGCTAGAATTCAGCCAGTATATACCAGTACATTCCAATATGTCCCAGTGCAGCTGTAATGGCCAATGGCCATTTGATTGGCTGGGGTCCTGACATACTGGTCATTAGATATATTTAATATCACCCATGCAAGTTATTTGCGGTCAAAGGCAAAAAACAACAAGTTTCGTAAAGCCCAAATAAAGTGTTTTCAAAAATGACATTCAATGAAAAGAATTGCTCAAAAACTGTTAAGAAAGGAAATCATCATAGGACCATCATACTCTATAGACTTTTAGAATCACTGAACTTAAAAGCTGGAAAGAATCTTAAAGATCAGCAATGTCACAGAAAGAGAAGGTAGGGTTCGGAAGTATTCACCCTTTCACCCAAGGTCCAGGAGACAGGGTGATGTTATGGGTTGAATTGTGTCCCTCCCAACCCCCCAAAATTCATATGCTGAAGTTCTAACCCCTAGTTCCACAGAACATGACCTTATTTGGAAATAGGGTCATTGTAGATGGGCCCTAATCCAATATGACTGGCGCCCTTATAAAAAGGGGAAATTTGGGCACAGACATGCACACAGGTAGAACACCATGGAACATGAAGGCAGAGATCATGGTGATGCTTCTTTAAGCCAGGGATTATAACCAAGGATTGTCCAAAGATTGCGAGCAAACACCAGAAGCTAGAGGAGGGGCCTGAGACAGATCTCCCTCTCAGCCCTTGGAAGGAACCAACCTTGCCGACTATTGGACCAATATTGGACTCCAGCATCCAGAACTGTGAGACGAGAAATTTCTGTTGTTTAAGCCACTCAGTTTGTGCTGCTTTGTCACAGCAGCCTGAGCAAACTACTCCAGGGGGGAAGCAGAACTGGAACTCAGGTGTATTGACTGCCAGCCCAGTGCTGAGGCCTTTGAACATATTGCACGTGCCTCGTAGACGTTTCCAAATTCAGTGTGAACTCCTGGACCCTCTCTGCATAGAGGTTCTTGTGATCTTCATGCTCAGGACAGAACTTGCTTTGAATTCCAAGCCAAGCTGAGATTGGCACTTGGACTGGAATTGAAGGATCGTGAGGAGCTTCTGCCTCCAGGTTACACATGTGGGTGGGAAGGCGCTGCAGACCCCTTACCTGCGTGTGAAGCCTGACAGATGGCAGAACCCGGGCAGGCTTTAAAGACCTCCTGTAGCCCTTGAGTGTAGGAGTTCCTAATTAAGACTAACATGGAAAGTTTCTGACCAGCCCCTTTACCCAGGCATTTGGCTGCTCTTCTCACATTCCTCCTCCGGGCCCAGATGTCTGAGGCTGGAACACTGGGTCCAGGACTTTTAATTCACTCCAGATTATGTATTGAGTCCTCTTTTTATTAGGGCAAAGAGAGGAGCTGAAAGGATGGTGTATGGCTTGATAGAGCTTACCATCTGTGTATCAACCAAGACTTACTCCCCAGAGGACAAAGGGCGATCCACCAGGTGTGGGTCTCACCACCCACGAAACACAGAGAGGATGAGAAGTCCCAAGGCGTGAGGTGAGGTCACCATCAACAGGAAACGGAGGCCCCCTGCCCCGTCCGGCCTCACCATGCTGTGTTCCATGCTCAGAACCGCCTGGGACTCAAAATCGACTAGAGACTCAGAGGCCAGGGTGGTTGATGAGGCTGGTGTCTAACGGCCATGCTGGAATTCAAACTCTTGAGGATAAAACAAAACACAGGCAGCAGATAGACCCCTAGGACTCAGTTTCTTTGATTTGGAGTTAGAGAGGCAGACGAGGGCCGAGCGAGGATCTGGAGCTGTACAATTTTCAGCTCCTGGGCTGACCTGGCCGGCCCTGCCCCCACGCAGGCAGGGCTCCTGGAGCCTCTAGGCCCGCCCTCGCCCCCACCTGAATCCCCCCGAGACCCAGCCTCGCGGCCCAGCCAGGACTCAGACCAATTGCTTCATGACCCACAGAACCTTTGAAAATGGGGTATTTCTACAAAGCAGCTTTAAATACAAACAACAACTCTTCTGGAAACCACTGCCTCAAGCTGTATGAGGCAAAAAAAAAGAACAACCGGCAAATTAAAGTCCATAATACATTTTGTACATAGTTTGTGGTTTTATAGTCACTTTAATCTTTTTTCCCCCCTGAACTCCTCCCAAGATTTGAGCATCCGCTGAGCCAACACACAGTTGCACTTCTGAGCAACAAACCTGTAAAACTAGACTCTGGCCCGTGTCCATACAGCTTGGTAACATCTCCAAGAGCAAAGGGTGACATGATATATTGAAAGAGATCCAAGTAACCATTACTGTGTTTTGTGTCAAAGAGCTGCTTTATTAAAGTCTTACGGTGATAAATCCGGCTGGCTGAATGTTGTGTTTTCCTTCCTATCTCCATATCCCAGGTTGACACAGTCAAGTCCAATAGTCCTGGAGGCTGCGTTGTGTCCGCCCAGCGTCTCCCTTGAGCTAAGCCCTCCGGCTGCCTTGTCACAGGCTGGGGCGGGTGGCACCGAGGGGAACAGTGGCAGTGATGGTGGAGATGGAGGGGAGCACTCTACAGCGCCCTACAGCTTGGTGCATAGACTTCATGACACCAGCACGTACTGGATCCATCCAGCCCCCTACCCCGGGCTCTCAGCACGTGGCTAACCCACACCTGATGGGACAAGGCATTGTATTTTTTTTTCCAAAGTCTCAATTTCTAACAAAGAGGAGAATTGTGTCTCTAGGCCTAGTCTTTGTTCCCTCTCCTTTCTGAGGGAAGCCTGAGACCCGCCGGCCAGGACAGCCTAGGAAAAGAACCTATTGGACAAGGAAAAATGGAGTTAACCTAATTACTTAGCATCGTAATCTAATCTAAGAATGTTAACATTTCAATCGGTGTAAAAACTTGAAATTTGCGTTGAGGTCGTCTGCATGTACATAGTGAGAGAGCCGGGCCTTTGGAGCCGGCTGGCTGTCCTCACAGCAGGCTGGCCTGAGGCTCCCTGGTGGGGCAGCTGTGAGGGTGTGGGGGGCACCGCACAGCACTGTGGAAGCATTTGTCTGAGATTTTACAGTCACTCCATGCTCCCCCCACAGCGGACCTCTGTGAGTTGTATTTCCACCCGTCTCCCACCCTGAAAGGCCCAGGACGTGGGTTTGGGCTCCTCACCCCCTCACCCCTCTGAGCAAAAACACCGCACAGTCACACCCAGGAGCGGATCCCAACGAAGCGGCACCACTTCTATTGTCTGACCCGAGCCTCGAGCCTGCTGAGAAATTGGAAACAGGTGTTTGCAAAGTGACTCTGCTCAGCCCAGGGAGGTTCTCAGTGGCAGATAGTGGCCCCGTCAACCTGCAGCGCCTCTGTGGGGTGAGTACGACAGAGGGGCTGGGGCCACCAGCTGGGCTTACAGGGGGCAGAAGTCCCATCCCCACGCTCCATTGGGCAGAGGGAGCGCTGGCCCTGAGAGCCAATGGAAGGTCGCAGTGGGGCAGGCGTAGCCCTCCTCGCATCCACCCTCTCCCAACAGGACCCAGTCGAAATCCTGACATTGAGTCAATGAGCCGTCTCCAGAAAGGGTCCCAGGGTAAAGCACGCGTTTGGGAGGTGGGAAGTCTGGATGCCACAGACTCATGAGAACCTTAGAGCAGACAAGTTTGCCAGCAACGAGTGGCCCCCGGGGGCGAAGAGGGGCAGGAGGGGGGCAGCACCTTTGCCTCCCTGGGGACACCTCTACAGGGGCCGGAGCCCGACCGGCCTGGCACAGCCCAGCCCTGAGAGCCGGCTGCTCACGCCAGGGGAGCAGGCCCTCAGGGACAGCAGCTCCCGGACCCGGGCCGACCAGTGGGAAGCGAGCAGCTCAGGGCTCGGGTTCCCATGCTGTGGAGAGTGAGTCTGTGATTTTCAAGGACGGCTCTGCCAGCAGTGAGGGCAGCCTGGCCTTTGGGTACCAAGCGTCCTGTGGCCGGGAAGCCATGAGGCCAAGCCCTGATCATCAACAGGCCCTGCAGCCAGCTCATACCACACTGACCTGGCTGCAGACGCTGGGGACCCACAGACACCTGCCCTCCCAGCCTGGCTTGTTCCCAGGGAGCACAGTCCTAGAGGTGACGTCCGATGGCACTGAGGTCAGAGCAGCCGCCTCGCTGTCCTCGTGACTAGAGATGCCTAGTTGGCTCTGAGCCCTTTGCTGGACCAGCCTGCAATCAACGGTGAGAGAGGGAGGAATTCCAAATGGGGGGTGAACAGGAGGAACAATCTGGAAGGCAAGGCAACAGTCCCAGAGGCGAAGAAAGAGATTTCTAGAGGGGAGGGTGTTGAATGCTGCAAGGAGGGACAGTATGACGAAGACGTCGATGAAGCCACAGAACCGGATGACCAGGAGGTCCTGATGGACCAAAGGACTGAAGCCACATGCAGTGTCCTGAGAAGGAAAGGAAGGGCCAGGGCGACGGTGAGGAACTGACCCAGCATCGGGAGTCGAGAGAGACCAGCCCCGGCAAGCAACCCTGAGTCCCTGGTGAGAAACAGTTCACCTCTCGATTCTTCCATTCCACCCGGTGACATCAGAGACAGCTCTGTCTCCAGCATGTCCCCAGCACCTCTTCCACGCTGGCTCGTCTTCCTTCTGATGCGCAGAGGACAGGCCCCAGACTAGAGGCATCCACGGGCCACAGGTAAATCCGATGACAATTGCTTTGTTTTCATTGCATTTTTTACGGTTATCTTCTGTCTGACAAATGATACCACTTTTTCCAATTGGTGTAGTAATAGGAAATTTCCTTATAAACTAATTTATTGAAGTAAAATTGTGAGTCCATTTAAGGGAAAAAGATTAAGCAAATAGCCTACTATAGGCGGTATGTGGATACGGCAAAAATTATTAGGATGTTACGTGGTGGTGCCAGGCTGTGGCACGAATAATGCTCCACGACGGAGAGAAGCTGGCAAAGGCTCAGGTGGAGAGAGAGGCCTGGAGCCGGAGTCTGCAGGGCCGGAGTGGCTCCTTGCCCAGAGGCCACGGCAGAGGCCACGTTCCTCTGGCCTCACAGCTCGTGGTGAGAATGAACAGGAGAGCGGCCTGTGCAAATCGCCTGGCGGAACCGCCAGCCCGTATCAGGTCCTCAGTCCACGTCATTCAAAATCTGCGTTGATGCCACTCGTGGGCAGCTGCGCATTAATACCAGGATAATATCGACAATATGAAGGGAAGTAATACAAGCACCAACATTGAGGCCACTTGTCCTGGTCCGCTGGTCCTGGGGACACCTGTCAGGATGGCACCAGCCTCTGAGCCCGTTCACGGACATCCTGGTTTGGTGAACTCCTCTCAGGCCTCAAGCTGTTTGGGAATGAACGACAGAAGAGAAATACAAATAATTGTTGTGATGGCATGTATATATGCACGAAAAACCTGATCCCTGTCCCTCCCTGGCGTGGAGAAGCAGAGAGGGGAGATGATGATTTAATCAAAGAACCAACACCGCCATTAACACTGTGCAGACACAAACAGAACGAGGGCTGGGTCTGTCCGCTCTTTTCCTTCTCGACTCCATAAAGAAAATAAAACACACGTGTGGGGCATGTCAAGTCGCGTGTGCTGTTACCAAGTAGTCTGCATTCAAATTAAGGATGAAAATCTAATGCTTTTTGGGTCTAGTATTGAAAAATTTATGATGTTCTGAAAACAAGATGTTTATCATTCACTTTCTCCCTCATTTCCCCCAGGAGGAGCCAATCACTGGTTGGCTCCCCATGCTCCCTCTGCAGAGTCCCCGTGTCTCCACCAGAGAAGGAAAATGGTTAAAACAACAGGTGGCCTGTGGGATTTGCCTTTAATTAAATAGTCTAGGAGGCAGGAGTTAACTTACAATTGGACCAGGACTAAAGCTGGCATTTAATTGAATCCACGTTATGTCATGTCCGCCGTCCCTCCTTTCTGATTGGCCTCCTGGCTTCTGCTCTCTTCTCTTCTGACCTCTTCCTTTTCGATTTCCATTTGAGAGCGGCTGCACTCAGAAACCTTAGAAAAATGAATACAGGGCGAATATATGATTGCCTCTAGATCATTCTCCAAGCCTGGTCTCAAGGAGTCCTGGCCAGTGCCCTGGCCCTTCCTAACCTCCCCTCGACCCCCAGGACCACAAGCTCCAGGAGGGCAGGGGCAGGGCCGCACCAAGTCCACTCCCTCGATGCGCTGGGAAAGGGCCCTCTGTGCCGCGGATGTCAAGACTTTCCAAACTGAGCACTTGAATGTGTGTAGCTGATTGTGTTAATCATGTAACTGTGTTTTATTAAGCTGTGAGGAGGAGGGGGATCGAGGCGGAGGGGCAGAAAGGGAGGAGGAGGAGGAGAAAGGAGCCCCTGCTCCCTTCAGTTGGCTGAGCAGCCTGGGGGGACATGGACTGCCAACCCCCGCCTCCCCGGTCTGACCCAGACCTAATTAACTCTCATCAGATGGACAGACCGCACAGGCCAGAGGAGCTGGGAGTGTGAGCAAGAGGCCTGGGCCTTGCAGTCCCACTGGATTTCGCTCCAGCTCATTTTCTTGTTAGTGGGCAAACTTCTCCTCTCTCTGTCTCTCTGTCTCTCCCCCTCTCTCTGAGCATCACTCCCCTCTCACAGAAGATACTCAATAAATCTGAACTCCCACTCCCACCAGCCATGGAGCAGAGGCCCAGCTGGCGGCTTTGTCTCCGATGCTCACAGGCTCAGGAAGGGGAATGGCTGATATGATTCCAGATAAGACGTGCAGAATTTCCAGACTTTCCAGGAATTTGGGATCTATAAATGCAGATAGAGAATCAGCAATATAATGTGCACAATTAGAAAAATCCCGTATTCATCCCCGGATCGTGGACCCGGCAACCATAGAATCTCCGAATTACTGAGCTCTCCAAGAGCCGGCACTGTGGGGAGTGTTGCCTACAGCATCCCCAGTCCTCCCACCTTCCCGCCATATGTGAGGAGCCTCTGTCTACAGATGGGGCAGTGGAGGCCTAGCCAGGTGGGTAATCTTGCTAGGCCATGCGGCTGGTAAGGATGGACTTGGGAGTGGACAGGGCGAGGAGGAGGCTGGATGGCAGGAGGCTGGAAGCGGCCCTCGTGTTAACCCACAGAGCCTGCTCTTTGAGAACGTGGTCCCATTAGCCCCAGAGACAAGGGGACAGGGATGTTTCGCTTAGAGAAAAGGAGCCTGGATGGAGGTGGCTTTCTGACGTCCTTGCATGGAAAATGGGGATGAAAATCTCTTCACGCTAAGTCTCTTTGGAAGACATAGATTTCTGTGGGCACTTCGAGGGTGACTGAAGTTACTGTGACAAAGATTGTTCCACCCTAGAATGGATGTGAGGGAAAAGTAGACCCACAGAGGTGCCAGCCAAGTGCCAGGGACTGGAGGAGATGTCCTGCCAGAATCACTCAGCATTCTGGTCCTGTCTGAAGTCTAACCAAGCTGGGAACAGTGATTCCGGAAGACAGAGGGACTTTGGCAAGTCAAGCTTATTGTTGCCCTGGCTTGGAGCTGGCACAGGAGTGACCACAGAACCCCTTGCCCCTCCCAGGTGGTGGGCCCTGGAGAGAGGGCTCTTCCAGGGACTTGGGCTCCTGTTTCTGTGGCCGACGGGCAGATCCCATCATGCAGTCACCAAGAAAGCACAGCATGAAGGCATCCCTCCCCAGGGGGAAGGACGGAGTCAATGCCCAGCTCCATCATGAGCCAGCCACGTGACCCTGAGTGAGTTAATTAACCTTCCTGCTTTCCTCATCTGTAAAGTGGGGATAACAATCCTGCCTTCCTCTCACAGCAGCTGGGAGCATGGAGACAGTGTCCACACAATCATCAGCACAGGGCCCATCTCCACAGAGTATGATCCACAGCAGCCTGTGAAGAATAATATCACGTGCTATGTAGTGCTTTATGGTTTCTGAAACCTCTTCTATCTTCATCACAACCTTGGTAGATAGAGATCATGACACCCATCTTACAGAGGAGGAAATGGAGAGGTTAAATAACTTGCCTCAAAGCCGATCTCAAGACCAGTGCTCATTCTACTGCATCACAACTCTATCTTCCTTTGTTCCTCTTTCCATTAAATCCACCTGCCACCTATAAGCCCCCTTCCTTTCCAGGCCCTCACAGCCAGAAGACAGGCAGCTCCCTGCTCCCTCAGGATCAGGAGCAGTGGCCCTTTCCGCTGCCCCGGCTCCCAGGAGATAGGTGGTGATTGCTCTAGGCTCATCTAGCCGCCTTCAATTTAGCAGGACTGGGCCCTCATCTTTACTTCTGTCTCAACTCTTATTTAACTCAATTAAAATACATTCCGCTGCTCCACGGTGGAAATGTGTTCCCAGTGGTTGGTGATTGTCTACGGAAAGACGCATTTAGAGTAAAAATAGTCTTGTAAGTGGCTTAAAGGCTTACAGCAGAGTGGAAGACTAGCTTTCATCATTAGAGGTGTTTTCACAGGACAAATCATGGCAACTGCTCTGTCCTTGGTAAACACCACATTGACATGAAAATCAAAGGAGCAAAAGTCTGGTGACGAAGGTCACAAAGAAGGGGGAGGGGCAGCTTAGTATTCTGCTATCGGGAGAGCTAGATGCTGAATTACATGAAGAGGTTCGGCCTGCTTCAGCCACCACATCAGGATCCCAAACTCCCAGATGGAAAAGAACAGCCAACGCACTCACCATTCCAGCAGGCCCTCAGCTCACGCCACACAGTGGAGGAAAAGTGGGAAGCAGAGCTTCCCGAGCTGTGGACCACCTTGATCTTCCTCCCGTCTGCCCCCTGAGATCTTGACTCTTCTTCTCTGCCTACACATCCAGGGCCTGGCTGTGGTCAGAGGTCTCTGAATTCAATTGTGTCAAACAAGAGCTTTGCCAATGTCTTAGAATTTCTAAGGTGACCTAATTCCTGTGTCTATTTTTCACAACTTTTTAATTTTTTCCCCTCTCTTATTTATAAGAGGAAATCGCTGGACTGAGATCAAGCCGTTCATGGTGCCAAGAAACCAGAGAGGCCACAGAGGCTCCAAGCATGATGCAGAAAGCCTTCCTGGCACCAGCGCCCCAGCTGCGGGGCTGCCCTGGGAGCAGGTACACTGGACTGCTGGGGACAGCCCAGGTGGTGGCCCAGCCTACACCCTGGGGCCCAGCAAGGCTCACAGCTCAGGTGCATAACAACCGCTGTCCCTGCGCCCCCTCGGCAGCCTCGTCTTGGTTCTAGCATGGGGGCTTTGCTTTCTCCTCAGGTGAGGGAGAAGGGCTGGGGTGCAGGTGACTCTGGCTGGGGTTCTATGGAATAAAGGAAAGTGTTCCTGAGTGAGGCACTGGCCAGAATACACCTCCTGCCTGTACACAGCTCTTTCAAGCACTTTCCTACTTTGCGCTGTTTCTTGCCGCAGGCCCACCCTGGAAGGGAAGGAGGCCCCTCAGGCGTGCGTTCTTATTCTCCAGGTCTCAGATGATGAGTCAGAGGCCGGGTGAGGGGATGGGTTGCCCTTGCACTGGCTCTACTGTGAGCTCCAGAAGCTTACAGCTCCGTGTGTCCACTCTCCCCGCTGAGCCTCTAGGATTCCTGTGAGCTGGACGAGGCAGGATTATCACCCTGACCTGGTTGGGGAAAATGAGATAAATGTTAGAAGGGACTTGCCCAAGATCATTGAGCTAGTAAGTGGAAAAGCCCCAACAGAAACATAGATTTTTCTGACTTTAAGTCTGAAAAAAAGTGACATGTAGATCAAAAAGTTTATATTGTGTTCGTTCTTTCGATCATCGTTTAAGTGGTAGGAAGATCTGGAAAACCCCTATGGTGACTCCTATGTGACTTCTCTTTGACTCGTTTAATAGACCAGGGTTGTCTTTGTGCCTTCCTTAAATGAGGCGGCTGCACGGGTCTGCTCCTACTGACTCACGGATGAAAGCCCTCACCGGGCACTTAGGCGATTCTAGGTGGTTCATCTAATGGGTACCTCACCATCCTCACCCTTGTCATCATCCCACCCCCATCTGACCAGTGAGGACAAATAGGCATGCAACCTTAATTAACCTGTCCGAGTCCACCCAGAGGGGAGATGTGAGTGTTGGGTTCAAACCCAGCAACTCAGCTTCACAATCTCTGCTTTTAACTGCTTTGCTGTCTTCTCAGCCTCTTTTGAGGCAGCCCTCATGACTCCTCTCACTGTTTCTGTGAAGGGAGGGATACGGATTAGATTTTACAGACGAGGAGCATCGAGCAGATGACATGACTATCCCGGATTACCCTACTTAGATCTGTAGCTAGGTTGGGAGCCTAAAATTTCCAGATTAATTTTTCAAGAAGCCTCATCTAGGTATTTAGGATGACCCAATAGAGGAAGAAATATCCAGGAGTAAATCCTTTAGATACGCCTCTTAAATTTCAATGTGCACACAAATCCCCTGGAGACGGAGCAAAAATGCAGATCCAGATTCGGCAGGTCTGGGGGGCCCAGAAGCCTCCTTTCTAACAGGCACCCAGGTGCTGCAGAAGTTTCTAGTCTGAGGACTGCACTTTGAGCTTCGAGGCCCTAGACCACACGTTTCCAGACTGAATTCCTGGGGTTTCCTGAGGATGCCTCAGCGGCTGACCTGGGGGTTGTGGGAAGGGGATTTGAGTAAGATTTCTCTTGAAAAAAGGAGTTTTTCATGCTTTGAAAAAAGTTTGAAAACCACAGCCCTAAATATAATATCCCATACATTTGGAGATACTTACTAGAATGTGTGGCAAGAAATTTCTGTCCCAAAGATCGTTTTTTTTAATATACTTTGCTGACACAGGGGAATCAGCAGCCATAGTTGGACAGCTGGCCTCACAATGACCTCCCTGCTACCTGATGGAAAATGCTGAAGGCACTCAACTCAGAAATCATTATATTTACATAGCCTCTGTTCTCTCTCCCTCTCTCTCTCTTATAGATGCTTGTAGGAAAAAAGAATACTTGCTTCTGGAATTCATCAGCTTCAGCTGTTTACTTCCATTTGAGGCCAGAAAGTTATTTTTTCCTTGGAGTTAAGTTTCTTATGAGAGAGAGGAGGAAGTCCTCTAACATGCAATTATCAGAAATTGTTACTCTCTGAAAAATCAGTCTATTTGTCCCAAATTTTGAGTGAGAGCTTACCACCAGACCAGAGAAAAAGAGATCTTGGTGTATTGAGCTGGAAGGACCTTGATATAATCCAGTGTTGTTAATTTAATCCAGCATTCTCCATCATCTCCAACTGTGTTCTGCAGGACAAGGATTCTGTGATCACAAACATTAGGGAAATGCTGGGCTAAACAAATTTCTTGACTCGAGGATTTCTTAGAGACTTCTATAGGCTAATATGGTTGTAATGCTCCAAAAGGCAATACGAATCTGCAGTGCTGCCCGCATGTCCTTGGTCACAGAGCCCGCTCTTCATAGAACATCTCGAGGAACATTAGAGTTCTGTGGACCCCAGCTCCTGGGAACAGCTGACAGAGTCCCAGCTCTAGAGCATCCAGTGAAATCTCTAAAACGGAGAAGACATCTTCCCTGTGGTCTGGTTCTCAAGGTAACCAGACACCAAGACCTTCCACCTCTGGAATTACAATTCCAGGAAGTTCCTACCTAAGACTCTGGCCAGCCCTGGGTGTGTGATGGCAGAGGCTGGTGCCAGGTGCTGTTCGTGCAAGGCAGGGGCTGGGTTTCCTTCTGCTTTGTGTCTGTAGGGTGGCCCACGGAGAGCATCTATAAACGTGGGTTAGACCGGATGGGGGCGGATTACAGGAAGAAGATATGGAGAGCAGAGAGGACGAGGTGCCCAAGCCAGAGGATGTGCAGAGCTCCCAGGAGACCAGGGAGAGTGAGAGAGAGGCCTCTGCTGTAGGGGAGTTGGCTCCTGGAGAAGGCAAGGGAGCAGGAAGAGTTTCCTGGGAAGGGCGGGCAGCCGAAGCACAGTGGGGCATCAGTATGTCACTAAGATTCCATTCAGGCCGAGAGCCTTGTCCCCATCAGCTGCCCCTGAGCGTCAGTTCACTCATTTCTCCAACAAGGTAGTTTGATGGTTCTAAGGACCCTCTCAGGCCTGGCAGTCAAAGCCTCCCGCACAGCATGTCCTAAAGTGTGATGATGTACAAGCCCAGGCAAGCTAGATGGACCTAGGTGGGACGCAGACATTTCTTATTTTAATAGTTATGTTTTTGTTTTAATGTTTATTTGAAAAAATGTGAACTAGAACCTTGAGCCTCTTTCCCGGACTTTCTTGCTTTGACGGAGGCTGGAGCAGGTAGCCCCAGGGGCTTCAGCATATGCTCTGCTCCTGAACTTTACACAGGTGGGAGCAGAAATGACACAATTGTGAGCAGACAAATGATGAGCGCGGTTATAGACGCCCGGGAAAATTCAGAGTCCCTCTAGGAAAGACTGTCTCCTGTCTGCGCGAGGGAGCAGCTCCCTGCGGCCAGGGAAGTGTCACTGTGGGGTCACAGACTCAGCATACACCCCCAGCCCCCCGAATCCCCTCCAGACAGCAATGAGGCCAAGTGGCACAGAGCTCGGCTGGTTCTCAAAAGAGCAGCGATTAACGTGTGTTCCCTGACCTGGGGCTCTGCTCAGCCTGCTCACCCGAGTCTCTGGAACCCCCCCCGTCCCATCTATGCCTGATTGACCCCGGAAGTGACAGACACCTGAGAATGTGTAAGAAAGTCTGGCGATGCAAAGAAAATGCCAGAATGTGGGCAGTTTCCTACCCATCCAGCTGCCTTACGATCTTGTCTCTTTGGATTCTAAGACCTGGATTTATTCACTGGATGAGATTATCTTAATTTGACTGCTCCCAAGTACACCTGGCAAAGCTGTATTTATACTGTGACAGAGAGCTCCTTCAGTTAACTGAAAATAGGTCTCCACTCGACCCCTTAACACTGCAGGACTCTCGGCACATGCCAATGGCAGGCTTAAATTATGTAAAACTTTCTATTTTCTGACTGTGGCTCCAACCGGGTTTAGGCAAGAGGGCTCTGCCCATTTGTCACTGGCTTATGAGAATAATAATAGTCACTGGGATTTAGTGAGGGCTCATTATGTGTCAGGCACTGTTCTAAGACCTCGACACTTATTAACTCTTTTCACCCCGCGAGCCAGGGATGGCTATTATCCCCATTTTACAGATGAGGAGAGTGAGGCGCCCAGAGGCTGGGTGACACCCCAGTCACACGGCCAGAAAATCGAGGAGCTGGGCTTTCAAACCCTTAGCCACCACATCGCCTCCCCAGGGAGAAGTTTCAGGACCTACCCTTTCTAGTCACATGCTCACAAAAAACAAAACAAAACAAAAAACCAACACCAGACATGGATTTCCATAGTCGGTAACTTTCAGTGAGGATTGAGGTGAGCAGAAAGTTCCCCCTAGAATAACATGGGAATCTAAAAATCTAGAGGAATTTCCCTGAGCCTGGGTGTTAGAAATACGACAGATGCCTGAGGAAACAGGACTGAGGAATGTGGTCGTGAGCTCCAAGCCACCCAGTGGGGGTGGGGAGTGAGAAACCCTTCTGGAACCTTTGTCTTGGGGTTTGTCTCAGGAAAGAGAGCCAGTTCAGCCCTTCCCTGGGGGGCATCCAAGGAATCCCATGAATGGGTACAGGGGGTTTAGCGGGGAGCTGATTTGACCTGCTGCATATCAGCCCAGGGGTGCCATGGGACCGTTTTGTGCAGAATTGCAAATGCTGTGCAGTTATTGGCCTGTCCTTTGGCCCTGGAATCCAGGCCGGCCCTGGGGCCACACTGAGAGCTCTGGGCTCTGGCTGGCAGCATTGCAAGATTGTGTGGGTCAGCGTGCAGCTTCCTGTCCACCCTGGCCCCACGTAGCACTTGGTCCCTAGCCCATCACTGATGCTCCTGGCCTGCAAATAGCCCTATAGACAGGACAAAGGGAACTGAGGGCCTGTCTCCTAAGGTCCCAGGAGCTGGTAAAGGGCCAAGCTGACCAGTTTATGCAGCCTTCAACAAGAGACTTCTCTAGACCTTGGAGGGTAAAGTGGGTCTAATCTCATCTGCCCTCAGGGCTCAGCCTCAGGCCTCTTCTAGCCACGCCCACCCCTGCAAGCTCATTCTAGCCACGCCCACTACCCCCTGAGAGCTCATTCCAGCCATGCCAGCTCCCCTGAGAGTGGTGCTCTAAAGATTGGCTCTATGCTGATGACTCCAACCTTCTGTCTCCAGCCAGCACCTCTTTTCTTTCTTTTTTTTTTTTTAATTTTTTGTTTATTGCAGTAACATTGGTTTATAACATTGTAAAAATTTCAGGTGTACATCATTATACTTCTATTTCTGCATAGATTACATCATGTTCACCACCAAAATACTAACTACAACCCATCACCACACCCATGTACCGAATTATCCCTTTCACCCTCCTCCCTCCCCCCTTCCCCTCTGGTAACCACCAATCCAATCTCTGTCTCTATGTGTTTGTTTATTGTTCTTATTAACTACTACTTAACGAAGGAAATCATATGATATTTGACCTTCTCCCTCTGACTTATTTCACTTTGCATTATACCCTCAATGTCCATCCATGTTGTCACAAATGGCTGGATCTCATCGTTTCTTATGGCTGAGCAATATTCCATTGTGTATATATACCACATCTTCTTTATCCATTCGTCCCTTGATGGGCACTTAGGTTGCTTCCAAGTCTTAGCTATTGTGAATAACGCTGCAATGAACACAGGGGTGCATGTACCTTTACAAATTGGTGTTTTCAAGTTCTTTGGATAAATACCCAGCAGTGGAATAGCTGGATCATATGGTAGTTCTATGCTTGATTTTTTGAGGGATCTCCATACTGTTTTCCATAGTGGCTGCACCAGTGTGCACTCCCACCAGCAGTGTATGAGAGTTCCCTTCTCTCCACATCCTCTCCAACACATGTTGTTTCCTGTCTTGTTAATTATAGCCATTCTGACGGGCGTGAGGTGATATCTCATTGCAGTTTTGATTTGCATTTCCCTGATAGTTAGTGATTTTGAACATCTTTTCATGTGTCTGTTGGCCATCTGTATATCTTCTTTGGAGAAATGTCTGTTCAGGTCTTTTGCCCATTTTTCAATTGGGTTGTTAGTTTTTTTGTTGTTGAGATGCATGAGTTCTGTATATATTTTGGAGATTAAGCCCTTATCAGATGTATGGTTTGCAAATATCATCTCCCAATTGTTAGGTTGTCTTTTCGTTTTATTGATGGTTTCCTTTGCTGTACAGAAGCTTTTTAGTTTGATGTAGTCCCATTTGTTTATTTTTTCTATTGTTTCTCTTGCCCGGTCAGACATGGCGGCACCTCTTTTTTAAACTTCTGATGGTACACACAGCTGCCCTCTTGACTCTTCACTTGTATGTATAATGGGTATCTCAAACCTCACTCTGAGCGCCCCCACACCTGACCTACTCCCCACCTCCAGGTTGATGCCAACCTCATCCGCCCAGGCACTCAGGCCAACACCCTTGAAGTCATCCTTGATTTCTTTCTTTCTTGCACACTTCACATCTGGTCCACCAACAAATTCTGTAGGTTGTCTGCTCAAAACATATGTCCTTCATTCCACAGCTAGCATCTCCATCAAGACCCCCGCCTCCTGCCTGGATTGCTGCTCTGGCCCCTGCACAGCTCTCCTACACTCTGCCCTAGCTTCCTGCTCTGCAGGGCATCCACAGGGCGCAGAGCCAGCCCTCACCTTGTGAATTCCCCCATGGCCCTCTGCTGGGAGCCCAGCAAGGCCCCACCTCACTCTGAACAGAAGGCCCATCATCGGCCCTGCTGCTCCTCTGGCCTCATGTCCCACTGCTCTCCCTCACTCCCTCCAGCCACTCGGGCCCCTTGCTGGTCCCACGAGGCCTGGTGCCTCCACCCCAGGGCCCTTGCATCTCCACTGGGAATGCACTTCTCACATATCTGAATGGCTTGCTTCCTCACCTCCAAATTCATGTTCTTCATGTTCTCTCTTCCTAATACACCACGTTCTTTACTTATTCGTGTTCATTGTCTGCTCCCTTCACTGGGAGGTATGAGCCACGGGAGCAGGGATTTTCGCCTGTTTTGGTCACTGCTATATCTGGCCCCCTACCTCCTGCTGACACAGCTTTGGTCCTGAGAGCCCTGCCCATCCAGGGCTTTATGAAGAACAGAGGGGACTCTTATTGTCCTGATTTGCAATTCTTAAACCGAAGACTTCCAGACATCTTTCTCACATTCCCAGGTAGCTCACAGCTATGCTTAGTCACAGCTTTCTGGGTCTCAGCAAAAAAGAGTGGGAGGAGGATGGCCATCCGGGGAAATCTGAGCTGCGACGCAGGACTTTCTCCTCTTCGCGCTGGGATCTCGCGGAAGCCTGGAGACCAGGAGCCCTCCTGAGAAGCAGTCAGGTAATAGAGGTAGCTGGAAGTCTGCCAACCACAGGCTAGCAGGTGACAGGCTGGGACACTAAGTTCAGACGGGCAAGTGAGAAGCACTTTGTCTCACCCAGAGCCTAGAGCAGGTGGGACATTCCTGTGTCATGGGTGCCTCCCCAGCAGACTTGAGCTCCAGGAGGGCAAGGCCGGGCCTGTCCATCTTCTCTGCCCAGTGGCTCACTCAGAACCTGGTACACAGCAGATATTCATTAGATGCTTGTTAGGTGAACTAGGCATCCATCAAATGGCCTCTGGGAACACTTTCTTCGTTTGCACATTTCTGGCATGAGCAGAACCTCTATAGGGGTGCATGGGTAGAAGCTGTGGACCCCTCAAGTTTTGCTTCATGGTTAGTTTCTTGGGATCCACCAGTTCCCTTTGAGGGAAGGCAGCTGTGTCTGTGACAAGGATGTTTCAGAGTGGCCTCACTTCTCCCCCCAGCCTGGGTCACCCGCAAGGCACATGCTGGAAACCAGAAAAACAGTGGAGCCCGGGCTGTACCCAAGAGAAAGAATTAAATTGCTGCAAGCAATCTGGAAAAGGGAAAGGAGCTTGGAAGCTCAGACCAAGCAGAACCATCTCATATCCTCCTCTCCTTTGGCTCATCAAAGGCGATACGATGAAAAAGACAGATTAACCAGATTTCCGCACACTCATCCCCTAACTAACGGGGCATCCTGGCTGCACCTTCTCTCCAGCCCGGGGAGACACCTCCCCTTCACAGCTCGCTTCCTTCTCTCCCTGTTCCTGAAGGTTTGTAGCTTTGAGGGCTAGGAATCAAATTCTGAGGCTTGAAGCCTGGGACGCTTTTCCACCAGTGCGCTTGGCACCAGTGCTGGGACCAAACTGTGACCTCCTGGTGTTGTGTAAACCAGGACAGTCCCCGAGTCTCTCCTGGCCTTTCGGGTTTCATTTCCTCTTGGCCAAGGCTTTTTCCCCCAAAGGGAGACCCACAGACCAGGAGAGCTGTCCCCAGCTTGGAATCCCAGAGCCCCCCAAAGCGGTGATGAACAGCTCCATTTTGCATGACAGCTAGTTAGCTCATGGATCACTGGAAAACAGCCTCGTTGTGAGTAAGGAAGTCGGAAAGAATGTCGGTCTTCACTGGGATTTAATATGACAGATTTCTGGCTCTGAACTTGGATAAGGTTAACTCTTCGTTCTTAAGGAAAAAAAAAAACCCAACTCTGAAATAGCAGTGTGGTGGAAAAATGTGCAGCTTTGAGAGCACGGCAGGCAGTCTGATTTGCACGTTCCCTTTTTCCGGGCTGCGTATTTTCTGTGTCTGATAATATGTTTGCTACACCTCCCCTCTGCCAGGGACACATACAGTAAATTGTCAGCTCGAACCATGTAATCTCTTAACCATAAGGCTCCAACATCTGCTGGCCAGTTGTTGCGTGGCGGGATGGTTAACATGGCTTCTAATTTTACTCTTTGAATTTAACATAAAACGTTTTAATGAGTGTATGTAATTCATACTTTCCAACTTCAGAGAGGCCTGAAAGAGAAGCCTATGCTTTTATAACCCAAGTCTCTGAGGTAGTCAGTCTTATTTTTAAATTCCATTTCCTCCCCCATTCCCCGTACACAAGTGCATTCTAAAACAGACCAACTGGACACTATCTCCTTTTCCGAAATATGCGTTCAAATACCTGTCTAGGTTTTGGTGAAAATCCTTTCAACTTGGTTCTCATATGACATGTCAGATGTGCTCACTCTTCATTTCGGGATCAGACTCGTGCTGTGAGCCTCCATTCATCCATCTACAAAAACAAATTGAAAACTGGCATCAGAAAGACAACCCCTGAGTCACGCTGGGAGAATTTAGTTTTAAAACGTGATTTCACTCTCCTGCCTGTTTTTACTGAACACAGCTGGGTTTAGCAATGGCTTGTTCCTACCAACTTAGTTCACGTTCCCCCTTCTCTGGACGTGCCTTCAATCTCCAGCTGAGAAAATGACAGCATTTGATTAAATGCAATTTTGGATTGACTTTTTTATTCAAAGACTTGCCTCCATTTAATATAGTTTGGGGTATTTTTTAGGAATAAACTCCAAGAGGCCTGAGCAGAGATGTTCAATCCAATACCACACGCCCCTGAGAACTCATCCCTTTAACAATGACTCCCTATAGCTGTGTTCATCATTAACCAACTGCTGGAGAATTTCAGAAGGAATCCTCACATGAGCCTTTGCCTCCTATTTGTGGTCTTCTATACTGAAAGCTGGATGAGGCTTTTAAACCAAAAGGCCCAGCACGAACTTTGTTAGTGGAGCTTATTAACTTCTGCTGAAGTTCTGCAGAGCCGGCCCTTTCTGCAAAGTGCATTTTATGTACTCTCACCCAGGAGAACAGGAAGGCAACGCTGATGATGGATGGCCAGAGTTAACAAGCAAACTGCTTTTGTTTATTCCAGGAGATTAAGGGGCAGCTTCCCTTTGATACTCTGAAGTTCATGCAAGTTCAGAAGCAGGATCGCAACACAGCATTTTATGTGAAGAGCCACGTCTCAAATGTCTGACATTGTCTCAAATGCGGGAGGCTGATGAACTTGACCCAAGTCAAGACAAGGTTGCTCCATTCTCGGTAGATACTCATGAAACTGTTTTATGCCTGGCACGTTCCGGGCCGAGGGACATAGCCGTGAAGCAGAACACAAGTGCTGTATTCTTGGTACTTAGGTTCTGGCTCCGAGAGAAAATTGATAAGGAAATAAACGATTTGATGATGGCAGTGAAATTTTTCTACCAAAGAGCTGAAGAAAATTTTCTAGATTCTTTTGGGGACCTAGGGATTTTCTGTTTTTCTGGAATTCTTGGGGAAATTTGCCTGTAAAGCGTATTTTAAGAGCCAGGGGCCTGTGAGGGGTGGCGGCTCCAGCAGGCGGTTGGGCAGTGACGGGGCGCGATCTAGAGCGGATCTGGTCCCAGGAGTTCACTCTGAGGTCACGAGACTGAGGCTGCAGCCACGGTGCGCGGGAGAAGGGCCACCACCACCAGCTTGTGGTGTCTGAAATTCTCGAAGGAAGACAGAGGCAGAGAAGAAGACAGGAACAGTGCCAGGGGAAAGGAGGAAGGGCGATTCAGTAAGGAGGTGAGGAAGCAGGGAGGAGCAGGTGGAGGAGGCGTGGGCGGGGCCTCGGCCGCGGACCCCAATCCTCCAGGTTAACTGGGGAGGATGGAGTGGGCTCCCGCCCTCCTCAGTCGACGGGCAGAGCTTCGCTTCCTTCTGGTGAGTTTCAAGGTGACGTGGGTTATTTTTCCCTCCCTAAGCTCTGCCTTTTGTCCCTGCCGGGTTATGGGCCACGTTTCCGCAGGAGGACTCCTGTGTCCGAAGGAGCGTAAATGACGCGGGGGTTGCCATGGTGCACGTTTCAGTGGAATACTAAAGTAAATATCTGCGGAGACTGTGCAGAACCAGGCAGCTCGTCAATTACTCCAGCGCCCCACCTGCTGACTGTCATAAAGCTGCGTGCTTGGAACAATTTACATTTTTAATTGAGCACATATTTGACGCCGGGGTGTCAGCCGCTGGCGCCTCCCCCTTGCACTCTGATCACCTCCGAGGGGAGGAGCTGAGGCTGCGCACTGTCCGGGCTCTCACCGCTCACGGGGGCGCCCCTCGCTCTCCGCCTCCCAGTGGCTTAACCCAGTCCTGCCCAGCTTGGCCTCCCAGGAGCAGAGATGGGCGGCAGTGTGGGAGAAGGAAGCGGCTGTGCGCGCTCACACGGGAAGGTCCTGGGACCAGTCCAGCCGCTTCCGCCTGCTGGCTTCACCCCACCGCCAAGCCAGAGAGTAGGCTCCTGCTGACTCTGAACATCTGCCACACTTTCTGCGTTCCTCCAGGGGGCGCGTTGACTGAGGGGTGAGGGATGGGTGCAGGGAGGAGAGGGAAGGCCAGGGCAGAGGATGAACTCCCACGTGGAGGACCCACAGGCCCCTCAGCCTCCTCCTGTCAGTCCATCCCCTCAGCTTCCTCCTCAGCCCTGCGTCTCTAGGGTTGACCTTTGTTAACGGTGTCGCCGTCCACACAAGCTCCCCAAAGCTGGACTTGGGCAAGTTGGCCTCCATTCCTTCCTCTCCTTTATTGTCCAAATCCAATCTGTCATCAAACCCTACTAAATCCACCTTCAACCCGTTCAACCAATGCTGGCCGATGTGGTAGCCACAAGCCAGTTGTGGCTATTGAAGTTATTAAAAATTAAAGAACTAAAACATTCAGTCCCTCAGTCACTTTATCCCAAGTGCTCAAGAGCCACATGTGAGAGCTTTTTAATCTTCGCAGCAAGTTCTGTAGGGCACCGCCGCTCCGGGAGGTGAGCTCTCTGACGGCAGGAAGCCACCTGTCTTGTCTGCGGCTCTCTCCCCAGCACCCAGGTGCGCGACCGCACACAGTAGTTGATGGAGGAAGCGACATCTCTAATTCAGTCGCACTGCCGCTCTCTCAACCCAGGCCTCCGCTGTTTCTGGCCTAATGTAGCAGCCTCTTAGAGGGCTCCCTGCTCTTGAGTCCATCTTCAACACGGTCAAGGGTCTAAAAGGAAAAACAGCAAACAGAGAGTGATACTTTACTTAAAAAAAAAAATCCCCACGCTCCCCACTGCCCCAGGGATATGGGGACTCAGCACAGCTTGCCCCAGGCACAAGTGTCCCCCCAACACCACACTTCCAGGCACTCATGTTTTCAGCATCGTCCTCCCTCCATGCCTTCACCTGTGCTATTCTCTCCACTATCACGCTTCCAGGTCCCCATCCAATGCCGCATCCTCTGGGCGCCGCCCCCACAAGTCTCCCAGGAGGTCATGCTTTCCTCTGCTCTCCCACAGCATGCTATTCAGTTCCTGAGAACCCTGTCTTCATGGTCTCCCTTCCCTTCCCGCTGTCAGCTCCTCCCTGGCACATGGAAGGGTTCAACAGCTGCCAATTGGAGGGCTGAACGTGAGTGAGGGAGAGAATGGAGGACACGGGGGCCCCCCTGAACTTGAGATCTCATTGCTATGGGCTGGTCAACTCCACCTCAACTCTGGCTGCACTTCAGAATTACCTGGAAAGTTTAAAAAATCTGAGCACTGCAGGCCAATCAAATCTGAGTCTCAGGCTGGGACCAGGTATCCACGTCTGGCAGGAAGCAGGGCCCACTGGTTTTCCAAGCCCCCTACTCTCTGATGTTTTCAGGTCTGCCGTGGCTGCTTTTTGACCAGGGATCAATGATGAACATGCGCTGCCCATTTAGGTCTTTGTGTGTGAGGGGTGGTGTGTGGTGTGGGACAGAGGAAGAGGGCTGCAGACGGGAGTGAGGAGACCGGGATCTAGACCTGGCTGTGTGACGAGGACAAATCCCGCCCCCCACTTGTACACAGTATTTCTACATTCCTTCCTCACTCTAAAGAGGCGAGGGCTGGGAGCATCACTTTACCCTTGGAAATTGTTAGAGAGCATCATGGTGGTGAGACACGATGTGCACAGAGGACACGCAGACCTGGTTCACCCCAGCGCTTCCCGTGTGTAAGACAGAGTGTATGTGCATGTGTGTGAGTGTATGTACATGTGTGTGAGTATATGTATGTGTGTGTGCAAGTACATGTGTTGCAAGTGTGAGTGTGCATGCGCGTGCACGTGTGAGTGTATGTGTACGTGTGTGTGCATGTTTACATGTGTGAGTGCACACATATGTATGAGTGCGTTCATATGGGTGTATTACGTGTGTGTGTTGAAAAAGAGAGAGAAGGGAGATAAGTGAGAGAGCAGAGTATTGCCGGTAGACCCTGGAGCCACGCTCCGTTTTCCTCTGAAGCGAATCTTGATTCCACACCAACACGGGGCCAAACCTTAAGACTTGGCCATGATTCCAAGGGGAAGACCGAGCTCGGGGGACTTTCCAGGAGAACTGAATGACTGAATTCAGAGAATGGTCTGATTGCAGCGACAGCTGAGGCAGTGCAGCAAGAGGAAAGCAAGCACCCGGTCTGCCTCTTCGCTTACCTGCTGTGTGGTCTTAGGTAAGGTCCTCCGCTCTGAGAGCCTCAGTCCCTCCTCTGTGGGCGCGGTGACCATGACACCCACCTCGGCGGGCTGTTGTGAGTCTCAGATGAGAAGAAGTTTGTGAAGTGGCTGGTTCCAGGCATGGCCGGTGATAGGCACTCGCTTCCTCTCTCACTTTCTCAGAGGCGGCATCTCCAAGCCCCCTGAGGGTGCCGGGTGTAGGCTCTGCCCTGGGAGGCAGCCCCCAAACCCCGCAGCAGCCCCGCCCCTCAGCACGGCCACAGGAGTGAGAGATTTTGGCCTTTGTGAGGGCGCTGGAAAGATTTCCAAAGCCGCAGTGGCCTTTGAAAAAGCCTAATAAATACTTCAATCAGAAGGAGGAAGATCTGACTCATAAACTTGGGCCAGGCTGGAAATGAGCCTGGGAAGTGGAGGCATCTCAGGCCTGTCCCCTGCTCCCAGATTCCCCCACCACCCAGCCCTTTCTCCAGGTGGAGCCTGTCATCCCAGCCTCAGGTCACTGGGACAATCAGAGACGCCACAGCTGAGACCACACTCATACAGAAAGGTTCACGCCTCAGTGCCTTGTCTCCCCACCCTCCAAACCTGGACAGCCTCCAAAGGGACACCTGATTTGTTTGTCCAGCACACGGCCCTTGTGGAAGCCATTTCTGCATAGTGCATGTATTCCTGTTTGTCTTGGGCGTGGCTCTCTGTACCCAGACCCTTGGCAGGGCAGGCTCACGACCCAAACCCATGACCAAGGCCCCTGGTCCTCCCCAGGACATTTGCTGGCCGCCTGGGAAGCCGTGTCTCCTTCTGTGCGGTTGTGAGATATGAGGCTTGGGCAGGCTTGGGGCTGCCAGCATCCTTCCCGCCTCCCCATGCAGAGTCTGTCTGGAGAGTGAACCCAACAGTGCCAAGCGTAGAACAAGCCCTGGAGCCTTGATAACATCATTTGGGCGTCTGGGGGCAGTTGCCTGAACTTTTCGGTCGGGAGAGCCAACGCCTGGCC
The DNA here is from genome assembly GCF_020826845.1 of Diceros bicornis minor. NCBI lineage: Eukaryota > Metazoa > Chordata > Mammalia > Perissodactyla > Rhinocerotidae > Diceros > Diceros bicornis. Next base: position 29,205,115 of record NC_080775.1, read on the forward strand.
CACCGCCACCTTATTTTTGGTTTTGAGGAAATTTGAATTGAAGTTCTGTCACTGGCAGCCTATCCTGACAAATACACTGATAATGAGGAAGCTCACTGCAAAGAGACATCTTTATTTCTAGCCACGGCAAATGATGCCCATCCCTTAAAAGATGCCAAAACGGCAGTTTGGAAGAGTTGAGATAAACAACTGCATATCACACTCGCGAGAGCAGGTTTCTAGGTTAGGGTCAGTGCCCAGATGGCAAAGGTGGAAGGGGAGAGTGTGTGGAATTGAGGTGGGAATGGAGGAGTGGACAAGAAAATGGGGGCATTGAAAGGACGTGAGGAAACAGATTCCAGCTCCGCCTGACTTTTTAAATGATGCATCACCAGCGACCTCTGGGGTCGATGGCTTAGGTCTGGGATGACTACAGGAGAGAACATGCCTCTTCAAAATGCCTGCTGGTGACCCCTTTTCTCTCCTCTCCCCTTCTGCCACTTTCTTTTTCTTTGTGAGGAAGATCAACCCTGAGCTAACATCTGATGCCAATCCTCCTCTTTTTTCTGAGGAAGACTGGCCCTGGCTAACATCCGTGCACATCTTCCTCTACATTATATGGGACGCCGCCACAGCATGGCTCGACAAGCGGTGCATCGGTGCCCGCCCGGGATCTGAACCCGTGAACCCCGGGCCGCCGCAGTGGAGCACGCGCACTTAACCACTTGCGCCACCAGGCCAGCCCCTTCCCCTTCTGCCCCTTTCATCTGAGATCTCCCATAAATCCAAACATCTGGTCGCTGGTCACTTTGTGAGCGCCTACTATGTGCCAAGCTCAAAACTGGGCCACAGAGATGCAGAAGATGCATCCTCAAGGAGCTCATGGTCTTGTAGCAAGAGATGGACATACATAGAACAACGGTAACAAATGACCCTGGTCAGCACAACTGAACCTCTGATAAACACACAGAGACAAACAGAACGCTGACTTCCAAGTGCCATCCTCAAAAATGCAAATTACTGTGGAAATTTATTCAGAAAAGCTTAGCATTGTGCAGAAAAGCTTGGGGAGTCTATTTTGCAGAATCAGCAGGAAGAGAACATCACAATCCTCCATGATACAAATGAAGAACCATTCCTACCATCCCTATCTTCGAACCTTCCTCAGACTCATAACAGAAACTTACAGGCGGGTTTGCAAACCACCTCCCTCCCTCTCCTCCTCCACGTGGCAGGGTATAAGCCCCCGAACTGGAGTCTTCCTGCAGGAAGGTGGACAGATGGATGACTAGCTGGGCCAGAGGTGAAGGCCAGTCGGGGGCAGCCTGTCTGCGGTGTTGGGTTGCCTCAGGTCGGATGACAGTGGTTGAGGGTGCAGAGTGAGAGCCTCAGGAGGAAAGAGCAGAGGAACAGAAGCCTCTCAGAGCCTCTCAGATCCTTCAGACCCAGGATCCCCTCTCCAGGCCACTGCCTGCTCAGAGACCAAGACTCTGGAAAGGCCTGCACACCAACCAGTGTGCAGCCTCAGGAGAGAGGGTGCTCGTGTTGAGGAGGCTTGAGCATAACAGGCATGTTTGCACCACAATAGGCTCTTGGGTTTGAATCCAGTAACAACTACTTGACAGCAAGTTACATAACCTCTCAGTGACTCAGTTCCCTCGTCTATAAAGTGGGCACAATAAAAATTTAAATGGGCTGATATAGGTAACGAGCCTGGTGCAGTGCTCGGCACACGTTAGGTGCTATACAAGTTCCCTCTGATTATCTCTGCGGCCCCGGCGGATTGTGCGGAGTAATGACCATCTTCCTCTAATATGAAGGGTACGATGCAGCCGTCCCCTATGAGCACGAGTGACCACGTGCCCGGTTGTGACGGCCACTCTGGCGACTGCGAAAGTGAGCGATTCGCTTAGTGTTTATGAAAAAGCACTGAAATACCAGTACCAAACGGCTAAACAAACCCAGCTTGTTGTTGGGGATCTTGACGAGGAAAGGATTAACTCTCTTCCAAGGGCCTTGGCCTCATCCCAACATGATTTACTGCCTTTCAACAGCAGCCTGGTGAGAAAGACAGGGGAGTCTGAGCGCTGAGGGACGTGTGACGAGAGGAGAGGGGACCACGTGGATACACTACAAAGACATTGGCACTGGTCCTCTGCTGGGCTTCCTCCTTGGCCAGACCTCTAATTGTGGCACGGAGACACGGGAGGGTTTCCTTTTGTGTTGAAGGAGGACTGCGTAATCAGGCTGATAATCAGCAATCGAAGTCTCCCTTAGGTAGTGGTAGCTTTCCCTTGCTTACTCTTTCCAACTAGTTAGTAGTGATTATTAAGATTTCAATACTTTTCCTCTAGCATCCCCAACAATTTACGTGCAAATGTGTTGAGATGTTCCGTGCCAGGCCCTTGAGTTTCAAAAAGAAGCTTAAGGTGCTTCTTTTCCTATGTGAAGCCAAGACCTACACAACTGGATGGTTCTAACTGCAAACTTTTGATGATCTGCCTGCTCTGGATGGACTTGCTTATGATGTGTCTGCTGTGAGCCTGGGCCAAGGCGGCTTGTCACGGGATCTGCTTTCACACCGATTCGTCAGTAAACCCAGACTATGTCGTGTGCCTGCAGAGAGCATCCTAGCGCAGCCTTGATGGAGCTACAGAGAGGGGCGGGGCTTCATCATGAGTTCAGTGCGGTTCCTTTATTCACCAATCTGTCAGGTATAGGAGTTCATGTCAGGTATCTTCTCTCAGCTTTTAAGAAGACATAGTAAAATATGAAGCTTTGATTTTTAGGAAAGATCTAGGAGTCACGGTGAAAAACTAAATAGCTGAGAATTATTACTAGTGTTCATTGAGTACTTACTGTGTGCTTAATGGCATTAAGAACCAGAAACCCAAGATGAACTGGCCCTAGTTCCTTACTTTCAAGGAACTCAGCCTGTGGCACCAATTAATAACTCTAGCCAGAATGAGGGGAAGAAAACCAACATCTCCAGAGTGCCTGCCAAGGGGCTGGGCTTCTCCCCTCCCCTCCCAACAGCCCTCGGGTTGAACAGTACCACCCCTACCCTACAGCTAAGGAAATGGAAGCGTAGGAAGGTGAATCACTCCCTGGTTTGCACAGAGAGTAAGTGGCAGAGCCAGATTTCAAACCCAGATCTGTCTGGCTCCTGGGCCTGTAATTTTCCGCCAGGCCATTCAGCCTCACAAAGGCAACGGGGTCCCAGAGCAAGAGGAGGTGACTGTCTATCTGGAGAAGCTGGGGAAGGCCTCAGACAGAGAGTGACGTTTGAACCGCAAAATGAACCGAGACTTCCTGTCCCCAGACTCCTTTCCCTTCATCCGCCGTCTCCTAGAGCTGTGGTGGTGGTCCTCGGAGAAGGCCCAGGCATGAGGAGGGCTCTGCTTCCCGCCAGCGCTGCAGCCTGTGCCGACAGGCTGGCCTCGACATTGAGGGATGTTGCTGGACGGGTGAGGCGCAAAGGGGGCTTCTGAAATAACCCTTCCCTCAAGCCCAGAAGGTAAGGAAGGCCATGAAGCCTGAGGGGCCCAAGCCCTGGAGGACGGGATGGAGGCTGGGCTGCCAGGTAGGGGAGAGTGGATGGGTGTTCCTAGCTGCTAACAATGCATCGCTGGGCCAGGTGAATTCAGGTGACTCTTAAAATGACCAACAAGTGGAGCAAAGGAAAAGGGCTTCTTTGCAGCTCTAACGAACGACCCTTGAGGGACATGGCTCTGACCGTGATAAATTCCCAACATATCACTCAGATTCAGATCATGGATCTGCCACTGTCCTGGCCAATAACAGCTCTAGTTTGGGCACTAAAATGTGCCGGGTGCTTTTAACGGGCTCTTGCCTGTGTTTTCCAGGCGTTGGCCATGGAGGATGCTCAGCTCCTTGGTGGCCTGGGCCCCTCAATACGAACACAGTGTGTTCTACTAAGGAGCCCTGAGCACCAAGACCACCCAGTCAGACCACACAATGATTGCCAGTCGCACCCCCTAGCAGGGACAATGCGGGCTTCTCCCTTGGCAGACAAGTGCCTCCCAGGGTGGCGAGCGGTGCTACAGACTGAGGGGTGTAGAAACAGCCCCAGGAAGGTGGCATGGGTGTTCTGTCCTGGGTTTTGCCTCAGTGTCTCACAAATATCAACCCCCAAAATAAAAAATAAACAAACCAGGAAAAATCCACCAGCACATATAGCTGCTAAACATGACTCACCTTTAGAATGCAATTAAGAAAACTCTGGAGCTTGTCT